>NW_009799101.1:4769601-4775271 GCF_000213175.1 Neurospora tetrasperma FGSC 2508
TTTTTTATAGGACGAACTATTCGATAAGAAAAGGCTAAAAAAGCTTCTATTTAGAAACTTTAATAAGACCGACTATAGTACTACTAATAATATATTTAGTATAACTATATTAGAGCATATTTCTTTTAATAGAAAAGAGGATAAAAAATTTAAAAAAGGATTTAAAAAATAAATATATAACTTTATTTGTTATAAAGTATTATAATAATATTTTTAGTGTTTAGGTATAATAAGGAAAAATTAAAAAAGTAGTAAATTAATGATTATAAAAAATATAATTAATTAATTATAGCCAAATAAAACGATACTTTTAAAGATTTTTACAACCTATACAATATATAAGCGAAAAGATTAGAAAGTATTAATAATTAATAATATACCTTCTAACGGGTTAAAATTAAAAGAAAATTTAAAATAGAAATTATAACATCTTACGGCTTTAAAAGAATAATTAGAAGAAAGGAGGGAAATTTATCTTTTACTATAGGATAATATTATTACTCTACGCTTTTCTAAAATATTAAAAGGGGAATAGTTAATCCTTAAATACTTTTAAATTATATTAGAAAGTTTAAATAATAATTTGAATATAAAGAAATAAGAAATATTTATTTATATTCTCTAAAATCGGGAAGCAACTCTTATTTAAACTTTTAATAAAGTAGGAAAGATTGAACCGGACGTCTTCCCTCCCTAAGAGATTAGAATTATCCTATACTTAATATAGTAATATAAATAATTTTTATACTTAAGGCTAATTATAAAAGAGTTTATAAACTACTAAAGAATAGGATTTAATGTAGAACGTTAAAAGATAATTATACCGCCTACTAAAATAATTAATTTCTAATAACTAAGAAAAATAGTAGCCTTCGATTAATTAATAAAACTTAAAAGATTAATATAATTACTCTATATAATTCTAATATACCCCCTAGTTATAAAGAATTTAATTAAAAATTTAGGGGATTTAAAATACTTTCCCTTTTTAACCTTTTCTCGAACTATAACCAAATTCCTTTTGACGAAAAGAATAAGGATATTATTATTTTCTAAAGTATAATAGGTGTAAAAAGGATAATTATACTACCCTAGGGGGGGATAAATTTGTTTACCTAATTTTTAAGGGTAATAATTAGAGTATTGTATAATTTAATTCCTACTATTTATTAACCCTACTTAGATAGTATTTATATTAAATTAACTATTATTAATTATAATAGGTTCGAAACTAGACCTAGGATAAGAAAGTATATTTTTAATTATTTAATTAATATTAATAAAATCCTAATTAATATTAAATTAAGCGGCTATACTATTATTATAGAAAGATTTAAATAGTATTAATTGGAAATTAAATTCGTAGGTTACTTCTATTTAGATAGTAATCGACGACTATTTCCAAAGAAAGTTTTAAGAATCCTTTAATAGGTTAATTATAAATTTACTAAGTAAAAAGGGAAGGAGTTCCAATAATTAAAGGCTTTCTTAGGAATTATTAGGTACTACTACGTTTAG
The DNA here is from genome assembly GCF_000213175.1 of Neurospora tetrasperma FGSC 2508. NCBI lineage: Eukaryota > Fungi > Ascomycota > Sordariomycetes > Sordariales > Sordariaceae > Neurospora > Neurospora tetrasperma. The sequence continues at coordinate 4,771,120 of NW_009799101.1, forward strand.
ATTAAAGATTTTAGTATTATTACTATCCCTCTTTATACTTTATTTAAAAAGGATATAAAATAATAGTAGACCGAAAATAAATAATTTACCTTAGAATATTTTTAATATAAAGTTCTATTAATATTATATTTCGTACTGATTATTTATAATAACCCCTACTATAGAATAATCTTTCTTATTATAAATATATTATTAATCGGTTAAAGTGCTATCCTTAAATAAATTAGCCCGGATAATTAGTAATACCCATATTATTTTAAAAATAGTATTTAATTAAATACCGAAAAGAAATATAATACTACCAAATAAGAATTTTGGGGCCTATTTTATACCTTAAAGCGAATAAAGTAATATCTTTTTGAATATTAAATTTATTATTAAAACTAATACTTAAATTATAGTATACTAATTAAAGGGTATTACTATCAATATCCTTAGAATACTAATTATATACTAAATTACTTAGATTTACCTATTTGACTTTAAAATTAGGTATATCCCTAGTAAGAGAAATATAATTGCCGACAATCTTTCTTATATACTTCCCTCTATTTAAAATTAATAGGATAAAGAAAATAAAGAAAATATCGATAATTATATGAATAAACAAATTTATATAATTAGATTTAATAATACTCTACACGAATGGAAAAAGATATAGGAATTATTAAAAGGTTGCTAGTCGTACGAATTATAGAGAATTGCTAAATATCTTTAAACTTTGGACTTTCCTATAAATTTAAAGACGGAATCCGAAAAATAGTACTTTAAATTAAAAGTATAAAAATATTTCTTCTATAATAGGGCTTTATAATTAATCCCTATAAATACTATTTAAGTACTACGTAGCCTTATTAATAATAAGACTAATTAGGATACTATCTTTTATAAATATTATAATAAAGTTAATTATAAGAAAAGAGAGGCAATTTACTACTATATTACTGACTTCTATCAGTAGAAAGGTATTTATTTTAATATAAAAAAATATATTAGATTTTGCCTAGATTATTAAAAATAAAATCTTAAACAGTTTATTAATACCTTTAAATATACTAATCCGTTACTATAACTATTTTATAAATAGATGTTAAATATTTAGTACTTACTAGGAAGAAATAGGAAAAGAATTAGAGTAATTAAAGTTCAGAATAACCTTACCGGCTATATAGAAACTAAGATTTTACTAGTAGTAAACTCGAAATTTATAGCCCGCTTTATTAAAATATAAATTATTTATTAATAGGGATTACCCTTATTATTCGTTATTAATAGTAGATTAAAATTCCGGAAAAAATATAAAGGGTTATTAATAACGCTATATATCCCTTTTATTAAAATTTCACTATATAACTCTAAGGCTAATAGAATTAATAAAGTTAGGTATTTTCTTATTACCGTTATTTTTATAAAGGTTATAAGTAGTAAGGATACTAATTAGAAACCCTAATTACTATATATTCTATTTTTAAATTGGACTATAGTCTGAAGGAACTATAGTTTTATTCCCTTCTTCTTCGGCTATAGTTATAATCCTATAATTTTAATTGAATTAGATTTATTTTTTTAGAGAATTACCCGGTAGGGTAATATATAGGATAATAAATTACTTAAAGCTTAATTCGATTTAATATTTGCTAGGGTCCGTTTATTATAAGATAGTAAATATAGATTTAATTTAATAGCTAAATGAATCTTAATAATAAGGTAGAAAATTATAGAATATTATAATACTATTGATAAAGGAAAAATCCGATTGAATATTGCTAAATTAGTAATAGGTAATTTAGTATTTATATATAATTATATTTAGAGAATTAATATAAATTCGGTCTGAAAATCTACTTATTAATAGTTTAGCCCATTTCGAATTAGAAAGATCGCATTTAAATATAAATACCTTCTAAAGATTTTAAATAGTATTAATATTATAACCTCCTACCTAATTAAGAGAATTAAGAAATATTTTTCGTATAATAGTATATAGTTGGAACCGGACTTTAATATAACTATTTAGGAAATGCTTCCTTTACCTTACCCGAAGGAAACTTTAGAGGAAATTATAATTAACGAAGATACTATAAAAAAGACTATAAATTATTATAATAATTAATTAGTTGAGGCGTTTAATTAATAATAAGGAAGGGAAATATATTAGCAAATTGAATAGAATAATAGGAAGTTTAAAATTATTTTATATAAAAGAAAGCCTAAAGATTGGAAACCGACTTCCGGGCCGGGTAGTAAGGAACTTTAATACTTTATATAATTAAATAATATTATAAATTAATTACTATGAATAAATGTTATTATTTTGTATGAAAGGAACCGAATAAAAATCGTTATTCCTTTCGAAGGGAAGAGAAAAATAAAAAGATTAATATTATCAAATAATAAAAGAAATGATCTATTAATATTACTTTTTAAAGCCTACCGTACTACGCCGGAACTTATATTACTTCTAATTAATAATCCTTATAATTCTAATTAGTAGTTATAAGCTTTAAGAACAATTAGAATGAATATTGCCTCTATAAAACCAAAAACTACTACTTAAAATTATTATAAATTTATATATACTAACTAGAAAAAAACCCTATAATAGAAACCCTAAGAAATCTTTTATATATTTTTACCCCGGAATATAGTATAGATATATTAATTGCTTTATAAATTATTATATATTAGAAGAATTTAACCCCGGTCCCTTAATATCTAATTCTCTTTCCTACTAAAGATACTTAACTTAAAGCCCAATTTCCCTTCTAAAATATACTTTAGTATTGAATTGTAATAGAAGAATATTTACTATAGTCTAATTTTCTATACTACTATTTTAATTAGTATAAAGTATATTAATATTAGGTATATATACCCTCAATATAATTATTAAAGAAATAGAACTTATAGAATAATATTTTACTATTTTATAATATTATATATAATTACTATAAATACCGTCTTTAAAGCTAAGTAATAGGAGGGAATAATATTCGGCGAAAGGACTAATAACCTAAGCCTATTCAAATTAGTTAGTACTACTATAGTATACTAATATATACTCCTTTTAGAATATCGCTATATAGTAACTATATTATAGGGAATTATTGGTATTTAGGAAAAAGATTAGCAAAGAACTAATTAATAAGTAGAAATACGTACTTTTTACTAAAGATCTAAATAATAAGCGCTTTCAACTATTTATTTTATTAAATTATATAATAAATATAGCGACCGAAAGGCCAACTACCTTTAGTATTAACCTAAACCGAATTTATAATTATATTATTAATAGTTATAACTTATTTAATCTAATTAAGAAATCATACTTTAGCCCTAAAATTGTTAAATATTTATAAAAAAACCTTCTAACGGTTAGGAAATTGCTATAAGAGAACAAAGTATAATACTTTAAGGGGATAGTAAATTATATAAACTTTTAAATAAATAATAATTAATTTTATACCCTCTATTAGTACATAAATTCCTTAAGTAATATTTATGAATAAGGGTCCGGGACTAATTTATTATTAGATTTGCGAATAGAGGAATTTATAAACTTTTGGCTAGTTATTATATTAAATTTAATAGGAAACAAAGTAGGGATATTTTGGAATGCAACTATTATTATTCTATAGTTAATAAATATCGTTTTTATATATATTCTAACGAATATTAATTAGCTAATTAATAATTATAAAAGGGAGGAATTATAAAGGATATCCGTATATATAAAATTAATTAAATTTATAATTAGATATTTTAATAGAAATATTTAAAGTAGAGAAAGAAATTTAGTAGAAGAGTAAGGAATTAATAAAAGAGATAGAATTAAAAGGAAAAAAAGGAAGAAACGATTAAAGGAAGTAGGTTTTTATACCCAAATTATAGATCCTTACTATCGCTTAATTTATCGCTTTCTACTCTAGGTGAAAGTATTTAATTAAAAAGAAATTATTATAATAAATAATTATAAAGGTAATTGCTATTACCGAAAAAGAAGAAATAAAAAATTATTACTACCTTTAACTCTCGAAAGTTGTTGCTTAAATAATAATTTTAAAAGAAAGGATAAATTGGTTATACTAAAGGTAAATATTAAAAAGTTAGGTATTATATTATAAATTAAGCGAATAGAAGCTTTAAAAAATA
>NW_009799101.1:4783469-4854267 GCF_000213175.1 Neurospora tetrasperma FGSC 2508
AGAAGCCCGGCCCACCACGGCGCTTGCGCATATGGAAGGGTGCCCAAATGAAGGACTTGTTGCTGTCGGACCACGAAGAGGACGACATGCCAGTTGATGGAACCCAGGGAAAGCCGCTGAGACGATCAAATCGTCTGCGCAAATGAGGAATCAACGGCACAGGAGAGGGATGAAGGAACAGGATGGGGTGGATAAGCGACCACGGCGCTGGCAATTGCAACAGCGATTCGTGGGATTGGTCTAATGGCGCAGTGGCGGGAGTGAGGGCCCCAAAACTGTGCCATGGGCCACCCCGAGGGTACCCCTCCTCTGCCTGGAAAGCGATCGCAAAAGAAAAGGCCATGGGTTCGAACCACATTGAGGTCACAATTTTTCCTCGATTCTGAGGGCAGAATCCTCAATGACGGGGGGGGGGTAATGTCATGGCCCAGTCCCGCTGACCCATGCCGATGCCTGGTGCGCTGCACGACCGCCTGGATGCAAGCGATTTGATTGGTTGTAGATTAGATAAGGAGAGTGGTCTGAGCACCCGGGTCTGGAGGCATATCTTCCAGCCCAGCTGCTCACACAACTCTTCCCTTTTGTTTTACTCTTTAGTCGTAAATTCTATGTTGAACGTCAACAACGCTGCAGCCCTGCCTCGCCCGTTACGTGCCTTCACAGTATAGGCGTACCCCTTCTACCCTTATACCTATATTATAATAAGAATCTTCTCTAGTAACTAAATTTAATAATTTTTATTCAGTTAGAGAAATTCTTATTATAAACTAAAGCCCAATAGTTAATTAATTAATAATAGAAATATAAATTAATCCTACCTCTTATAATTTTATAGTAAACTCCTTAATTTATTCTATTTACTATATAGAATATAATTTAGAAAAGCTTCCTAAATATAATTCTAATAACCTTTTACTAAATATAATAGACTTTAAAGAAAGATTCAATCCAACTATTTATTTAAAATTGAAAGGATTTAATTAGATTTTTAGAATATCCTAGGATAATTGTATTAAATTAACGAATAACTATCTTCTCGTAAATAGCGCTATAGAGAAAAATTTAATTTATAAAAGTAAAAGGGGCTATAGGAGAAATAAGGGTAATAGAGGAATAAATTAACTATATATATATAGTAGTAGATTTATTTAGGGGGCCTATTGTAAATTTAAAGGGAAAATTTAATTTAGGGAGTAGGAAGCTTTGAGGGTATATATACTAATTTTTATAATGAATTTTTTTTTATTTATTCGGTAGGGTATATAAATTAGGGATACGCCTATATAATTAATAGATACCAATTATTAATATTAATGGAAGATGGAATATAAAAAGATCTATTTAATAAAATAATAGATTAATAGATAAAGATATAAAAGGTAGGGATAGTAAGGGAGAGTAAAGGAGAAAAATAAAAGATTAATAATAATTAAAAAGATAATAAGAAATTATTATAATAATTATTATACTAATTTATTAATTTAATTATATATTTTTATTTAAAAGGACTATCTTTAGTAGTATTTAATTATTCGCTTCTATTCGTTTAAAGTATTACATAATTATTTAACCCCTTTGAAAGGGATTTCGTTCTTTTTTTTTACTATTATTCTAAATAAAATATTTATTAAAGAAATTAATAATTATTCCCATTCCTTCTTTAAAGAAAAGCCTTTAAGTCCTACGATAAATAGAGATCCTCAATAAGCCTACCCAATTCAGTGCCTCCCACCTCGACTATGCAAAAGGTTAGAAAGATTACCTCTAGCCCTACTCTAATTAGACTACTGGTTGGAACTAAATAATAGTTCCTATACGGTATACTAATTGTGGTAGTAGTATTATTGTTGTGGTTTTTCTTACTATTTTAGTATACCGACGAATAGCAGCTTCCTATCGTTATACGAACTATTCCTATTAGTATAGTAGCTAATAATATTAATAGTTCTATATTATATTCGTTGCTTCGGTTGTTTATTTTAAAAATTAGTATTGTATTATTAGATTTGAGCTTTAATAATTTAGCGTCTTTGTAGTTAAGGCTTTATTATTTATATTATTTAATTATAAACAAAAAATTAATAATTAGTTTTAAAATAATATATTACTTGGATTAGCAATTGAAGTAGGCATTTCTAGATTATAATAATGTCTTCTTTGGTAGTAGGAGTATTCTTTTAATAAGGGATTTCTATTAATTGTCTCCTATAATAGAAAAGTCTTTAATTAATATATGGCCGGATACGTAGCTATTACCTGAAGATATAGTAGGAAAGTTAGTATACTATTTATTCGATTAGTTTATCGGATTTAAATAAATTATCCGATAGGGTAGTAATAAATAGGCGGTATTTCGAGATATATTTAAGGGTTTATAGTATTCGTAGCTTATTCGGGCGTAGTACGAGCTCTTATTTATACAGGTAAATACTAAATTATAGTAGGAAGGGTATAATTTTAGTATTTTTAAGGACGTATTGTATATATATTTAATTAATAATCAAGTTAGGGAGTATAATTAAAACTATTTTGACCGATTTAGGGCCCCGGTTATTTAAGTATATATAGATTATACTAGTATTAGAACTATTGAAGTAGAATTTATTTATACTAGTAACCTTTATAAGTAATTGCCCCTAATTATTAGCGCTAAAATTATATTAATTAAAAATATTTAGACTAAGAAGGGCTTAGTTAATAGTATTATTGGTACTATTTACGATATTGCTTGGCGTTATAGTGATTAGCTTCGGGAAGTCCCGCTTTATACCCTATTACTACGTTTCCCTAATTATATTAACCTTCCCTATTTTGAATAGGAAGGCTTTAATACCGATATTGTACTTATCTTTTAATTTATTTAGGAATTTATAAGGGGGGCTACTTTTTGTACGAGGAAGTAATTTCTTATTACGGTTATTTATACTATTACAGTATATAAGTTCTAAGGTATAATTATTAACGCTACTATTTTGGATATATTGAAAAAGGATTTTGCGCCCGGCCTAATATATATTGTTATTTTAAGGGTTAAAACGCTATAAGGTATAATATTTAACTATCCTTTTAGTATTAATGCTATACGGGCGAAGAGTAGTAAAGCCCAGTTTGAACGCTATACTGACGTTGTTCGTAGGCGGCTTTAGTAAATATTACTTCCTATATTAGCACTGGTAATATAATTCTACTACGGATTCTATGTATTTCGGCTGTATTTAAGAGATTTCGATAGTATATAGTCGATACGCGTTCCCGCACGGACGTTACCCTTTTTTTACTTCCCGTTTCTTTATATTCATAAGACGACCGTCTTTTTATTTTATATATCGCCTTATCTCTTCTAAAATAAATAGTACTTTTATTTTTAGTAATGTTATTTGTTATTAGTAGTAGTATTGCTATATTAATACTATCCTTACTAATCTTCTCCCTATTATTACTATAGTGCGAATTAATTACCGAAGCGCTTTTATAAAAATATTTAATAGTCCTACCGCTGGCTGGTCCTATTAATACTATAGTCCGAATTAATTGCCGATAGTGCTTTTATAAGAATATCTAATAGTCTAGCCGCTGGCCGGTTACTATTACTATTATAGTGCGAATTAATTGCTAATTTATTAGAGTAATACTAATAGTTTGGATGAAGGCTAAGATTGCCGAATATTTTACGCCTAATAAAGTAATAATTTTAAGTATAGTTTAGAAAGGTTAAGATTACCTATTCAGGATACTTTACGCTTAACGAAGTAGTAACTATAGGTATAGCCCAAATGAAGGCTAAGATCGTCAAATACTTTATGCTTAATAAAGTAGTAACTATAGGCATAGCCTAAATAAAGACTAAGATCGCCGATTTATTCGAATAAGAGACGTAGGTACGTTATAGAGCTAATATATAGCTATGTCCTTAATTCCCTAGTATATATACCCTTATTATATAAGCGGTGGTAGGCTTCGCCTTAATTATAATAAGAGCCGGTCGTTCCTATACCTCCCCGATGCGAATGGCGTACTAGTAATATAAAATTACTAGTATACGAAGCGGCGATTGCCTGGAAGTCTACCGAAGATAGGCCGGACGATCCCGAGTAAGAATTTCTTATTATTAAAAATACGTACTATATTCCTTAGGAGGTATTGACCTTCTACGCTTCGTTATTAATTATTATTTATCCGGTTAAACCGTTGAAAATATATTTATTGGGATTAGATTGTTTAGAAGTCTATTGGGAGTAGGCTAGTAATTGCCTAAAAGTTTATTGGGATTGGGTAGTTGTATTTCGGTACTTTCTCTCTCCTTTCGAAAGGGAGGTTCTATACTGGGAAAAGAATAAGAGGAGGCTTTAATTACGGAGTTTTTATTATTATTAATTATAGCGAAAGGTTGTAACGAGGCGGAATTCCGTTTATATTATTAGTAGAGGGTCTTTAATAAATTTAAACGGTTATTTTTATATAATATATTAGAGGGTAAATTAATAGATAAAAAGTCGATCGATAGGTGGAAGGTCGACCGGTTTAGGTGCAAAGTTCTTTTTACGGTAGTATATTTAATATATTCGAATATATATAGATAATTCGATTGTATGTATTCGATTTGGCGGTCTACGTAGTAGAGATAAGTAATCCTTAAATTTATTATTTAATTTTTATTACTATTACAACCTGCCTGGTGAATATTATTTGTATAATTATTTGCCTGCCCGCCTACCCGTGCCTTCGCTAGCTATTAATTTTATATATTATTTAAAATTATTTTACTCCCCTCTTCTTTTTTCTTTTCTTTCTTAAATTATACTATATATAATTATATAAGTAACTACTAGTATTATAACCATTTATTCCCTTTCGTTTTACTAATTTAACTAATAATTTTTATATAAATATAATATCTTTTAATATATCTTTCCCTACTAGTTCTTCTAAATTTACATTTAATTTAGCCTAGCTACCTATTTCCGAGACCCCTACCCGCCCTTTTAAATTCGCTACATTCATTAACCGCCGCCGCTACTATAAAAATATTTCCCTTAGTACCCTAATCGCTACTTCTAGTCGCCCGTCTTAATTACTTTAGTATCCTACTAATAAATTCCTCCCCCGCTATACTAAGTTATTGGAGAAGGAGAAGGCCGAGGAGTTTATAGTTATTCTTCCCTTTGTAAAGAAAAGGAAGATTGTGAGTTCTCTTTTTTTTTTTTTTCCTTTCCTATTTAATTATAATACTTATTATTATATTTATTAGGATAATAATAATAAGGATAAAGATAATAGTAATAGTAGTAGCCTTCTGTACAGTTATTCGTATAATGCTCTATGTTAATATTGTATATAGAATAGGTACTATTATATTAAATTTAAGATAGGTAGAGGAAAGAAGTGTTATATTTGTATTTAAAAAAAGGTTAATTGCAACTTTAGATATCCTAAAATATATATAGTATATTAGGCACTATAGGAGATTAGAAATATTAGCGATAATAATACTATATATAAGTATTATAATAATATTTTCAATGCTATTAGCTTTATAGTTCGCTTAGAGAAGGTTGGCATTATCCCCCTATAAGTTTTTTTTTTTTTTTTCTTTTTTTCTTTCCTTTTTTGCGTTTTCTTTTTAGTAATAATAGTTTATATAATATTATAATAGCTTTATCGACTTTATTTTCGGGCGTAAGACTCTTATTGTCCTTTATATTTGCGATGGTAAAGTTCATTATTTTACTTCTCCTATCCCCGGCCCTGTCCTTTTGGCTTTCGAGATTTTTACTACCCTTCTAGCCCTTGCCCCTCTAGCCTTCGCCCATTAAGAAAACCTCCCTTCCGGTTACTTTCTCCCTACTCCCCCTCCCCCTTTTGCTAATTATATTATCCCTCTGGCCCTCCCTATTTCTATTCCGGCCTTCTTTATTTTTACCCTAGCCTTAGTTGGTTACCCTAATTGGTCCGTTATTGAAGTTCGTTTTATAGCATTAGAGAAGGATATAAAATATTATTTTGAGGTGTTAAGGTAATTCTAAGAGTAAGAGAAGAAGAAGAAGGAGTTGGATACTACTATTATTAGTAATTTGAATGTTCTTCGGCCTTTCGGCCCTTATTTATTCAAGTAGTTTAACTGACCTTTTTGAAGAGGATAAGAAGGATAATGATAATAAAGATAATAAAAATGAAAATAAAGATATTTGTTTAATTATTAGTATATTAATAATACCCTATCTTTGCTTTTCTTTTTTTTCGTTTTCGGGTATAAATACTAATATTTACTATTTTACTTTCAACTCGTTTATATCTATGGATATCTTAATTTGTGCTATAAATAAATTTTGGTGTTATATGTAATTGTATACTTCTTAATTTTTATGTCTTTGGTTATTAGTAATTATTAGTTATCTATATTAACTTTAAATAATTTGAAGATTTCAATGGACGGGTTGTTGGCTGGAATTGAGTAGGTTATTTATCCTTAGAGCTATATTAGTCAGTATATTTCTAGAAGTATGTAGTTTGGTATATTATTTCGAATGAATAGGGAAATTGGAGAGATTCGTAGTATTTATTCTTTTTTTTTATAAATAAGTTTATTTTTATTTAGTATAGTTATTTTAGTGTTAACCTATCCAATTGTACTCCGTTATTGCTTTAAAGCGACTAGGTCGTAGTGCTCTTCCTCTTCCTTTAATATATCCTTTAAGCGTTCCTCGAATTCCAAATTATTGTTTTTAAATATAATTAATATATTAGCGTTAGTAGTTGATAATAAGAGAAGGTATAGAAAATTGTAATTATATAATAGGGAAATTACTAGAGTATAAGGTTAGTAAATGGGATAGATATTATTAATATAAGAAATATATAGTAGAATGTAGAATGGGATTGAATAAGTATTTTAATATTATATTTAATATTATTATTTTTATTTATATTTTAATACTATTTCTAATATTACTACTCTTTTTTATATTTTAATACTACTCGTACTACTACCTCTAACGTTACTACTCTTCTCATCGCTATAATTAATATTATTATTCTATTTACTATTGCTATTTCGTAGTAAATTCTACTATAGAAGCTATACTCCTGTAAGTTCTATTACCGGTCTTAGGTAACGACTAGCTATAATGGTTCTATAGTTTAGGTGGGGGTGAACTATACTTCTACCTATAGGACTGGTCCGGATTGGCCTCCCTTCTTAGAAATCTTCGATTCCTTGGATTCGATATTCGATTTTCTAGACCGCTCTTCGACCCTTTGGATTCGTATTTGGATGAGTGAAAAAAAAAAAAATTATTAATTCGAATATTACTGACTTTTAAATTTAATGACCCTACTAATTTAATTATAGAGTAATCCGATTAACTAACCGACCGACTGACTAATTAATTATACTTTAAGATAAGATAGTTGTGTAACTTAAAATAAAGTGTTGTATTGTATTGTACTATAAGATTTAAGACTATAAGACCTAAGACTATAAAATTAAGCTAATAAGGAAGTAAGCGGAGGATAATTATCTAATTAAATTATATTAGGAGTAAATTACCTATAAAAGTCCAAATAGTATTAGTATATAGTTGAGTTCTAAATAGAATTGCTAGTAATATTCGTATTAGCGTGAAATTAAAGTGTATATAAATTTCGGACTATCCTTCGGATACTATAGACGGAAAGCTTTAAGTTTGGTTTTTATAAGTTATTAGGGTGGGGTTTATTCTATAAGTCCTAACCTCTATTTTTTTTTTTTCTTTTTTTTAAAAACTTAGAGGAATCTAGTATTGTACTTACTTAAAGAAATCTAGCATTGCACTTATATTAAACTGCTAAATTTTAAAGTTTTATTTAGAGGAATTTAGTATTGTATTTGTACTAGACCGTTAAATTTTGAAGTTTATTTAGAGGAATCTAGTATTATACTTATACTAGACCGCTAAATTTTGAAGTTTATTTAGAGGAATCCAGCATTGCACTCGCAGTAGGCCGCCAAAATGTTGGGCTTTTACTTAGAGTAATCCAGCTCTAGACTTCTAATAGCTGCGCTTCAGTAAATTCTGCCGGGCTACCCGGAAGACGATGTTTACTGGCTCAGAATCACCTGAATCACCCAGAGCACCCCTCACTACCTTCTATATTTTACTGGGTTTACTCCCTGTCACCCCCCTTGTCATCTCCCTGTCAAAATCCCATGTAAGTATCGAGCTAACGAACTTTCCAGGGGTGATGTGTAAGGCTCTGAAGTCAAGCATGTCAACAGCTCAAGGCGCCCAGTAGCACCACGCCATGAAGGTGTGTTCTTAGAGCGGATCAGTTGTGGTATGATCTGCATGTTGCACTGGATATGGAGCTCATTTGTCATCACTTCTGTTGTCTTGCGGCTGAAAGTGAAAAGATCTAGATGTGTAGATACTCGTTGGGGAGGTCTTCTTCACAACTAGGTACCTAGCATTGACTGCTTTGTCCTTGCGGGACATGTACATGTTGGAAAGCGACGCAATGAAGTCAATGAAGCTGCCTCTGAGCTCAGCTAGAGTACATTGGTTTGCTCCTGGGGAAGTGGAATTGACCAGATCTGGTTCCTGTCCTATTTATGATCTCGTGATGCCCTCAGTCACTTCCTTTGTGTCAGTCCCTTTTTTTATGTCCCACAAACAGAAATCACTGCATCACTTTGCAATTCGAATTCGCCGTCAATTTCAGATCATTACAGCCAAATTTCTCCGCCAGGGCAATCTTAATCCTTGTTACTTCTATTGTTACTGCCTTCATTCCTTCACACCTTCCGTCGAATGGTGGCAGCCATGACTTCCCGCTCGTCATGTGCAGCTTTCTCCTTCACCCTTTCCCTCATCTTATGGCACTGTGTCCTTATCAGTGCTGAAGACACAACCGCCCCGCTACCGGCATCCACACTCCTCCCTCATAGCAATCAGCAGGCCACGGTGGGGTGGGTGAACAATCCCAAAAGGAGAGGAACCTTGACCATCATCATCGACTGTTTGACGACAATCTTTGCCTGCACCTGGACCGTCTTGCACCTCAATATTCCTGCTATAGAGGATTCCCCCACGACACGCATTCTACGCAAACTGAAATGGATGGCCATTGCGATTGTATTTCCTCAAATCATCTTCGTCAAAGCCGTCTGCGAACTGCGATTTGCGTTATTCACACTGCATATGATGTACCGAAGCGTTAAAGAGTCGCCGGAGAAATTCGAAACAGAGCCGACAAAGGTGTATGGCAATGGGCGTTTAGTTTCGGTTACTCAGATATGGACCGTCGAGTTTGGGCTACTGAAAATATGGCTCTACAAACTACTACTGCGACAATGGCCATCAGTGGAATCAACAGCTAAATCGACTCATCCGGAAGAATGGTACTACTTACCAGGTCCATTTTTTGCTTCAAAACAAGTTCAAAAATGGACACTCACTCATGCATACTACGTCAACATGGGTGGGATAGTCGCCCAGAAGCAGAACCTAGGCGTACGAGAGACTCCAAAGGGGGAGGCATTACAGCCGGTGATCGACTATTCAGTTGTACGAGGCGACCATTTCGCAGATGCAGATTTAGAAGCATGGAGTTCCGGCCACCCACTTCAACAACTTCGACTATCAGTGAAGGACATCAAAGATAAAAGCAAAGCGGACTGGATCGTCAAGACAATTGCTATCATTCAAATTGGACGACTCATTTTGGACCTCATTACACGCAGTTCAGGTGGCCAACCCGTTACACAACTTGAAGTTGCAACAGCATCTCTCGCAGTTTTTGCCATAGTCACACACCTAGTCACTTGGTGGAAGCCTAAAGACATCACACAGCCAACAGCAATTCCTCATGCGGTGGATAAAGAAAGTCTGGTTGAGCGCATAACCGAGCCATTCTTCGCCCCACGCTTGTGGTCCTTTAGCTCCCGTCCTCGGCACCGTTATGCAGACATCAGGTCCCCATTCAATCGGATAGCAAACGATGAGCTGTGGATGGACAAAAGCAACCCTTTATGGGCATGGTCACTGATGGTAGGATCTTGCATTGTGTTCGGAGGCATCCATTGCATAGCTTGGTCGTTCCGGTTTCCGACGCGGGTGGAGCAACTTGCCTGGCAAGCGGCTGCCTTGGTATCAACAATTCTACCCATGATTGCCTGGGCTGGACTATTTCTACCCTACCTGTACAGATCTCCGGGGCTCAAGAGAAAGCTTGCGGAAGCCGTGGCAGAAAAGGTTGACTCTTTTGGTCCCGAACTATTGAATGCCGACGACGATTGGTGGAACACTTTCACGACTGCAGTCAACTCCAAAGAATGGAAAAAATGGGTTAAAAAGCTCGATAAATTCAAATACAAAGGAGACAAACAGAGGCTAAAGAAAGAGCTCCAAACCATTGGCAAGCTCCGAGGCCTGCTTCGGGACCTGTGGAGGAGCCAACAACAGGGTAGAAGCGGGGAACAAGAAAGGATCATCAGCACCATCTGGGACATTGAAAACGACTTGAAGGTGTCCGGGTCCACTACGTATGCTCTCAGAGATCAATACGAAACATGGATCAAAGGCCAAGACGCATTCCTGTACGGAACACTACCTGAAGATCCTGAGCTTAGCGCTCCATACAAGGCATGGGTCCAAGAGCAGGGTTTTAAACAAAAGATACCTCGCTGGGAGAAATGGGTCGAGATGCAGGCCGCAAAAGAGCATGACAAACATGTACCGTGGGAATCTACGGGTGAGTATTATTTTCGATATCGCGAACCTGCCTCCGACCCGGGTTTGTTCAGATGGATCTTCCTACGTTGTGAAATCGACATGGGGACGAGCGGCGCGCAATACCGGAAGAAGTGGAGGAATTTTTACATTTTGGTCCAGAGTTTCAACATGGTCGCAGCAATCCTTTATACGGCTGCTCGGCTCATAATCCTCGCCATCATGTTTTCCAGTCTTCGGGCGGCTCCAGACGGGGTGTACGACACTCCTGATTGGACCCGCTTCATGCCGAGCTTCTCATAGCAACGCCATCGGTGCCCGCTTTGGAAGAAGGACGAGAATGTGTTTGTGTTGGGAAGAGTTGAAGAGAGTAGAAGGTGGCGAGAAGCATGAAGTGTTGAGTTGTTGGACAAGGTATTGCCGGAGATGGAAATCGAATTTGTACACTACCTCTAGGTAGGTAGGTAGCGACGCTTTTACCTGGATCGTGTCCAAATTTCAGCATCCCTCATGCCGATGTCTGTTTCGTAGGAGGTATTAAATAGTTCAATTCGACACAATGTTACAAAGTCACCTACCCTCGGAAGTGCCTTCTCCCCTTTTTGCTGATTCGTGAGAGTCCAAACTGCATGGCAGGAACCAAAGTTGATGTGCTTCCGACTTGGGCCGGAAGCGGAGTCAGAATGATGTCCAGACGTTCACGTCGTGGCTTCCAACCAGGCTCAATCCTATCAGCCCAGGATTCGTTGGAGTTCAGCAAAGAGGGGAGACACGCGCAAAGCTGAATCGAATGGGGCAGGCAGTAGTATGCGTGTAGATAAAGCGTAGTTGTAAACCCTAACCCGGAAACACTCATGCACGGCACAGTGCCCCTGTGGTTTAGCTGTCGACACTGCACTGTCTTGCGGGTTCAATGCGAGGTACTACGTACTTACTGTACTTAGCGCCCCAAGTACAGAGGGACGTACTACGCCACGTGTGGCGCGGGGAGCGACGTACATACAAATTTGGACGGACCGTGACACGTTTGTTTACTACCTCTAGTGTAACTTTAACCTCACTCCGTCCACCCACCAAATGACCTCTCTCCACGCCGAGCCACGTAGCATTCTGGCGCATAATGGTTGGTTATCGTGAATTGTTGCCTGCTGTGTGGGGATATCGCACTGAGGCTCAAATCTGCCCATCTCCGCTCCAACTCGTATCGCGTCGCCATGGCCCAAACTCGAGCCCAATCTCGAGCCCAGGAAGACGCCAAAAGGAGGCGTAGCCCAGACGATCAGGGTATGTTTATGTTTTATGAAGCGTCGACAGAGGCATGGCTAACAAGGAACAGGCCAAGATAGTAGTCCAACACGCAAGCGCCAGCGCCGGACAACACATCCTGCGCCGTCCAAGAACGTCCAAGACGAAGATCGGAAGCGAGCCATCGAGGACGCAACACCCCCCTCGCCCTCTTCGAAACGACAAAAAACATCGATACCTTCTGCTGAGGATACAACATTCGCCGAGGCAACAGGCCACAGACATCGAATTGATCCAATCGGTTTCTGGGTACGAGAAGGAGTCTGGCCACGGGAACTTTTCGAGGTCGAAATTGCCGACATGTACGAAGACGACCTCGCACGAAGGCCCTCGCTTGGACGTAAGCGATCGAACTCCGCGACGTCCACGCCGACGACCCTGACGACGCCGAGCGACGTGAAGAGTACTCAATATCGAGACCCACGCTACAAGAAACTGCTCGCAGCCATGGGTGTTTTTATGGACCTACAGCCCGATCATGGGATCACGGTTGAGAGCAAGACTTGTTACATGACGTTGCTTACTTCCGAGCAAACATTTCCAACCGACTCCCTATTTCGAGACGACCGGTTTGAGGAAACATGCCGGAAGGTGGCGAACAAGAATGAGGCGAGGGTATTGCGGGACATTTCGCCTCTAATCGTTCCATCGGCGGAAAATCTCGCTACATGCGGCTCCGCCGGCCTCGGGTGTTTGGTCGAGAGCGTCAATGAGCCATGGAGCAGTTCGATCCCCATAATCACCCCTCGGCCGCAACCAGACTATTCTGTTGGCTTTCTGCAAACCGCCTTCACCAGCGAACAAGTGGCCAAGTTGAAGCCGTTTGTTGGCGATCCCTTCGATGGCGACCAATCCTTCTTCATGGCTACAAAAGACATATATTTCCCCTTCCTCACCTGTGAGGTAAAGTGCGGGCTTAGATCATCCGACTTGGATGTTGCGGACTGCCAGAACGCCCACAGCATGGCTCTCGCGGCACGAGGAATCGTCAAGCTCTTCCGTAATGTAGGGCGGGAGAACGAGGTCCACCGACAGATTGTTTCGTTCTCCGTCTCACACGACCATCACTTCGTACGGCTCGACGGCTACTATCCGGTCATTGACGGAAAGAACACCAGATATTACCGCCACCCCATTTATGAATTTAGCTTCACAACCATGGATGGTAAGGAGAAGTGGACGGCATACCGGTTTGTCAAGAACATTTACGACAAATGGATGCCTGACCACTTCAAGAGAATCTGCTCGGCCATCGACCAGTTGCCCGACCTGGACCTTGAGGTCCCAGCACTTTCCAATCCGAACGGCTTGTCCGAGGACCTTGGAAATCAAGTGCAATTGTCGGAGGCCGACTCCGAGTCGCCGATTCGCATGGATAGGGACACAATGCCGGCGCCTGCCAAGAAAAGGAGGGAGAAGTCCGGCTAAGAGATTGTAACGTCAGATAGAGGTACCCTCGACGTCCCAGCTTTCCACAGTTCTCCCTCCGGCCATCAATCAACGCCCTTGTTATCGACCTGGCGCTTGGGAGGTTCTCGTGGTGACACTCATTGTGAAGTGCACTGTCTAGTTTACATCCTCAATTGTACCTGGGGAATTTTTGGGCGTACGTGGAGTGTACCTCATCCCCAAACACTTGCTCGATCAGGTCACAGGACCACCAGATGATCGCTTTCTGGTCACCTCGCCACAAAAACTTGGTGAAATAATACCCTACTTACTCCCAAATGCCGACAACGGAAAGCTGACAAAAACGTTCCAAGAAAAACTATCGACGCTATAAGACCTGTATAACTTCGTCCATTCAGGGGCAAGTTTCAAGGTAGCTAACGCGCTATACAGATGTCAAATGCGATGTCTCTTGTGCCGGCTGTGAAGCACCGTTTGTTCTTGTGACTACCTCTACAACCTACCCTCCAGAGACATTCTACGGAATGTACACAGCTGAAGAAATGACATCGAAATAGCCCTGTGTTGCTGGAAGACATGGACCAAATGAAGTATCACATAAAAGTTGAGTCTTGAAATGCCTTCATCATGGTTCGACAAGCTTTAAGAGGATGTCAAACGCCGTCATCAACCAAACTTGCAAGATCCGAGTTCATGGATAATACCTAAGAAACTCGCTTCAATGAACTTAAATGTCTGAGCGACACCGTACCTGCTGCATATGCTTCACCTCAAGTCGGGGATAAACTTCACCCGAAATCAGATTATGGAAGGGAGCGCCTCCGACGTCAAGACACTTTTGTCTGCTGGTTACCACTTTATTGTGAAGGGAGTGATTTTGAGGAACACCAAATCTGACCCGAGGGCTTGGGTACTTGGAGGGTAGGCAGCCGGCTGTCAGAAGGCTTTGGTAGAGTAGGTGACTACCTCTAGGAGGTGATGGGAGGGACTGGAGTTTGCCGGTTTTGCGTACCTATTGTTGTTTTCTACTTGGTTTGGTGTTTTGCTCATGATTCCCCTTCACGCTCACGTTCTCTTGCTCTCAGTTGACTGAATGATCTTTTGTGATTGGGTTGAGCGACGAGTTGGTCAGACACAGAGTCACATATACACCTACCTGTACTTCTACCTACCTCTAGAGGTATATCCTCCATCCTCCTCCTCTTTAGACCCCAGTACCTCTGCCTTTATTCCATGTTGTCAACCACTCATAGGGGCTTCTCGCAGGACCAGACTTTGAGACACCGGTGCATGGGAACTGTGACGGCAAATGGCACTTGATGCCAGCCGCCATACCCGGGCTGAATTTGTGGGTGCCTGGCGGGTCCAGATCTTCGCGCGTTTGCTTTCCTGTATACTACTCCCTCTTCCCGTCACCATTTGCTTAAAGGGCTCCTACCACGTGACTCCGTGCCTTCACTTGGGTGCCTATCTCTTCACTCCAGACTGCCAGCTTCCTCTTCCCTCTTTGCCTCTCTCTATAGCATCACAATACAGCCCCTCCATCCGTGCCGTCGTCGCATTCTTGCGACTCCATCAGGACTGCTCACCTCTACCTCTATATACCTCACATTATTGTCACCATGGATCGACTACCACAAGAGATAACCGACTCAATCGTCGAAGCCTTTGTTCAAGATCTTGGAAAGGCACCCCCCACGAGATTGAGCAAATATCGTACCGTCTCCAAGAATTGGCGGCGTGCTATAGAACGGCGGCTTTTCACCAAGATTGATGGTATTGCCTCTGGCTCGTTCCAGCTGTCTTTCTTCAAAAACATCCTGGCAGGGGAAGGCAACAGGCATCGTCGGGAATCGGTCAGAAGCTTCACCTACACAACCTATCTCGCATTTCGAGGCCAGCAGGACATGTTGGACTTTGTTCGCGAGAGCCAACTTAGACTTCTGGATGAGTTCAGTCAGCTGTTCACTGTCATTAACGACATATGGGTGAGCAGTCCCAGCCCCTCCGTCCTCATTTCTTATTTCGCAAACCTTTCTTTGCTGTCGCCAAGTTATGACATCTAACGATAGCCAACCGACCAGGGAACGAACAGTACCTCTCCACAGCCGCTGGCGCTAACCGTTAGTATCGTCGGAATCGGACACTGGAAATCTGAGTACGATGAGAGCACCTTCACATCTCATCCACAAGCGGCAGCAAGCCTTCCACTCACTCCAGCAATTATCTCCCTCGAAATCGTTTTCGATCAGGCATGGAACAAGGGGCGCCGCCCTCGGCGCTTCAAACAATCAGGCGGGGGCAACCAGGTACCTCCTTCATGGATCTTGCAACCGTTGATGGCCAAGCTGCCCTCGGTTGGAAAACTCTCGTATGAGATGTTCAACTTCCTCGGGCAGGAACAGTTTTGGGACCGTTTGTTCACAGGTACATAACCGCCTTGGTCTCATCGTGAGAAGTCGAGCTCTATTGTTGATCATTTGCTGACTTCACGAATTTTCAGATACATTCAAATTCCTCTCGGGCCCAATGACTGCAAACTTGACCGAGCTATACCTCCACATCGGTCCGTTTGGCCTCAATACCTTCAACCAAACTCCCAGCGAACTCTGGGTCTCCATGATGGCTAGGAACAGCGACGAAGACGACCACAATCCCCGTTTCAACGCAGCGTTGAGACAACTTAGTCAACAGCTCAGTGTCCTTCACGTCTCCGGGCTGTTTGCAGTCCACCCTGAGCTCTTCTACCCCAAAGAGCTCGCTAAACAGCACGACAGAGTCCAGGAAGCCAGTCCTGCACCGAACCAACACCCACCACCGTTCTGGCCACGCCTTCGCGAAGTCAAGATCGAGTCGACGCTCTACACAGACGGTGATAACTAGTTCTTATCACCATCAGGGCTTCGAGAGCAATCGGTCGGTCGAGGTTCCACAATCGATCGGTTTCTCTTACGAGAGCCCCAGGAGCTCAACCATCTTGCTGTCAGTCTAACGCGCGGTATGCTCTGCATGCCAAAGCTTGAGAGTGTCGAGATTGCCTTCCGGGTCATGGTCAATCCCCAGAAGCTAGCAGTAGGGTTATACAGAAGAGGGGATTACGATCTTCCTGGTCGTTGCGAGAGAATAAGGTATCAGAGGAAATGGCTTGCGGAGGCTCTTGAAGTGTTGGATACCTCTAGCACTGGGGACAGTCACGAGGAAGGCGACAGTGGTGCACACTTCTATACTTGCTACCTTCTGAATGACGTCGAACTTTACGAGAATGATGCGCTCAGGTCGGAGATTTCAGACGAGGTGGAGGAGAATCTGGTGGAGTTGCGGCGTAGACTTAGGGGGGTTGGATTGTCTCGGTTCCCCTATTGGTGAACAAGCGATGGGATATAGTCTCACTATCATGTACTCGTGTTCAATAGCTGTATTCATGTTCTGTACTTCGTATATCCTAGTTTGTGCTATCATCATACCATTATCTTTATTGACTACGTGCAGGTCAAGTAGGTATCAGAGGTAGGAACTGGCAGGAAACACCCGTCTTGCTCGGTACCTCTACCTCTAGAAGTATACACGCTCAAGTTTTCAGCATCAGGCCAACATACGTGAGTGCAGTTGTTCGTCATTACAATATTACAGGAGCTCGAACAAGATCGCCAGGCATAGAAATGCAGCCAGACAAAGCCTTTGTTGACGCCACAAGTTGAAATTCTATCTGCATCTACATCCGCCTCCACTCCTCCAAGTCCGTCAACCCCTTGATCCTCTTATGCAACTCATTCCAATTCTCCACCGCCTCCTCCGGAAACGGACTCCAGTACAAGTTCTTGTTCCCCGCGACAAACCAGTCATTAAACACCGCTAGAGTGCAAAACCTGTAGCCCTCCGCCGGTTTCTCCGTGATTCCACCTTTCCACTGGCCCATCTCTCTACGTTCATTATCCTCCCTCACGTACCGCACAAGTTCGTACGTCTTGCTAGGTACATATGCGTTATTGCTAATTACCTGGCCGTTCCCAGTCCAGTTCCCAGTCCAGTCCACGTCCTCGTTATCCCAGTTGGGTTCATCTGGACCGACCAAGAAATCCAGCGTGAGAAGCTGGAGGCGGGGCATACCCAGCATGCCGTGCGAGAGCGCCGTCATGAGCTTGTTGAACTCAATGGTGGCTGAGTTCAGAGTCGCGTTGATAGTGAAGGTAGGCTTCCATCTGCGTGGATACCCGAAGCGGTGCGGTGGGATAAGCCACTTGGAGCCGCACGGGGTGAGGAGGGTTGTGGTGACCCGGAGGACGCGCAGACGAGGCCAGAATGGTTGGATGTTGCCATCGTCATCATCGTCGGCTCTGTTGATGAAGAGGTCTGGACTGAGGGAGAAGAGCCCGTGGATGTGTAGCTCTTGGAGCTGTTGGGACAGAGTCCGGAGGGCGGAGTTGAGGGAGTCGGTGGCATGTGTACCTCTAGACATGGATGGAGGGGGTTGAATCATTTTGTGTGAGAGGAAGGATTGTACTTCTGCGGATAAGAAGTTGTTGGGGCCGAACCAGAGGGAGAGGTTTGAGAGGTGTGTGAAGGCGGGGCCACCGAGGGAGGTGCAGAGTTCTGTAGGGAGAGGTCAGAGCGGTTAGCGACTGGTTCTCGGCGCAGTGTCTATAATGAAAGTCTTGTACATACCCTGCTGCATATTGGTTCTTAGTTGGCCTCGTCTGCACATGATGAAGTTGAAGATCTCGTAATCGACCTGTTGGGCCAAAGGGAACTTGGCCAGGACGTTCATGATCCAGGCTGGAGGGACCTTCCTGCCACTTTCCAGGGCAGTTCCGGCTTCTCGAGACTTCCGAGGCGCGAACGACTCATCCCGCGGAAGGAAGTCTCTCCGCAACTCCTCCTTGAAGTAGATGGCAAGGGAAGTGACTACCGGGCATAATAGCAGCTGGGTTAAGCTGCTTAGCTCCTGAGTGAACGTGGTCTGCTCATAGGGTAGCGCATCCCAGTTGTTGTAGCTAACGATGCTGACTACGAGAAGAATGGACCGGGCTTGGTCAACGGAGCGGTTGGAAGTTGGCTAGTGAGAATATTTCGGTCAGCTCTACCTTATCTCACTAACGAACCTGGGATGTTTTTACCAGACACTTACCCAAACTTCGTTAATAAAGTTAATAAGGAGGTGAAACTCCTACACAAGCTTCTGGTCCCTAATATAGGGAGACTTCGCTAGGATATCATCAGCCTTGATGAGGAAGTCAATCCTCTCAACAGAGGCGAGCCGATGGGGGTCTCTGCCCAAAAGATACTTGGCATCGGGAATATCGTCGTATGACAACACCCCGAGTCGGCGAAAGGTCATCGCCTCGATGGTCCTCTGCCACGTCTTGGAGATCGTAGCGAACTCTGCCGGTCCTAGGCTCTCTTGGAAGTGGTTATACTTGCCACCGAATGCCAGGTACGGGAATAGATGGCCCATGATGCGGTCCATGACCTCTTGGGGAAGCTTGTCTATAGCTGGGAGTAATAGACGCGTGAGGTTTGGTGAAGGTTGGTTGTAGGCTCTGGTAATGGGACTCGAACTCTTGTGATAGATAGTGAGAGTTTGAAGATGGGAATTTGAGGGTAGAGAGTGAAGGTGGGAGAGTAGAGATATATATAGAGGTGGGGGTTAGGGTGGGAGAATGAATGTGGGAGAGCAAGGTTGGGTGCCCGAGTGAGGATGAGAATGTGAGCTACAGCCACACAAGAGGGGTTTGCAAACGCACACAGGCAGTGAGTTTAATTAGAAGAAGAGACGGAAGAAGGGAGAGGACCTGAAGTTGGAGCCAAGGCGGTGTGGCGCCTTGTGCCCTCCAGGGGGGCAGGAGAGTATAGAGAGCTTCTCGCACCGCCACCTTTGCTCAAGGGCACCGTTTTTCCACCTTGCCTACCTCGTTTTCAATACCTCAAATTATATACTTGTTCAAAATTCCATCTATTATCTTATTTTTTAGTCCAATCTCAGTCTTCCCGAAACGTCATATCCGCTCCCCAAAAGGCCATATCTGGCCCCCAGAAGCCCATATCTTTCTCCCAGAAGGCCTTCTGGGGCTCCCAAAAAGCTATATCTTTCTCCTAATACTTAATTTGGAGCTCCCAAAAGGCGTTCTATTTTAAATTCGAAGATAAAACCTTTGATAGGCAAAATCAATTTTTAAAAACAAAATTTATTATTGAACTTCTAAAAAGACTAGAAGCCTCTTCCGCCTTTGTAGTTTAGAATAAAAGTACTTTAGTAAATATAAAGAAAGGGATTTAGATTCCAGACTCCTCGCTTTACTATTAAGAAGTATTCGGTAGTAGTAAACTTACTTTAAAGTAGAACTAGAGGCCTTTAATAATTAGGTAGATTGGATTTGCTTTTTAAAATAGTAGTAACTCAGTAGCTAATACGTAGTTGTTCTTAAATACTACGAGGCAATTAAGCGTAGATTCAACAATTACTAACTACTTTCACTACAAACAGGTAGGTAAATATACTAGGAAGGGTGCAAAGGCAAGTGAAGGGGTGTTTAGGAACCTGTTGCGCCACAGGGAGAGCCGGGGCACGTACCTAAGTACATTACCTCTCTCCTAGCTAGCCGTTTGCTTCACCGTCTGAAGCCTGGCACGGCAGGCTACCATCTGCCAACGAGGGGGCATCTGGCTGCCTCCCTCCCCGCCTTCCATCTTCTTGCCCACTGGAAGGAATGAGTCAATGGGGTGAATGGAGATCAGGAGCCGGTTCCACTAAAGGATTACCAGGCTAGGCATCAAAGAGCTACCAGCGTGCCTGCCACTGACTTCTCTCCACTCTCGCAATCATCTACGAGAAGAACACAAGCACCCTGTGGTTGGGAAGTTGATATCTAGTATGGTACAGGAACAATGAGTGTTTGACCCACGTGGCTCGTGGAGATTGCGCCCAAGTTCCTTTCCTTCCGTAAGGCAGGATGAAGTTTCACAGGACGGAGACAGGCGCTGGGGATGAAGGGGAATATTGTGAGCCCGGGGATGTATCGAGTTGGGGATAACTGAGGAATATGAAGGATGAAAGTCTACAAGTCTGAGGGGGTCGTGATTATCTGACTACCAGAAGACAGGGTAAGGAGTTTCTATTTAACGTGGTAGTTGTAGAGCACATAACACCAATATGACTCTGACAGCTCTGTGGTTTCCAGTCACCCCTACAGCTACTGTATGCAATCACAGCTTTGTTCCTGACACGAAACTTGACGCATATGCGTGATTCGTGACCCATATGTAGGTACCAGTTTATCCTCTGATGGCACTTGTCACGCTCGCATTGCAGAACCACAGATGCAACTGTTGTGCAGTGTGATGGTACCTGCAGAGCGCAGCGGGCATTCACTTGACCAAATCTGCCCCGCCAACCGCAGGAACAAGATTCGTGACATGGCGCGGCTTGGGGATCGCTGCCCCGCCAAACCTGGAAGTCTCCTGATGCCACAGTTCTTTGCCGGTACCTGTTTGAGGCTTGAACTGATCAAGATCTTCCCAAGGTCCCACCTCCCCTTCGCGTTCCATTCTCAAGTATATCCAAACCGTCTCCTAAGCCATGCTCAACCAGTTTTACCCCCTCGCCCTAAACTTTGCTAACAGAAGAACAAGCAATCCAGGGAAGCATGGGAAACACCGCCAACGACCTTTTCCCGATGCGTCCACTCGGAGCACACAAGCAAATCTCAGAAGTCTGTTCAGAGACTCGACCACTCGATCGCTACGAGGAGTTACGAACCACACGAGATGCCAACTATACCATTTTCTTCTACTGGCTCTGAAAGACTGAGCACCTGGCGCTCGCCAGATCAAAGCCCCATCATCGTAAGGGCTTGCTCATTGCGGGTGTCGGTGATGATCACACAAGGAGAGGTTACCCCACGACGAACTCGAGAATGAGCGCAACGACGAGTCACGCATCAGAATCACGGCTAACACCACAAAGTCACAAACTCGGAGTCATTTGACCCTGAGTTAGACGCCGACCGACTGAGCAGGGAAAAGTTAAACAAGGACATGAAGGACGCTAGCAGGTCCAACGCACACGTAATGTCAAGGACGAACCGGACAAACGGCCAATAGAACGACGTCAAGAAGAAACAAATATTAAATGAGGAGAAATCAATGACTCCCTGGCCAGGAAGGAAAACGACGAAAAGCCCGGCCTCATTCTGTGCCGTATGTCATAAAATAACAGCTGTACCCTAATGAGAAGAACTGAGAGCTTGGAGAAAATGGCAAGAGTCATGCAATCGAGACGACGACACAGAGGAGGAAGGCGGCAGGATATAGCAAGCTGAAAGAGGGAAAACTGGCACATCGGCCGGCCGGTCAAAGACAGTCCATGTGTGGAAGAAGTTGGATCGAGGGGACTTGCAGAAAAACCGAAGCTTGTCGGCTCCGGGTTGTCTGGAGGTCTGATGGTGTTCTTCCATCATTGTGTTCGTGATTCCTTCATTGGTTGGAGGAAGGCACTGAAGATGTGTGGTCAAGAACTGGAGGCCAAAGGAAGGAAAGGCATGTACCAGTGTTGGGATACGGGTCGTGGATGAGAAGCCAGCCGATGTGCTAAATTGTTGAAGGGCAGCAGGGGAGTCTCCAATGCAGTAGCTCGTTGGTAATGGCTTTTGGAGTCGGCAAGAGGGTACATGGAAGGGTTCATCGCAGGGGGAGAAAGAAGACAAAAGGGAAGACAAATCCGCGGACGCTGGCTTTTGAACATGTGATGGACGGGGAAGGTGTCGACTTGCTTGTGATTTTGGGTGGAGATGAAGGGGAATCAGAGTCACGTTGAAGGTCAACGGAAAAAGAGAAATAACGGGGCCCAGGTGGTACCGACATCTCCGACTGGGAGCATGGTATGGGCAGCGAGGGACTCCAATACATTCGGTGGATCGCAAAGGAACGGCGAATTAAATGATGATGAGTGTGGCAATGAGGCCGAAGCTAGACGCTCTTGCAGCGCAAAGTGGATGGAGAAGACTGCATCGAGAAGGTGCCTATGTCCAGGAGTGGAAAGCGTGGATGCCTTGCCTTGATCAGATGGATAACTTGGGATGGTATTGGGCAGGGACGATCCAGTTTTCGGTCAACATCACTCCAGGAGTCAGGCAATGTTCCGTCGTGCATGTAAAAACCTTTGGTTTGGAGTCGTAAGAAGAAGGAGCGATCAAAGGGTGTGGAGTGAGAGACTGTCATGGGTGCTTATGTCGTTCTTCGGTCGCGGTAGTCACAACCAACCTGCTCCTCCTCCACTACTCCCCCAGGTCCATCCTGCCAATCATGGAGAAATGGCCTCTGGAGATGAGCGTCTCCATGTCCAATCAGTGCTTTGTCAGCTTCGCTTCTGTTTTCTCTCCCGCTGCACCAACTTATTCCCCCCGGCTTTGGCACCACTTACACTCGAAGCTCTGGTTGGAGATGAAACTCAACCAAAGAACCTGTTGCTTGGACCTTGATGTTGATAAAGTCTCTTGAAACAAAGTAAATGACAATGTCTAATGTATGCATCCCAATCTACCTCTATGGCCCTCGCTGATTACTCGTTATGACAGGGCTCATCAGAGCTCCAAGTGTTGAAGGCTGGTAGACAAACAATCTCGTGGCCGCGTATTCGCCTTCATGCCATTCCTTTCATCCGCCATTGTACTTTTCTCATTCCCATCCCCATCACCCCTCGGAAGCTCAACATCCACCAACCAAGGCACATACCCCGGCGCATACATGACTGCCGCATTCACAAACAATGTCTGCTCTGCATCCTCGTCCCGATCATACTTCAAATGGTAATACCCATCCTTCACAATCCTCTCCACTTTTTCCTCCTTCCGCTTCCTCTCCTCTTTCGAATCCTTCCACCCCTCTTCTACCCCTCTCCGATCTTCGAACACTTTTTTACTTTGCACCTCCCCAATGCTACCATTCCCATTCTCATCGTCATGATTATCCTTCCACTTCACAAGCGCGGCCCCCCACGCCTCATGGATATGTCCAAACACATGCAACTTTGGTTTCGTTCTCTTGACAGCCTCCCACAGTTCGAGGCTCCCGCATGAGGCCCTCGTCAATCGACTCACGTCCAGTATCCCCCTGGGCGGGCCATGGCTGATGACGATATCGGTTTCTGGAGGGATATCAAACACGTGGCCTTCTTGTTGAGTGTACTGGAATCCTTGGCTGCCGAAGGCGGGGGTGGCGGGGGATGCGTAGACTGTTAACTTGGCGTTGTTGGATAGGGTGAAGGTGTGGGTGCCTTCTTGGAGGTAGTAGATCCCTTCGCTTTGGAAAGAGGAGAGGAGGTGGTGGGCTTCTCCTGGGTGGCCTAGGTCGTTTTTCCTTTTTTGGGAGTGGGATTGGGAAGGGATAAATTGGGTGGAAGCGGGAAGGTCGAGAGTGTAGTCGTGGTTACCGGCTATGATCAACTTCAAGGGGGCGTTGAGTTGGCGGAGGTAGGAGAGACAGAGACGGAATTCGGAGAGGGTGGAGGAGTCGGTGATGTCGCCTGCGTGGATGACGATGTCGACGGGGGTGGAGGGAATGGGGAACGGGAGGGGGTTCTTGGAGCGGGAGCGGATGTGAGTGTCGGAGAGGAGGAGGAGGCGGGTGGGGATTGTTGATGATGGTGATGTTGATGTTGATGTTGACGCCGTTGATGTCGATGTGGTTGGGTCGGGTGGGCTGGTGGTTGATGTGGTCATTGTTGTCGTTGATGGGTTCGTTGGGTGATGGGTTCTGGGTGTTTGTGAGTGTTGAGACCGGATCGTGAGTCGGCGTGAATATTGATGAATTTTGGGATCGGAACTGGACATAGTGTTGTTGACGCCCTGACAGATCGTCTGATTACACCACCGGGATGAGCTGGATGACGTAGGGTTCCACTGTTCCTTATGCTTGTAGCTCGCTGTAACTGCTGTGTCTGAATCCCAGCGATGTGCTTAAAGCCCTGAACCGTTGTGTGGACGGCGTTCGAGCAGACGGATATTTGGAAATCCAAGACGTCTTGGTAGTGAGAATTCGAGTGAACTTCGCTTGTCTCGGGCACGTTTGGGCTTTGCGCCTCCAGGGGAAGTGGCAAGGTTCGAGTCGAGAACCTGGCAAATGTGTCCGTCACACAGGGTTAGGGTTCGTCATGCTGTACAACCTTTGATGGTTGCAGCCGCTTTGGCCGTCCGACCAACGCGGCGATGCGGCTCAACAACGAAAAGCCGCCGATCCGGAGAATTGATTGTTTCCATTGTTTGTTAACAAAGGATAACCTGTTCCAATCCTTTTAGTGGCGTCAATCTTTGATTCAGTGGGCAAAGCAAACACCCAAGTCCTGGGGGTACATGATACTTGTCCCATCACGTGCATTTACCGGCCCGTTGGTGTCCGACGGCCCGACACAACTGGCAGCTCGCACGGAAAATCCCCCAACAAAAAACCAGCTGGAGACCCCACAATTGACATCTCCAAACAGCAGCCAAAGGCCAAAGCACACAGAAGAAGCAGCTCCGAATTCAGGCCCTCGACACCGTCCGAGTCAGCAGCAGCAGCACCACCGTCGTCGTCGTCCTCAACCTCCATTCCAGATACCGACCGTCAAAATGGCTGCCGTCGTCAAGGCCCTCAACGCCAAGATCAGGAGCAATCCTGTGGCCAACTACCTGTGCTCGACCCGTACGTTGTTTACTCTCTTTGTGCTCGCTTCTTCTATTTACTCCCGTCGCCCATGGTTTCCCTGGCAAAAATTGCCCAATGCCCGATTATCGGACGAACTCTTTTTTGCTGTCACTCACCTTGCTTCTCACCTCACTCACTTCCTACAACATATCGTCGTCACCACAACACATGTCCATCAATGATCATGAAGTCTTGAATGGAACCCTAGAGGTCATACCTCTCACCACTTTCACTGCCCTCATCTCGGCAAAATTCCCACTGCTCGCCAATAAACAAATCCCATTGGCGATCCATGGTCCGCCGCTGTTCGTGACCTTCACACATATGGGGGCCGTCACATCTCATCCAACTGCCTCTACCAACCGACCGCGGTGCTATCTTGCATGCGAAATGCGGGCTCGCCAACTTTGTGTAACCGCTGGCTGATCATTCTCGTCTTCTTCTAGACTTCTGGGGTCCTGCCTCCAACTTCGGTATCCCCATTGCCGCCGTCCTCGACACCCAGAAGAGCCCTGAGCTGTAAGTACCCAACATGACCCCTGTTCTCTTTCTTAATCGGACACCGAGACTGACCCTATTCATTACAGCATCTCTGGCCAGATGACCGGTGCCCTCACCATCTACGCCTTCACCTTCATGCGTTACGCCCTTGCCGTCACTCCCCGTAACTACCTCCTCTTTGGCTGCCACTTTGTCAACGCCGGCGCCCAGCTCACCCAGGGTTACCGCTACCTCGACTGGCACTACTGGGGTGGCAAGGAGAAGGCTGTCCAGAAGGCCGTCACTGCCCCGGTTGCCGCCGCTGCCGTTGCCAAGTAATGCAGCCCGCCTGCATATTGGATGCCAACAGCCAGCCAACTGGCATCATCAAGATTTGCACAGCCCGGCTAGGACGAACCTGAGAACCGCCGCTGATCTTGTTGGTGAGCCTCTCCTTGCGGGTTTTATTTTTTTGACGACGGCCAGCATGTAATCTAGAATTTCCCCTTGCTCCTTCTTTCGGTTGATATCCATCATAGACAAGGCACACAAAGATACAGGCACTCACACCACCTTCGCCAAGGTATCCCCTGTTGTTCTGGTTCGACTGCATCTGTTATTAACAAAAGAGGAACCAACAAGATGAGACACACTCGGCTTGCGCTAGACATATATCTCGCATGCACGAGATATCACGCGTTTCTCCAACCAGACACATCATGGCTCCCTTTTTTCCGCTTTCTCACATTTCATCTTCACACTTGTGCCTTGGCTAGACACTTTTCAGAACACAGCAACCTGTTCGCTTCTTTCTTCTGTTCCATAGAGGTATCCTCCAGCTGCTCTCGGCTCTATCAGGCTCCACGACACGACAAGGGTTACATCGGTTGGACCCACATGATTCGCTACCCCTTCGACTCTTGGAAGTGTTGGGTCGTTTTTGTTCCTCCATTTCCCGGGGTTCGGAGTCTCTCACCTGTCAGGGACCAGCAACCAACCCCATCAGCACCTGTGCCCAGTTCTCAGCCCGGTGCTATTTCCATCCCCAGCTTACCTTACATACGGCCCCGTCCGGCACACAACCGGTCAATCAAGTGAACACTGGTGCGGATACACCCTCCACCGTTCCACCATCGGCGATACACTAGCAGAAGCACTTTCCTTGGAACGGGCCATTCCGTCCGCTTCCGCGGGTCTGCGAGGCTACGATTTAGTTGCCCCCATGCAGGCCCTGGACAAGTTGGGTCGTGTAACGTCCAGGGGGGCATCAGGAAATATGGATAGCCGAGGAACAATGGCGTTCTCTGGAATGTGATTGTGGAGTGAGTCTTCCCTTTTCGGTCTCGACAGTGAATGCACGTGCAGACTTTGCATGAAAATGGAGAATTTCGACAATTGTCAGCAGCCCCTCCATTGCTCCATTTGCCCCAGTCGAAAGGTCAGTCAGACTCTGGACAAAGTGGAGGTTGGAGGGGAGGATTGCAAATGAGGATGATTATCCCACTGGCTCGGCTGGACTGCGTGCTCATCAGCTTTCCGCGGCTTGCGCCTCACCGGTTTTAGCGGATTAAGAAGGTGGTACATAAGCCCTGACTGTCTCCCTATTCCCTATACTACTGTTACCATTAACGGTCACCGTGTTCTCGCCATCGTACAGTTCTTACGGTAGACGGGGATAGGCGAAATAGGCGAGCCAGGCCGAGAAAGAAGCACATCCGAGAACCGACGACGACGAAAGATTGGACTGGATGAACCCAGAACTTTCAGATGCAAAGTGGAAGCCAGGAAATTAAGAATGCACAAAAAAAAAAAGCCCAGCGAGAGAGCCTTGGACGCCCTTGGGTCGCAGTCACGCAGTTGGCTGGTCTAGTAGCATCCCAGCATCCATTGAATCCATCCATCCACACGATCGTCCGCCCACCGTTCTCACTTGTGCAGCTGCTTCGCGCATAGTGTTTCCCCCTAAGCCCTCCACCCCCTACACTAGCTCGGATTCTCCATGTCACCAAGGGTTGCATCCCGGCCCATCCATCGAATCAAAAGACCCAAAAGGACCCGACAGTCTGGAGACGAATCTAATAAGCGGAACACTGAGCTGCTCCTTTTTTTTCTTTTCTTTTCGTCCCTTTCTCTCTGTGCTCTG
Source organism: Neurospora tetrasperma FGSC 2508 (assembly GCF_000213175.1). Taxonomy (NCBI): domain Eukaryota; kingdom Fungi; phylum Ascomycota; class Sordariomycetes; order Sordariales; family Sordariaceae; genus Neurospora; species Neurospora tetrasperma. Next base: position 4,811,190 of record NW_009799101.1, read on the forward strand.
AGGACCATGAACAGCTCGATACGACGACACACACTGAACGACAGGATCCGCACCGCAGAACGGCCTTGGTTACGAATTTGGCGCCTGCCGCCGCGTTACATACAATACAACCAAGTGTCTCCACTGTTACGAGCGAGCGAGCGCTCGACCGGTTCGTCTACCCTGCCTCGCCTGCCCTACCCTGTCCTGCCCTGCCCTGCAAAGCGACCGTCCCATCTCATCGACCTGCTGCGAGCAAAGTGGAAATTTTCTTCTCGATGTCTTCAATGTCACGTTAACATTGATTGACCTTTGTCAAATGGGGCATATCCGAGCTTCCTCTGGCCGACTTTTTAAACAACAAACAGGGCATGGTAAAAGTCGGAGGGCTTGGCTGCTGCAACCCAACAAGTAAGGTAATTCGGGTGGGGGGCAAGAAAAAGACGAAGAAAAAGAAAGGAAAAGAACAGAAGAAAAAAAGGAGATAATCGACATCGCAAAGAAGATCATAAGCTTGCTTGTGCAATCAAGCAAGATGGGTCCCGCAATCCATCCATCTAGCGTATGTATCCATGTCCCCCGGCGGCCCTATTTGCGATTCCCGCGAAATCGTTCCCGGATTAGTGTAATACGGACTTATAGGGCGGGCACTATAGATAAGGTAACAGGTAGGGTACCTAGGGGAGTGGATATGTACACTACTAGGCATGTACATAGACTGGAGATGAACTGGACTGGACGCAGGCAGGTCTGGACCCGAAATGTCCGTCTGTGAGCCGTGCGGCCTGACCCCCAACCCAAGTTGCATCGTTAATCTGGCGATTTGCATGTTCGTAGATGGAAGGTCGAACGACCATGGACAAGGCTTTTACTCTCCAGGATCGCCATCGTTGGTTGTAACCGACTTTTTCCTTCCCTGCTTTCTCCAAATCTTGTGCCGATGCACAATTTACGGTTTTGAAGGGGGTAAATTTCTCTGCGGGAAATCTGCGCATGAGGGAAGATTCCGCTTTTATACCGTTCAGTTCCGGGCCACCCACCGGTCTTGTTGATGTCGACTTTCGATTTCTCGACCGATTTTGCCAACCAACATTCAAAGAACAACAACAACAACTGATTGATAGCGGGCATTGTGTTTTATCTGGACAGAAACATAACACATCTGGCAAGTCCCACGCGTCCCCTTTTCCTGCTTCCTCTCCAAACTAACAGCCCATTTTCCAGTCTACCAACAACTCGACTTCCAACATCTCGACCCCATCACAGAAATACCATAACATCGACCTCAACGAAAACCAACAACAATGTCGCCCCCTCCACACGGCCCCCGCCATCGCGGCTACCACGCCTACAACAACAACCCCGACCCATCCAACTCCAATTGTTCCGCCCCTCCGACTCCCCCCGGCAGCATCCCCTCTCCTTCCATGTCCTTCCCCGGCTCGGGCTCGGCCCCCAACAGCAGCACCACCACCATCACCAGCACCAACCCTTCCAACTCAAATACCAGCCTCAACAACATGACCCACCACCCCAACCTCCATGTCCCCTCAACCCACTCCCAATCCCAATCAACAACAACAACAACAACAACAACAACAACAACAACAAGTGGAACAGACCGCACAGCAACCGCCCACGCAGCCACCCACCTCCTCACCACCTTATTTCCCCCCTACTCCCAAACCAACCAACTAATCGCCTCTTTATCCGCGGAGCTCGACGCCCTCAAAGCGCGCCAACGAATCTGGAAACGGCTCGCGCACGCCGCTGTCCTGTTCAGTTCCGACCACGAGTTGCGGTATTCGCTACTGGACAAATGCAATGATTTGGCGGAGTGCATGAAGATGTACCCTCGCTTACGAGAGGAAGTGGCCAAGATGAATGAGGTGGAGCTGCAATTGTTTAGTATTTCGAGTACCGCGAAGCAGTTGGTTGGGGATGTTGAGTGGGTTAGGGCGGAGGATGTGAGGGGGTTTGTGGAGGGGGTTAGGAGGGGGCAGCTTGCGGTACGTGAGGGGGGGATACAAAAAGGGGGAGGGAATGGGATACAGAATGGGAGGGGGAACGGGGGGGGTAGAAATGGGGAGGGGGAGGGGATAGAAGGAAGAGGCACAGGGAGGACTGGGACGGTGCAGGTTAAACTGGATAAGGGACGGGGGGATGTAGGGAGGAGGTTGAATTATTTGATGGTTACTTCAACTTCTGCTTCTGCTTCTGCTTCTGCTGGTCAGAGTCAGAGTCAGAGTCAGAGTCAGAATCAGGGAATGCAAGTTGGAGGAGGAGGGCAAGGCGAGGTAGTGATGGGAGAAGCACAAGGACATCACAATGGGAGGTCAAGAAGGAGTTCAACGACAACTGCGAGGACAGCAAGAGGACAACAACTACAACTACAACCACAACCGCAAAGTCAAATACAAAGCTATATCGCCGCTCAAGCAGTTGCGGCAGCAGCAGCAGCATCAGAATCAGCAGGAGGACAGCCACAACAACAACAACAACAACAACAAGAGGAACCAACATGGAGTTCAACAACCCTCAGTGCGGAATCAAGTGCCGGGCGAGCAAGTCCAGGACCAAGTGAGGGTGAGTCTTTCCGTTCTTCCAACCCCCACCCTTCAATTGTCCACGGCTCTGTGCTAACTCCGCCAAAAAGCTGATAGTTCAACTGGCCCAGGTCCATATGGACCCAACCGAGCGAGATGGTGGGACACAGTCATCATGGACTCGGACACGGATCAACGAAGGAGGTCAGAAAGCAGTAGAGGTAGGAATCTACGAGGACGTGATGCTGGGTCGGATTGCGAGATGGAGATTTAGTGTTGCTTGTTGTAAGATATGGTTCACGGCAATGGATCTTGTCGGGTCCTCTCTACCTCTAGGAACCGAACAGGGAAAATATCTAATCCTTCGTACGACCGAGTATTTCTTTCTTGCTGAGGAAAGTGAGATTGGGGACGCAGAACTGGAAGTGTCGCGCTGGAAATCATCATGGTCATCGGGATTCGGGAAGTAACGGTCAGCGACAAAACATCCAGACTTCCACAAAGCATGATGCAAGGGAACGAACTAGACGTACACTCCGACCATCATTACAGGCGGGTGAGACATCAAAATGACATCCATATCTATCCAATATACCTCTACCGTAATCTCACCTCCCATCTCATTCCTCACTGTCATAATACTCCCCATGTCCCCGCGGCCCCCAATATCCCATATGTCCCGGGGCAGCATGTCCAGCATATCCTCCTCCAGCATACAACCCATCAGGTACACTCCCCGCCATACTTACAAGCCTCGGCTTCCCCGTTCCAAACGTCTTTGACTTCCTTGATGATAACGGTGGTGGTTGTGGTACTTGCGTGGCTTCCCCATGCCACTGGTGGCTCAAACCCGCACCGCTCCGTCTCCTCATGGCATCATAAGCCCCATACCCCCCGCTTGTCCGGTGTTTGCTCTTTGTCCGCCTCGCCTTGCTCTTGTCCCTTGGACTTCCTACGACCACTTCACCTTCCTTGATTGTGTCGGTGGTGCCGCCTCTGACTCTGCCTCTCGACTTATCTCTCATCTCTCTAGCCTCTCTACCACGCGGCTCGCGCCCGGGCGTGGGCGAGTCTCGCCAGTCCACGGGGACATCTCGGATACGACCCCGTTGAGGTTGTTGCGTGGGATCAAGCTCGCTGTTGTGGTCGAACGAGATGTCTGTTGGTGTTCCGCCTCTGTCTTCTTCCGAGTAGTAGGGGTACTCGTGATCTTCGTACATCTGATGTGAGAGGAGAGAGTCCCGGGATGTGTCCCATACGTTACTACCACGAAAGCTGCGGCTAACAGGGGATTCCCTCCCTGGTTTGCTGCCGTTCATCCCAGGTATGGGCATGGGGCCTGGACCTGCGAGGGGATGGCCGTCCGGTGGCCTGAACGGAAGATAATCTCCTGGTCCGGGAGCTGTAGTCGGAATGCCGTTGGGGTAGAATCCGGGGCTGGTGGCTGCCATGGAGGGTCTTCGCCCTTTGCGTAACCGCGCTTGGTGCGCGTCATGGGCTGCTCGTAGCCCCTCGTTCTCTGCTCGTAATCGGGCCGTCTCCGCCCTCAAATCCTCCAGCTCTTGCCTGAAAGTCTCAATGCCCTCTGGTCCGTGTATGATATCCCTCAACTGCCTGATCTCGTCTTTCAATGCGTCCTTCTCTTCAGCGTGTTGCCTGTCCTTCTTCAACTCGTTCTTCTTTCTGGCGGCATCCTCCGCCTCCATCGCCTCTTCAGCGTCTCTCCTCCCCGCATCTTTCCACCGTTGCCGTTCATGATCGGCGCATCGCTCAAAGGGTGTTCCTTGGTCGTCGTATAATCGGCCTTTTTGGCAGGCGTCCTCGATACATTCGTGCTTGACATGGCAGTATCCTGCTGTGGTGTCGGATATGGGTATCGCTTCCTCGGGACAGGAGGCAATCTTGCATTTATGTAGCTTGCAGAGGGTTGGGACAGGCTTCCCGGAGGTTTTCGAGCTGCCGATGATGTCGGCGGGATTGGGGCAGTCTGGCTTGCTGCATGAGTGAATCTCACAATGGGAAGAGTTGGCCTTGGCGATGCTTTGCTGACATGATGGGAACTTGCAGGTATGTTGCGGGCAAAAAATGCCGGTGCCGGTGCTTGAGCCATTGACAAGAGGGTTGGGACAGCCGTCCTTCCTACAGCGATCTATCAACTTGGTTAGCTAATACCCACGACACTTGGTTGGTAGGATACCTTACGCTTGTGACAGTAAAGACTTTCAAAGCTGTCTCTCTCCACTGGGCACCCTCCGGACTTACACTCATGCTCGGAACAGTACCGGCCCTGTCCGTTTTCCTTTTGTCGGCTGCAATCTGGGTTTGCACATCGAGCTTTCTGTTTGAAGTGTGTTTCACACAATGGCGGCGCATCCAGATCATCGAGTCCAGTGTCGGGCCAATATCGAGGTTTGTTGCACCCTTCGCGCACACATCGCTGATGCTCCGTGCAAAGGTTGTTCTTCTTGGCGACGTTGGGGCAATGGGCGCTTCTGCAGGTGTGTCTCTTGCAGTAGAAGCTGTCATTTTGAACGTCTGGTGGTGACATGCAGTCGGGCACATCGCATCGCTTGTGCTTGTCGCATCGCCGATTGTGTTGGTCACTCCCGGTACCTTCCTTATCGCACCTATCCTGGCCGCATCGATGAGTAGAACAAAACCAAGGGGCCGTTGGGTCGACACTGTCGGCAACTTCTTCGTAGTCCCTCTTTTGCAAACACGGTTCCGTCGTGCATGCGCATGATAGAAGTTGCTCGTCTAGGGATAGTCAGCCAAGATCAGGGTCATGATGGCAACAGAGCAAGTGTGGTGAGGCTCCTACGGTGATCACACAAGTCTTGCCCTGACGTTACAGGATCGGGGCAACAGCTCCTGTCGTAGGGCGGATATTCCCATCGGCATGTGTCTATAGTGGCGCTTGTCAGTATGAGATGAAGCCAAGATAGATAATACTTTACATACGTCGTTTACAGTAGAGGGAGAGAAGGATCTCGTTATCAAAGGCTCCAGCAATGGGTACTGCCGTGTCTCTACACTGAGGGACGCGGCATGTCGGAGGGCCTCTGCCGCGGCGCAGACTCTCGGTGGTCGACCACCTCTTGGCTGAGGGCCGCCGGTTCGTGTCGGAGGCGTCTGTAGGCATGGTCTAATTGCTCTCTCAATTGTGTTGTCTGACCGGGATGAGGCGCCGGAGTTGGGCGCTGACGATGGGTTTGAGGGAAGCGAGTGAAGGAATGACAGTCTAGGAATCGGGTGACTGGTCCGGGCGTGATGTGGGATAAGCGGAGTGGGGTTTGATCGGGCCAAGCCTTGGTGGGCAAGCAAGCAACGTTCCTCTATACTTGGATGTCGGGGGTTTCGCTTGTTATAAAATGTGTGCTTGTTGTTTGCGACGGCTATTCCATTGGTTGGGGCTGGCGTAGTATGGCTACCAACTTCAAAACAAAGCATAACAGGGCAGTGAGGGCACCATCGTATGGCGTATTGTTGCCTCTATAACGTCGCCCAGTGGCCGATTGACGACAGGGAATCGAAGTGGACGACAGCACCGAAACTCAACCTAACATGCAGGACATCAACCAGTGGGCCACCATGCAGTAGCGTCCATGTGTCTGCGAATGATAGGTGTCGGACAATGTGGGTCGACCTGCATGCCCGAGAATGACTTTGTTTGTCGGCCATGTTCGAATATATTTTCTTTGTCACAATTGCCTTTGTGAACTTTGACGACTTGAGCCTCTTTTTCACTCCAAGTCGGGATACCTCATCAAAAGGCGCCTGGGGAGGCCATTGCCCGTCCAGAGAGGCATCCAAGAGGCACACTTGCTCCCCAAGCGCGAGTAAGGCCTTTTCTCTGTGCCGCAACCTCACATGTAGCCCGTCCATCATCTCAAGTCATCCGCAGGCAGAGGTGGCTTTGGTCCCTCTTCCAGGTGGATATGGGGCCGGGTCCACGGTATGGGTAGACGCACGGGTACATTACCTAACTTTGTCTGTTGCAGGGTAAGGGGACTTGGAGGACGACGACCTTGGATAGTATGCTAAGGCTGTAGATATGGCCTTGACATCTTCCACTTGGAAGTGCTGCTATCAAGGGACCCGAAAACGCCCTCTAGGTGGGTATTCCATTCTGCTCACTGAGTAGAGAATGTCGGGTGTGGCTGTCTCAACTCCCAGCTGCATCAAGGCAGAAAATGTCTCGGGAAAGGGAAGAGAAAAGAAGGTAGTGTTGGTGTTCTTGACCGTTCTTGATGTGGGAAGCTTAGTTGTTAGTGACAGAAGCCTGCTGCAATGTTGTTTCATACCTACAGCACCGCGCACAGGGCAGCTTGAGGCTGGGCTCTGTTAGCTCAAAGACACAACGGAACCAACTGCATCAGCCAGACCACACCAAAAAGGAAATCAATGAGTTGCAAGATGATGGTCGAAGACACCCAAAAGAGATATCGTAGCTTGAGAAAACGTCAAGTTCTGTAAACAGGGCACGTACCAACCTGCTTCCTCTTTAACAAGACGATGGGAACAGCGACAGCCACCGACCGGACCCGACGGTTGGGGCAACTCGCTGGTAGCCAGGGCACAGGCAAAGTCAGTAATATGGGCATGTTGACTTGTGCATGTTTGAAGTGGATGGCCGATTCAAAGATTCTCGATATCCATATTTGACAGGGAAAGAAGCGAGTATCCAAGTCGAAAGGTGAAGATCACTCAATGGCTGTGCTGGCTTGGGGCTGTGATACCGGCAGTGTGGCAAAGTCACAGAACAGAGAAAACAGGAAAGCTCACGCAAGGAGCTATGACCACCCGAATGAGCTGGAGCTGGAATGGGTAGTAATACGCGATAAGATAAAGGTGACTGCACTAACAGAGTGGTATGTGGCCTGTAACCCTCTTGCGTTAGTGATCAGCCATCCACCCTCACACCTAACATGGCGTCTCTCTGTAAAGAGGACCTGGGACCATGGGAATCTGCAGAAAATCATCCACTTGACAGCCCGTGATTGTTGACTACATGTTTTTGCAGCCGATCAGCATGGAACTATTCCGCCTTTTCCTTTTCCCCAAGGTACGTAGTGTACACAATCTCTGGCAACTGCCGGTTCAAGCAATAATCAGAAAAGCCGTGATTGGAAAGTGCCGGCTCAACCCCACCCCCATCTCTTAGCAATGACATCACCAACTTGGACTCGCTGTAGGTACCATTCCCTTTCCGATCACTTTGCCCCACTTTGTCCTTGTGCTTTCCCATGTTCGTTCCTCCTTTTGACAGCAGAGAGATCTCGATCATTGAACAGTTTCCCAAATCACAGGAAGGCACAAGGCAAACTATCGATCGAGGTTCTCCGACAAATGTCCGTTCCTGGCTTTGAAATCTTGAACAGTCATGCGAACCTATGAATGCCTGGGACTGGACTGGGACGGGAGTCGATGAGCCATCACAATCTCTGACGGACGGGAAGAAGAGGGAACGAATGCACTGACAGCATTTGTTTGTTCTTTGACGTCATGCATAGGTAAAGATGTGCAAGTATAACATGACTTTGGGAAGCAGTCGTTCTTTCATCTGATACCTTAGAAATAGGAAATCCTTTAATTTCCCAGTTCATCCGTCTCTGTCTCTTCCTTCTCCTACTCCTTCTCCTCCTCCTCCTCCTCCTTATTCATCTTACCTGCCCTTTCCGTAATAATTTCATGCAACGACTCGCGTTGCATTATCCTCCCCTAGATCCTGCAGCAGAACCACCCACAGAACACATTCTCCAGCAGTCGAATCCCACCATGTCCAACATCATCAGCCAGGCCGGCCAAAAGGCCAAGGAGGCCCTCACCAGTGCCCCCAGCAGCAAGAAGGTGGACGATCTCAAGAACGAGTTCAAGGAGACCGATAAGAATGCCCGCCTCACCACCGACTATGGTGTCAAGCAGACCACGGCCGACGACTGGCTGAGGATCGTCAGCGACGACAAGATTGGTCCTTCTCTGCTCGAGGACCCCTTTGCCCGTGAAAGAGTACGTATACTCACAATAATTCCATCCTTTTATATATTTGCGCCCACTAACCCCTTTCCTGCAGATCATGCGCTTCGACCACGAGAGAATCCCAGAGCGAGTAGTCCACGCCCGTGGCAGCGGTGCCTTTGGCAAGTTCACGGTCTACGAGAGCGCCTCCGACCTCACAATGGCCCCTGTCCTTACCGATACCTCGCGCGAGACCCCCGTCTTTGTGCGCTTCTCTACCGTTCTCGGCAGCCGAGGCAGTGCCGACACGGTCCGTGATGTCCGTGGTTTCGCCGTCAAGTTCTACACAGAAGAGGGTAACTGGGATTTGGTTGGCAACAATATCCCCGTCTTCTTCATCCAGGACGCCATCAAGTTCCCCGATGTCATCCACGCTGGCAAGCCCGAGCCCCACAACGAGGTGCCCCAGGCCCAGAGCGCCCATAACAACTTTTGGGATTTCCAGTTCAACCACACCGAGGCCACTCACATGTTCACCTGGGCCATGAGTGATCGCGCCATTCCCCGTTCCCTCCGCATGATGCAGGGTTTCGGTGTCAACACCTACACTCTCATCAACGCCCAGGGCAAGCGTCACTTTGTCAAGTTCCACTGGACTCCCGAGCTCGGTGTCCACTCCCTCGTTTGGGATGAGGCCTTGAAGCTGGCTGGTCAGGATCCCGATTTCCACCGCAAGGATCTTTGGGAGGCTATCGAGAACGGTGCCTACCCCAAGTGGAAGTTTGGTATCCAGGCTATTGCCGAGGAGGACGAGCACAAGTTCGACTTTGACATCCTCGATGCCACCAAGATCTGGCCCGAGGACCTCGTCCCCGTCCGCTACATTGGCGAGATGGAGCTGAACCGCAACCCCGACGAGTTCTTCCCCCAGACCGAGCAGATTGCCTTTTGCACCAGCCACGTCGTTAACGGCATTGGCTTCTCCGACGACCCTCTTCTCCAGGGCCGCAACTTCTCCTACTTTGACACCCAGATCTCCCGTCTTGGTGTCAACTTCCAGGAGCTGCCCATCAACCGCCCTGTGTGCCCTGTCATGAACTTTAACCGTGATGGTGCCATGCGCCACACCATCTCCCGCGGCACCGTCAACTACTACCCCAACCGTTTCGACGCCTGCCCTCCCGCCTCCCTCAAGGAAGGCGGTTACCTCGAGTACGCCGAGAAGGTCGCCGGTATCAAGGCCCGTGCCCGCAGTGCCAAGTTCAAGGAGCACTTCAGCCAGGCCCAGCTCTTCTACAACTCGATGTCGCCGATTGAGAAGCAGCACATGATCAACGCATTTGGCTTCGAGCTCGACCACTGCGAGGATCCTGTTGTCTACGGCCGCATGGTTCAGCGTCTGGCCGATATCGATCTTGGTCTTGCTCAGACCATTGCCGAAATGGTTGGCGGCGAGGCTCCCACTACCACCAACCACCCTAACCACGGCAGGAAGACCATCAACCTCAGCCAGACCGAGTTCCCGCCTGCGACGCCCACCATCAAGTCCCGCCGTGTTGCCATCATCATCGCCGATGGCTACGACAACGTTGCTTATGACGCTGCCTATGCCGCTATTTCTGCCAACCAGGCCATCCCTCTTGTTATCGGCCCCCGCCGCTCCAAGGTCACTGCTGCCAATGGTTCGACCGTCCAGCCCCACCACCACCTCGAGGGCTTCCGCTCGACCATGGTGGACGCCATCTTCATTCCCGGCGGGGCCAAGGCTGCTGAGACGCTCTCCAAGAACGGCCGTGCTCTGCACTGGATCCGTGAGGCGTTTGGTCATCTCAAGGCCATTGGTGCTACCGGCGAGGCGGTTGACCTCGTTGCCAAGGCGATTGCTCTGCCTCAGGTCACAGTTAGCAGCGAGGCGGAGGTTCATGAAAGCTATGGTGTTGTGACGCTCAACAAGGTTAAGCCTGAGAGTTTCACAGATGCCGTCAAGATTGCCAAGGGCGCTGCTGGGTTCTTGGGAGAGTTCTTCTATGCTATTGCCCAGCACAGGAATTGGGACAGAGAGTTGGATGGCCTGCACTCGATGGTTGCGTACTAAGTGCAGTCAGTGGTGGAAGTCGGTACTTATGATAATTATGATACCTAATGTTTATGAGTCATGTTCTTTTCAGGAAGTTTTGGAGTGCTTTAAGTGATATGTGACTAGCGTGAATGAGTGGATGTAGCGGGGATTACTGTTAGTGAACTATCTCCACTGTTTTCTGCTGCCTCTGTACCCCATTGTCATTCATTGTCCTGTCTCTTTGACGCTCCTCGGCTTCCTTTCTTGAAAAGAAACGTCTACTCGATAGACTAACATCTCTATCCCCCTTCATTGATGAAGTCTGCCCTCGACTTGATAGTCCCCTCGGGACGGCATACAGCCGCACAGCCGGACCCTCACATGGTAGTCCACTCCATTGTCCTGCCAGATGATGGCGCCGATTGTCATGAGCCAAATTCACGTACATTTTTTCCACATTGTTCACATCCCTGAAACCATGGATAAAACAAAAAAAAAAAACCTATATCGCTTCTCAACTTGACTTCTTTGGAAGTTGATAATGTATCAAGGCTGTCAAGATACTACCTATCTTTGCGCGCATCAGTCAAACGCTTGGCCACGCGGGGACTTGGCACACTCCTAGCACCAGCAGTGACAAAGCTATCAACACAACTGGTTTCTTATCGTTTTCCTCCCGAGTTCAAAACACTAACATCACCGGTGAGCAAGAATTACAACAATGAGCAATTACTACCACGCCTGTCGTCGAGACAGTCACAGATATCCCCCAAAAACGCAGCCGCCCCCCAAAAGTCAGAGTTAGAGTCAGAGTCAACAATACCCAACCTCAATAAGTATACCCCATCCCCCCCGACTCCGTCCCAGTATTCATTCCCAGCTGCATAGAGGTACCAAACCTCTACACACCACCCTTCAATGCTGACATCTCCCTCTCCATCATCAAGCTACCCCATCCACACAGCAAACTCTCGTTCGTCCTCCTCCCTCTTCTTTTCCTCTTTCCCTCTCCTTCCACCAACCAACTTATCCAGTTAACCCCATGGTCACCCACCCCCCACTTTCTTACCTCGAACCTTATACCCCCAACTCCAATGCCCCCTCACATCCCCCGCCATAATCCTCATAGCCACCACCTCATTCGCATCTTTTCCGTGTTCAATCCTAGCCGCTTGCACCGCCAACTCGGCATACTTCTTTGCTTTTTTGTCGTCTTCTTGTCCGAGGTAATTATAGTTGGTGGCAGCCAACTCGTACGCTTCCGCCATTTTACTCTCCAGTCCTTCTTCGAGGTGTAGCTTGAGGAAGTACTCGATTGTTTCTGGAGGTACGGCGGGGGAGTCGTGGTTGCGGAGTAAGGAGCGGATGCGGTGTAGGGAGGCGAGGCGGGCGGAGGAGGTGGAAAGTTCTTGGGAGGGACTCATGGGGGAGGAGGGGTGGGGGTTGCCGTGGGGTTTGGAGAGAGAGGGGGAATGGCCTGTGCAAGAGGGGCACGGGCAATAGGGGGATGGAGATGGGGAAGGGGAGGAGGAGGAGGAGGGACGGTACTTCCCTACCCACTCTTGCCTTTCTTTGCGCGGAAGCAAGGGGTCGATATAAGCGATGGATAATTCCTCCCCGGGAGCAACTTTGCGAGCAACGGTCGTCCGCAGAGCTAAGGTCCTGTCGATGTGGAATGCGATATTAGGTCGGCAGGAGTGCGTGAAGAGGGACATGGATGGGTAGTTGATGTAGTGCTTTGAGTGGTTGGCTTGCAGTGATTCTTGGCCGAGAGGGGTGTAGGAATTGGAACCGAGGTCGATTTCAAAGGGGGAGGCGAGGAGGATTTGCTCGATGGTTCTTTCTTTTTGGTCTGGGGAGAGGAGGGTGGTGCGTTGTTTGTCAAAGGCTTCACGCGTTGCGGGAGGGAGGAAGGAGACGGCTTTCTCGAGTAACTTGTTTCGCTCGGATTTGCGCCAGATATCGGCGAAGAAGTCCTTGTGGACTAAGAGCGCTGGGGCGGCGCTCATCAAGGGCTTGCCGCGCCGAAGGGGAATGGTGGCGGTTAGTCCGGGGCCTTTGGAGAGGATGAAACTTTCTGAAAAGGGCTTTTCTTCTTCTCGTTGTCTGTCTTCTTTCCCTTTTGCTCCGGTTGCTTCCGCTCTTTCTGGAGTGGTGGTCCTGGTAGTGAAAGCCTCGATCCGGTCCTCGGCTTCATCGAGATGTTGATCTAACCGCGCAATATTCTGAAAATCGGCATATTTGGTGAGCAACACGATGCCTCGCCCGTGGCCCAGACCAAGATTGGTGTAGATGCAGTAGGTTTGTTGGGAGCAAATGTTGGAGGACCACCACCCGTTGGTGGGTGGGATACTGTTGGAATCCGAGAAGGTGGTGTTGGAGGTGTAGACGACTTGGGACTTGTCCATTTGTTCGTTGGTGAGGTTCTTGCCGTCTTTGGCGTTGGGTACGGGAGCTGGCTGTGGTTCGTCCTTGTTGCTCGTCTTTGAGATGGCGAGTTGAGCAAATAGTCCAAGGAGAAGGGCGCGGGTGAGCCAGGCCATGATGACGAGAGTTGTCGATCTGATGGTAAGCAAAATCTGATCGAGTGAGCGAAGTCTTTAGGGGCAGACGGATGGGTGATGTTCTTTTGTCTTTCACATGCTGACTTGGGCTGGAAGGAAACGTGTCCAAGACACTCGTCACGTCACTATCATAGTCATACGCCTTACAATACTAAAGTCATCTAGGAATACTATCAAGCAAAAGACTTGATTGGATCTAATTCATTGCCTAAATGGGTGTTGTGGATGGCATTTTACCCGCGAGTGTCGTTGCAGTGTTTGGTTCTGCTCGGAGCGGGACATTCTTCGGCAGGCAGGAGGGTGACGGCTAAAGTCCGCTAAAACAGCAGTGACATAAGAAATCTAAGAAGACAAGAAGGGACACTGTCGAATCGGTCATGACAAATCCTTCTTACTACTTGATCGACGACAAGGGTGGTGATGCTGGACAGGATTTCGAGGTGCTCGTCTTGGTGTTTTGTTCCGATGAGGGTTTTCGCGGGAAATTGATCCTGAAACTCGCACCTTCCTCCCTTCAGTGTCACGACACATCTGCTCTCGTTTTGTGCGCACCTTCGCGACTTCCCTTGAGCAAGTGTCGAGGCTTTAGGGCTCAACCCTTTCTGGAGGATCGACTTTTTTTCCCTTTTCCACGTCTCATCATTTCGTTCGCTTCAGTTTCGTCCGATTTCTCCCTCTTCCCGACCTGAAGTTGCTTCCATGATCCATCCTGTTTGTATTCATACCTGTTATGTCACCTTCGTCTTTCCTTGCATCCCTTTTGTACCTTCCTCCACACCGGATCTGTTCGTTCTGCTCGAGCTTCCAGTCCCCCTCTCAATCCCCTCCGAGCTCGAAGTGCCAGTTTCCCGCATTCGTTTTATGGCTATTGAGGCCGTTTTCTCATGCTCGTTCTCCTACATATAGCTCAATGTCTACCTACCTCGCGATCTGTCTTTCTGAGGTCCAAAATACACCTTGATCATGCTGTGATTTGTCCGTTATCTCGTTCCTACCATCCGCTCCTCACTAATCGAAGTCGTTACAGGTACTGAGTTGCTTCGTTTGCTCTCACACGCTCAACCTTTAGAGGTACTCTGACTTTTGTCTCGTTCCTCGAAGGGGTAAATCTTGTCCAGCACTATCTCGAAACTCCGTTTTCCTTGAATCAAACGGAAAACTGTGCCTTTTCGTGCAACAAACTAACTTCTGGAAGTTATCTTTATGTTCTCTACAATCTATCTTGGTCTCTGCTCTTCGTGCTCGTAACTTCTCACGACACAGATCTACAAACACTACCTACCAGAAAGCAGCTCACTTCATTAGTTACAGCTAGACTCGCATGAGGAGGATGACAGGGAAAATGTGCATGACTTTCTGCGGTGCTGGTATGCTGTCAACGCATTCTTGTACTGATTTCAACGGTATCTGCGCGATTCATTTTGGCGTCAGACTTCGAATCTCTCTTCATTCAAGCTTGTCACTTCTTCGTTGTAACCATAATTCACGAACAACAACAGAACCCCCGACCTGCCAAAGTGTTCGATGATCACAGTTATTATCATCTGAATTTGAAATACAGGTTTAGCATCACGTAGTCCTGCCCTTCACTGCAGTTGAGTTTCAGGTTCCGTACTATTCGACTGTTCATCCCATTGTTTTGCTGTTCATCCGATTGTGAACTTATATATTTCCGCTGACAGCCGTCGCTTCGCACTTCGACATATTTAAATCAGATCACAATACGAACAGAATACGAATGCGCCAATTCTGTCTGAATAGGCATCCACCACTCGACAAACGGTATCCTGGACCATCTTCAGGGTATAAAAGCCTCGACATTTTGCTAGTATGTACGGCTTTTTCTCCTCTCTAACATCTTTCTCGCAACCAACGACTTGCTCGATGCAAGCGATTCTGCGACCTTTACCCACACAACAGCTTTTTCCGTCGGCCTTCGCAGCAACTTCCTTCGCCCAGTACACTTTCCGCCCTCGGACTCGGCCTTTCTTTCTTCTTCTAAACCTCACCTCTCTCTCCGGCAACTCGGCGGCCTTGTCTTTTGTCAAAGATATCCTCAACCGCATCATTCCTTGGCGCTGGCGGCCTTCTGCACTCTTCTTCCGTCGCGTCTGGCGTCTTCATGGGCAGAAAGTTCTTCGCGTTTTCCTGACTTGTTGTGTGCTCGGGCTGCTTGTGGCTGCTTTCAAGATTTTTTCACGGTTTCTTTCCAGAGCAAAAGAAGAAGAAGAAGCTGGACAAGATGGCCTTCAACCCGCCTCACACACCTCAAGGCGCCCGGCCGAGTAGATTTATCTACCCGCCAGAAGTACTCAGATCCAGAGAGAGTAAGTCACCCTGTTCAAGCGAACAATACCCCTTGTCTTTCACTTTGTTCTCAACTTTCGAGTTCCAAAGTTGGACTCGATCACTTTCTTTCATTTTCTAACGACCCTTTGTCTTTCTTTCAACAGGAGCTCAAGCGACTCTCGAGTCCATCGTCACTCCCTTCTTCAACCGCCTCGACGCCATGTACTGGGGCCGCCCCGCCTACATGGGCTGGGATGCCATCCGCCAAACCCTCAACCGCATCCAAGCGGACTACATGCGCCACCTCACCCGGCACTTCTTCATTTCACCCATTGCAGAGCACCCCCTGGCGCTCTATATACTACGCCATCAGATGCGCTGGTTGGAAAATACGTTTGAGGGGGACCTCATTGACATTGAGGTTGATCCCTTCAATCGGGACATATTCCCGACGGAGGCGATCAGGGCGAATGCCAGGGCTGAGAAGCATGAGTCAAGGTGGCAGCAGGTGATACGCACGATGGTGCGGGACGGAAGCTGGAGGAGGGATTGGGGAGAGATGCGCTTAGAGAACTTTGTGAGGATGATGATGAATCACATGGTTCTCCTGGTAAGTTTGGAGTTGGAGATGGTGGAGAGGGCGAGGTACATGAGGAAGGGAGGGGAGAGAAGGAGGAGGGCTAGTTTTTGAGGGGGAAATTCTGGGCAGGGAGAGAGAGAGAGCATCAATAGAGCATCATCGGGTTTTGATCAACATGAAGACATGATGGCGCCGTAGGGTAGCTATGGAGTACAAGATAGTTGTGAGAGAAAATCAGCGAGTGGATTATTGAGCTTCGGTCTGGGCAGAATCCGAACGAAGGATCACATCGTTGATCTGCTCACCTGTACTCAGTACCTCTACTAGGACACTGCGCAGCCATACATTGGAACCAAGTAATTCCAATTCAACTATACCATGGATGAAGAGTTTTACTCACGAAATTGAACCTTTTCCTCCTTCCTACTCGTAGCATAACTGGTATTGCTGATGTTCAAACAACTGTTGATCACTTGTTTGACCTCTAGAGGCACCTCTACGCTCGCCTCCTGATATACCCTAACCCTTTGAATGACGGACTGTTGCTGGGGAACCCGCTTCACAGCTTCACAGGCTGCAGTGTCGCCAATGTGCTTACCTCTATGGAAGGTGCAATGTGGTGGATGGATTCTGGTGTGCAGTATTTAACCGTGGGTCACGGTAGTAAGCCGTTAGTCAGCCTGATCAACCAACCCACTCCCTTTAATTCTACCCATCAACCGTGAGCAACGCCAGAAAACGAGTTGCACTTGCCATGATATGTACCGGAAGAAATGTCACGGTCTGCTTTTCGTTGCCTCCCTACTGTATCACTCATTCCTTTTGGCAATATGCCTGTTTTATGGGTACGGTATCTCTGAAAATATCCAGTGACTCCAAGAAGGAATTGTATATCATCGACGAGACGTGGCAGTTTCCAAAGGATTATCTCGGTGAAGGGGATTGTGCAAATCACTAACAGGAATAGTTGTGAGTTCTGACCAACTTTGTTACGGTCATGAACATGCCATGTCCCCGGTTCTTGGCCTGTGCGTCGTAGGGTAGGATAGCGCCGGGTAGGAATGCATACTAACAAGGGGAGTTGACCCATGTTAGCCCAATCAATCTCGGCGCTAGTCACCCTTCAGCCATCCAAGTACATACCTAGTAACTTGCAACCAACAAGCCCAACGCGTCCTTCTCTCATGTCCGTCTCGACGTATCTTGCTCCCTGCTCGATATCCAAGCCTCCAATTTAACATGCCACGACTACGTTCAAAAAGGCCACGCGAAGGTGACCCGTCTCCTCCCCCCCGGGTCTACCGAGCCACAAGAGCAACAAGAGGCCACAAGCCAGGCCAATCACACACGCAAGTCCAGATATCTCCGTCCCCGTCTCCTCCCGGACCGCCACGAATACCCCGGGCCAAGAGAGCGAGGACAGGCCCCTCTCCATCTTTACTTCAAGACAAGCATCCGGTCGACCGTCTCTCCATCAAGGAGGAGGAACATGGCCATATCGCCGCCGCCCATCAGCTGGACCTGGAACCGAAGACCGACCATCCCCAGACCATCCCACCTGCTCCTCGAGGCACCGACACTCGCCTAACCCGCGAAAATCTGGCAAAGCTCAACAGGATGTCCTCCAATCTTGCATCGCATGACACCTTCCGATCCTCGGGTCGAGGCTCGGGACTCACCAACCCGACGTCTGTAGCTTCAACCGGCAGTCACAGGTCGTCCAGCGCATACACCAATGGCTTCCCTTCGATCCTGGAAGATAGCGGGATCCATATCCATGGAGACCCCTCCATGCTCGCCGATCTCCAAGAACTACGACGGGAAAGATCCGTGAGGCCTTCGCTGGCACCGTTCGAGTTCCCAGATAGCAGAATCGAGCGGTTAATTCGAGTCAATAGTCGCGCGGTCTCGGAAGCGGACGTGGAACGCAATGTTGTCACGGCCATCATTGGTTTCGGGGGCCATTTGGATATCCCCAACAGTAGCAATATTGCCTGGAGTAACCTGAGATCGATGACGGGAAAACGCACTGTTGACCCTCGGCCTGATCTGTTTTATGGAGCCCGCACTACAGATATCGCCAGGGAAATCCGGGACGAGATCG
Organism: Neurospora tetrasperma FGSC 2508; assembly: GCF_000213175.1. Taxonomy (NCBI): domain Eukaryota; kingdom Fungi; phylum Ascomycota; class Sordariomycetes; order Sordariales; family Sordariaceae; genus Neurospora; species Neurospora tetrasperma. The sequence continues at coordinate 4,829,269 of NW_009799101.1, forward strand.
GCCACTTGATTCAACCTTCGATACTACTAAACGCTCCGGCTGCGCCGCATTTTGTCATGGAAGTCAAAGGTCCCTCCGGGCGTCTCGATATATTGAAGCGCCAAGCCGCTTACAGCGGTGCCGCGGCAGCTCGTGCTGTATTTACTCTCGAGAATTTTGGGGTGGACGACCCAAAATATGACGACACCGCCAAGGCACACGCCTGGACGTTCAGCGCATACGGCGATCTTACTCAATATGCTGTGCGCGTTGGTCGACCTACACCCGGCTCTCCTGAACCATCGTACCATCTCACTCATATCAAGACACACCACATCATGGAAAGCGTTGACCAGTTCCGCAGAGGCGTCTCAGCGTTTAGGCACTGCAGGGACGAATCTCACGCAAAGAACGAGGCACGCTTGGCCGAAGCGCACGAACGTCTACGGCGTCGCAGCCAGCAGACAACGCAGCAGACAAGCCACCCCGTCCCCGGCAGCACTTTGCCCCCTGGTCCCCTTCCGGAATCGCATCCAGGACCACCAGAGTTGAGCCCCTCTGTCGAAAATGATACCCCCTTGCAGCAGGACTGCGAAGCCCGCTCCCCAGAAGAAGAAGAAGAAGAAGAAGAAGAAGCAGCACCTGGACCCGGCTCTCCATCGACGACGACGACGGCGGCGGCGGCGGCGGCGGTCATGACAACGAGCATGCCGCCTGCGTCGGCGCCACCTAACGTGACAAAAGCCACGCCCCGTAACGGCGCCCCCTCCAAAAAGAAAAAGAAAAAGATGTCTATGTCCAACAGGCCGTCATCCCCCAGGCCCCAGCGCACCAGGCGGCGGCCCAAGAGATTTGGCACGCTCGACGACAGTTGAGTGAATGAGTGAGGAATGACCAGTCACGGGCCCTTTGTTTCTTCTTACTTTTTTTTTTTTTTTTTTAAGCTTAAACGATCAAATAGCTTTACTAGTCACAGCCGATGTAGGGTTTCCTTTCTTTTTGTTGACCTGGCCGTTTTTGTCTGGCTTCACATAGGTATACTAGGCACTTGGATTGTCTACCTAGGTAGAGGTAGGGAGCGCGGTGCGCATTATAGAGGTTCTGCGGCGTAGAATAGATGGGAGGCCGACTTGTCGGATGCTGGGGATATATCCTTGGATATCTGTTCTGACGATGCCTAGTTTTTCCATAGTCATGGCCGCCCTTCTTTAAACGTGTAGGGGAGGGAGTTGGAGGTTACCTAAGCAACGTAGGTAAGTTGTGCCGGGCTCTAGGAGGTCGGCTTGCCAGGCCAGTACGTAGGCCTTGTAAACCCATGTAGTACTTGCCGGCCATAGTTGCGCAGGTCTTGCAGACCACCACGGCAGGGTTTTCCCGTGCCCGGTGCTTCCTACTTGTCAACACTCACAACGAAGCTATCACAGTTGTAAGTGAGCAGAAATTCGAAGAAGGGTTGTAGGTAGTATGCTTGATTCGCTCCAGCCACCCACTGCTGGGACACTGCGTAGGCACGCCTTGGAACTTGGGTATTCGATCTTGATAATATTCCAATCAAAAACATATACCCTTTTCCAGTTCCACCTTTTCTTTTTCTGTTTGCATATATTTGTTGCTGCTGATCATTTCCATGTGAACAACAGTTGTTTGGAGAAACATCACGTAGACTGGCCCCTTGAAAATACCCTAACCCTTGATATTTGACCCCTTACATATGCCGCCGAATGTTTCCCAGCAGCTGCCTGCTTGACATGGGGCTGGCCCCACTGAAATAATTGTTAGGTACCTCTACCTACCCCTCCACCAAATGCCCGTCGCGCTGCCCGTCGCACATCCAATGTGTCACTGACATCATCTCCCGGGCATCTTCCACTTTTACCTCGACACATTTTGGTGGTTCTCCAGCACCGCATTTCGCATACTTCTACCTTACACATCATCACACCACAAAGACCGGCTGTCCTACCGTAAACGGCTTACGCGGGCGGGCATGACGGCGCACAACCAGGGCGAGGGAGGGGCACCACCACCACTAACCCAAGCATCGCCATCCCCCAGCAACGCCGACAAGCCACCCGCCAAGCTGTATCACGAACACCGCGGCGAACCGCTTGAAGGCGCCGCTCTCCAAGAATGTATCGAAGCCCTCGTCGACGGATGGACGACCTGCGTCGATGAGCTCTCCCAGCTCCATACAAAGGCCGAGTCAGCTTCCAAGCCCATCCGCGGCCTCTACACCCTCCTCAAAGTCCAGCAACGCACCCTCGACAAGGTCAAAGCCAAGAAAGCGTCGCAACCGTCCCCTCCTCCTCCTCCCTCGACAGACGAACATGGCACCGAACCAAAACCACTCTTCACCCCCGCCCAGTACTTTGGCATGCGCAGTTGCTGCTGGGACGACAGGTGGTCCGTCATCAAAAAGTGTCGCGGCCTCGTCGCCATCAATAAGGAGTTTGCCCGGAGCCCGAAGCAGCCGGTTCCTGCGGGAAAAGGGTGGTTGGCATACAAAGATAACCCTCTGCTGGAGAGGCCGATTGTTGTTGACGCCGTCATCGATAGCGGGGCGACGTGGTTGAAATTTGTTTCCATCTCGCCCAAGACGCTCGCTTACCAAATCGCCGTGGATGGATGGGAGACTGATGAGGAAGAGGAGGATGATGATCCAGCATACAGCGATGATGGCGAGGACCAATACAATGGAAATGGAAACGGAGTCGCGGGGAGAAATGGCATCCAAGAAGCGCTGGGGAATACCGAGTTCGCCGAGTCCATCAAGAAGGTCATCCTGGCTGCGAGATGGAACCACTGCCATCATGTTCACCTCCTTCTTCCGGGCCTGCGCGATGGCGAGTCCGAGCCCGCCGACAGAATGCTACGCTACATCCGCGAAAAGATTGGTGGCGACGACGTTTCTGTTACCGTGAGCTGCGCCAACAGCCCCCTCCTCGCCGACACGCCACCACCACCACTTGACACCGCTTTGGCCGCCCTCATCGACGAACGCGACCCCCTCGTCGCCGATGATTGCGGCCGCATCACATCCACTGCGAACCTCGATCCGAGCGTGTTAGTGTCACTGGTGACAGATTTACATCATGGCCTTGTCGATTTGCAGCCCGAGTTCCAGCAGAGGGTAGTTGCCCGGTCGGTATTGGACCACACGACGGACAGTAATGAGCTGGTGCCGCGTGAGGATATCCTCGCCAAGGTCTTGTACCCTGCGCTGAGGGGAAGAAAGCTGGTGACAACGCGTCTGGCTGCTCAGTACTTCCGGCAACTGATTGCGTCGATCTCTACACACTCGGAAGAAGTGCGCGCTTCTTTCATTTTGCCTCCTGATGCGCCACCCGCTCTGCTTAGTCCTGAGGGAAGCTCCGAACCCCTCTCAACAACCAGTCTCACCCCCGAACAACGTCGGGCTGAACTGCAGAGGTGGTCCGCCGTCCCTATCCCCGATGATCTTCACCTCCCTGTTGAAATCGTGGACGACATTGAACTGGAACAAGTTTCCCCACTCATCGCAGAGGGCAAGCTCCCGCCCATGGCCCTCGGCGTTGCCCAAGATTTGTCGAGGCTGAACCGCTCCGTCTATCTCTACGGGTGGATAAATCGCCTAACGACAATCACTGGCCACCGCGGCATCGAGCGCCAGATCTACCTTTCACTAGCCACGCATTGGACACCGCCGGCCACCGGCAATTACCGTGCAAGCGAAAGCGACGCAAAAAACAACGAGATCCCTCCAGATATCTGGCACCGTCACCTAGGAGGTTATTTGATTCACAGAGACAAGCCACGGGACTGGAAAGCGTTGATTGCCGAGTACGAAGAATGCAAGGACGGAAAGATACCCTCTGAGGTGCAAAGGTGGACAAACCCGTGGACAACGTGGGGGAGAGGTATCAGCACATATGGATTGCCGGATACCAAGACGTGGGAGGGGGTCGGGCATGCGGATAAGCAGAGTTTTGGACGGAAGCTGCAGACGAGGGAAGCAAGGGGGCAGCGGAATCCTGGGGGTAGGGACGTCGATGATCAGGAAGGGGAGGAGCAGGACATGGATGAAGAGGAGGAGGAGGAGCAGTCGTAATTTTGATGTGGTGTGGTCGGCTATCTGATGGTGCTGGTGATAGTGATGATTGACGGGGTCTGGAATCGCTCTCCCGGTCTTCCCGAGTCCCAAGTCTCAGTCTATCCCATGTTGCCATCTGGCCCTGACATAGTTGGCCCTTGTCTGGAATGGAAGCAAAAGCAAGCACCAAACCCGAAACAGCTCAGCACATGGCGGAACGACTGGATGACACAAAGTAAGGGATGAGTTGCCTCAACTGCATCTCTTACAGGTAGGCAACTGAGACAGAACACCAGAAAAAGAAGCGACTACATACCAACAGAAGGGGACAAATCGCACCACCAGTTGTAGCGCACCGCTGTTTGATTAGATCGCGAGATCAGATACCATGGTTGTGGGAACATCTTTTAACATGGCGAATAACAGTTGGATCCCAAAATCAGCAGTGAATGATTTACACGTCGCAGCCCAACCGCTCGCTATTATGAAGATCCCGAGATCAGGTAATCAGATCTGCCAGATTTCAACAATCGTTTGGTTTGACTTTGGGAACCTATCAGGAGAGGGCCAATTTGAGGGAAACTTGGTTTTTTTTCTTCTGGCAAACAAGCTTCGGATCTCAATCTGGTAGTGGAGCTAATTTCCCGTTCCCCCCTTGGATCTGCTCGCTTGGTTACCCCTGGTGATGATTTCCCCCCCTTGCTGCTGGTGTTTGTTAGGTTCTTGGCGGTCATCCGCTTTTGCTGCCGCTAGAACTTTTCTTCTCTGGCTTCCACTTCCTCCCACCGGAGTTCCGCTCAGGGTCTAACTTTTAGCCATCTTTTAGTGTTCTAGTGCCCTATGCCACGCTGCAATGCATCCCCGGCCCGACCCTTGTTTTTTTTGTTTTGTTTTGTTTACGGGTGTCCACCACCCCCCCTGCTTGGTACCTGGAACTAGCCCTGGGAAACCGCCTGTCGACATCTGATTTTGGCGCTCGCTCTTTTGCCTCGCACGTCGCGATGGAGTCATGGGAAATTCGATTGCTGGATTTAGCACACCGCACACTGGACCCGGCGTCGGTTGTCTGAAATGACCTGTAATTTCAGATCCGTCTCGGAACGGAATTCCCCCTTTTTATTTTGGGAAAAGAAAGAATTGTCGAGTTTTATTTTATTGCTTCACCTTCCCAGCTTTATCTGTTCTTTCCTCGTCTCTCTCTCCTTGTCCCTTTCGAACCAGTCCATTCGTTTTATACCAACCAACCACCCACCCGGCTTTCGCTTCTCCCCCAACTCCAGACTCCCCCATTTTTACATATTATCATCCTATAATAATCAACCAAAATGTCTGCCGAACAAGATCAGAGGCCCAAGTCCGCCGCTTCCTCCAAGAAGTCCGAGGATCAGCAACGAGGCCACCAACTGACCGACGACGGGCCCGTTGCCGCCGGTCACCAAGATGCCTACCACCAACTCTCGGACGACCAACCTGAGGCTGGCGCTGCCGACGGCGAGCAAGAGCAGCAGCAAAAGGCCGACAAGCCCAAGAAGGAGAACCCTCTCAAGAAGTTCATGGCCTCGCTCAAGTCTCTCAACTGCGCCGGCAAGCCATCGGGCGACAAGAAGAGCAAGAAGAACGGCGCTTCTCAAGAAGGTGGAGAGGACGACGACGACAACAACACCCCCAACGCCAGGCCGGTGAGCCAGAGCTCGCTGGACAGCAAGAAGGTTGCTGCCGAGAAGAACGCGCCACAGATTGATGTCTCTCCTGCGGTGGAGGATAGCCACCACCAGACGGGAGAGCACGAGGGCCACAAGGAGGACCACGGCAAGGAGGGTGAGGAGAAGGAGCAGGACAATGAGAAGATTGCTAGCCCAGTTGACGCGCACCCGCCTGCGTTGACGACTACTGCTATCAGTGCTACGCCCCCGACTCTTTAGGTATGTTTCCTGTTATTTCTTCTCGTCGGTGAAATAGTATGAGATGTGGTTCTAACAGATAAAAATGCAGGTGCTGAAAAGTATCCCTTGAGTCGTTGAACGGTGTTATCTGTACCAGTCAGAACATGATACAGAAGACGGGGAAAGAAAAAAAAGAAGGGAGACAATAGACAATAGACAATAAGCTGCATGGACGGGTGTTAAAAGGTCGGGTTGCACTTTGAACACACAGGCACATATACACACATACACAAGCAACGGCAGATGTTGGAGAGAGGGAGATACACTGTACGATTTTTGGACACGGAAACCCGTTTCAGAGACTGCGGTGAGAGAGGGGAGGGGGAACGACGTCGGACGTGCACGCACGGGGAGTGGGCTGGAGTTTGCCGTTTTTCTTCTTATTGTTTGCTTTTTTCTGGCTTTTTGGCTTTCAGCATCATCACCTCCTCCACCACCCGACACCGACACCATCACCGCTGGTTTGCATCCTCCTCTGGCTTTTCGCTATTACTACCTACCTCATCTACCTACAGTCTACTTCCTGTTTCGATACCCTCCGGCAATCATCATCATCCTTTCGATTAATGCCCTGCTTATGTACCCTCTATCTAGTTAGTTGGAGAAGAAGCGAACAAATAGTAGTAAGCGGTTAATTTAATTCCTTACAGTTGGTGTTTCATCATCGATGTCCTTTCGTGTCTTTGTCTTGGGTTTCGTGAGTATCTGTTTGAGCCGGAATGAATGGGAGTTTCCGTTTCGTGGTGTCGTTTTAGTCGGAGTAAGCACGGGTCACAGTGAAATATTTCCTGGATTTCGTTGCGGCGGACTCGGTGCGGTTACTTGGGACTTACATCTAGCATAAAAGCCGGGATGCGTGTTGGGAGTTAGGTTGGGGGGCTCCACCATGTTATGATTGACTTTTGAACTAAGGACCAGAAAACAATGCGTTGAATGTACGGTAGGTATGGAAGGTAAATGGTCAATAATGACGTTCAGGAGAGGGATGAATGCTCGCTTTCTTTACCTGCCGGGCTCATAGGATTTTGATACAGGTAAGATTGTATCAACCAATGAGATGGCGTGGTGGCAGAGTGGTCTAATGCGCAAGACTAGAAATCTTGTTCCTTCGGGAGCGTCTGTTCGAATCAGGCCCACGTCGCACGATGATCACCAACAACCTTTTTTTTTTCGTTGTTCTTTTTTGAAGCCTTTACTCCAGTGTTCTTTCGAAGTTTTCTTTACTGAAGTTGCTCCTTATCTTTTTCTTTTTTTCACTTTTGGCATACACCTTTTGTGCAGAAAGAAGTGAACAGACATGACTTGACATAGTGGGTCCACACAACTTTTGCTAGTTCCCCAGTAGTCAGTCGGACTTGTCGCCATTTTATTGTTTACATGCCCCTTTTTCTTGCAGCTGTTCTCACATACCGTCAACTCCCGCACACAGTCTTGCCATTCCCGCTTTCCCTTCTCCCTAGAGGTAACTATTCACATAGCACAAATTATGAGCTCCTCGTCCGCAAAACACCTCTTATCCGTTGACACCAGACGTCCACATGTTGATCCGACCACTCAATCCACGTGTTATCTCAGTCTCACAGAGCATCCTTGATGTACGCATGTCGCCGTGGATATTGACTCTCACAGGCAGAAAAGCATTTGCGCTGGAGTAGAGGAGCTGCCAGGGCGGCTTCCACTTGTGTGAGAAGGATGGAAGTGAAAGCATTAAAGAGATTCATGGTTGACTGGTTCGAGAGTTGAGGTTGATTTGAGCTACGGGGCTTGGAGTTTGGGACGGCGACCGTCTTGCATGTGTTAACTTGTTGAGACAGATTATTCTATTGGGAATTACTACATAACTAGAGCCCAAAGATGATCTTCAGTTGTGTGCTTACGGGGTTAATGTGTACTTGATTTGTTTAACGTCACTCGAGTGAATCGTGGCCATACTTACCTCTATGTTCTTTCTTGACTTTGACTACAATACATTCCCCTCTCCCACTCGCGCATCTTTCTGTGTCCAGATGAGGTCAATTCTCGAAAAGTGTTTCTTTCCTAAGGAGGTGATTTACATTTTCCATTGCAAAAAACAACCAGTCTCCTCCCTACTATTCTCCTTCAGTCCAAAGCTCTTTCCTCCCCCTTGCCCCTCACCAATCCACATCATCACCACCCCTTTGATCCTTCCACCTTCCCTTTCAGAACTGCCTCCTTCCCCACAAACCTCTAGTTGAACCTGCTAAAGAACTCCCAAGTGTTCCTCGGCGCAAACGGGTCGTTCTGTCCCGGATCTCTCTGGCTCGGATTATGATCTCCGCCATGCACAACCCACACCACGTCCTTACCCTGTTGACATCCCTGATACTCGACCCTCGTGGACCTTCCTCCACTACCAGGCTGTACTTCCCCGTTTGCCGGCTGGCACCCATTGTTCCTCACAAACCGATCTCTCAACTGTCTTCCCATCGCCACATTCAGCACGCTGTCGGACGTTCCGTGTTGCGCGTAGTACGCCACCGGATCATTCCCGCCCGCGCAGCCAGAAAGCTGCGCACCAGAAATGACAGCGACGGCACGGACTTTGTTCGCCCGCGAGCACGCCAGGCTGAAACTCATGCCGCCGCCGTAGGAGAAGCCCGTGCTGAAGACGAGGTTGGTGTCGATGCACAGCCCATCGCTCACGGTTTGCAGAATGTTGTCAAAGAAGGAGACGTCCTCCCCATTTTGGTTCGCCCAGCCAGCATTCAACCCGTCCGGAACCACGTATATGGCACTCTTGCTCGTGTCGAGGGGCGGCAGGCCGTAGTAAGGCAGGACACCGCCGCGGTTGGGGTCTTCGCCCTGAATGATCTTTTGCATGGAGCTGCCGAGTGGGTGCCAGAGGAAGATGAGGCGGTAGGGGTTGTTTTGGTTGTAGTTGTCCGGAAGCCGGACGGTGTAGCGACGCGATTTGCCGTTGATGTTGGTGGTGACGGTTTGGCCGTTGTAGAGGGTGGGACCTTTGCCGCAGCCGGAGGAGGGGGCGGCGGCGGCGATGAAAGGGAGGGCAGAGAGGAGGAGAAGGAGAAAAGTGGTGAGGCGGGAGTGAAGGCCTGCCATTTTCGGAGGCTGGCTTGTTGAGGCTGAGAAAACGAGCTGGAATGGGTTGGATGAGATGCTCTGGTTGGATGGGGAGTGAGTTTTGAAGGAGCAGAGGGGGCTTTATACCTATCTTTCCTGTCGCCGTCAGTTCATGTTGACTTGACTTTGGTGGTTGAACTTGATCTCCTTCACCAGCTCACATTCTCTTCCTTTTCCTCAGCCCAAGCTGTTGTCCCTTCACAGAAACAACTGCCGAATTCTTGTTCCTTCATTACGAAACAGCATTGACCGATCATCAAGCTTGGCGTCAAAGCGAGGCGTCAGGCGCACCTATAGGTTTTGATATTTGGAGGTGAAGTCATAGCCAAGAATAATTCAAGCATGGATCTGTCGACGGAGGTCACGGTGGTTAACATGCACATACCGCATCCGGTTCACGGAGTTGTCACCGTCGACCAAAGGGTAAGTGCCAAGTCCTCGAAACCCGGTATGAGTGGTACCGCAACCGGTAAAAGTGTTTACTGCAACCTTCCCCATGTTTTGAACATCTGTGATGATACCTTGAGGTTGAAACAAGATGCGCGCCAATGGGAACGGGGTTAGTGGCTGGTGGTTAAGGTGAGAGTTTTGGGAGGTGTTCGAGTCAGCTGCCTCTACGTGCCTTTCGGTCAACTTCCACGTGGACAAATGATGGAAAGGGTATCTATCGTGTAGAAGTTGTCTGACTCCTAGTTCGAGAGTCTTGCTGTGTACAATCGTGAGTGTTCCAAGGTGTGCCGAGGTCCTGATGCCCCTCGGTAACACTTCCATGGTTGGTCTACCTCCAGTCAACGCGATCATTGAATGACATGGAGGTTGCTCCCAGCCAAACCACACACGCCAAACCTGAACAGTTCAGCATCCTGCTTGAAACGCTCCGCATATTTGGCCTTCAACTCTTCTACATCCCAATTAGCCCAAACAAAGCGACCATGAATGAATCTCGCCTCCTTGGTGGCTGCCCAGACCACAAAGTCAGCTGGCAGCGAGACTATATTGACCTTTCTGTCAGTAGCCTTCCTTCAAAGCATGCTATTTTAAGGGGCAAAACTTACTATCATCAAAAGGTAGGACACTCTTTTCCACGCCGAGCCGCTGCCACAACTCCGAGTAGATGGTTCCCGGATGAATGCTCACCACCTGCATCTTCTCCGGGTCTGACCGTTGAGCAATGTACCTAAAGAAGAGGCCAGCAGTGGCCTTGGTGAAGCCGTACTCTGGGCTGGAGGAAAGAGCGGGCGAGTACTCGGGAAAGCTTATGTGGGCAGATGCAGTGGAGATGTTGATGAGGAACTGCATGTGTTCTCTGCGTCAGTCGTGCCGTTCGTTCCACTCCCTTCTTCTCGTTGTTCTCCTCCAACCTGGCAATCATCATTCATACAAACAGCCAACAAACTGACCTTCTGTCTGTCCTTCCCCTGCTTCATAAAAAGCTCAGTATACCTCATCGGTCCCCTGAGGTTCGCTTCGAGTTTGGCCCAAATCTCAACAGTCGTCCTGCCCCCCTCCTCACACAGGCCCCCGGCCGCCATCTCCCCAACCGCATTCAAGATAAGCACATCCACCACCTCTCCTTCCTCTCCCAGTTTTTTCCACAAGGCATCAATCTCCTCCATGTTCGCCGCATCGGACTTTTCGCTGACTACTTCCGTCTGCTTCCCGAGCTCCTTGGCGTGCTGGCGGAGAAGACCAACGGCTTCGTCGAGTCTTTCCTGCCTTCGACCCGTGATGACGACCTTGGAAGCAGAAGCGGTGACAAACGACTTGGCCATTGCGAAGCCAATGCCGGCCGTGGCGCCGGTGATGAGAACTGTCTTCCCGGCTTGGGAGAGAAGGGGGTTGAGGGCTGGGTTAATGGTCGGGTAGGAAGAGGTATGCATGGTGGGCAAACATCTGTGACGGAAGGGTCGAAAGTTGGGGTTACCCAGGGAAGGCCGAATATGGTGGGAATCTCCATGTCGCTTGTGTTGGTGGTTGTGGTGGTGGCATGGCTGCTGGAGCCGTTGGTGGTTGAGGAGGACATGGTGACGGTGCTCTTTGTGGTAATGATACAACCTGGAAGTTGAACCAAGTGATGAGTTATGGTCTCCGAGAACTTTTGCTTTTATACATATGTCGTATCAATCCTCAGCTGCCGAACACCACGTCGTTGGATCCGGCCAACTCATCGCACAAACTCCATCGTGACGCTTCCACACTGTGTCGTTGCAAGGCGCGCCAGACCCTTAGACCCATTTGCGTGGATCATCGTTTCATTGCTACGACGTGAATTGGGGTGGCCGCTGTTGTAGAGCAGGGGGTAAGCGTCGTTGGCGTAGAGGTCGATGGAGCCCAGTCCGGAGCCAAGCCAGGGGTCCAATTGCCTTGGGCTAGGTGGTCGTTGCGTATCAAGAGCGTAACGATGCCGGCTTCGCAGAGAAGGCGTTGGGTGGAAGCATGTTGTCGCGGTTGAGATGGGAGGGCAACCTAAGTGGGTGTCGTTGACTTCCGGTTATATATTACATATTTGTTTTCGACTTGGACCATCACCACCGGTCTGCCGTTGGTGGTTTGAGAGTCGGCTATATCTTTTTCTGGAGATACTTTCGCGCGTGTAGAGGTAGGACTCGATGGAACACAGCCATTCCGTCCCGTTTTCGCGGAGAGGGTCTTTGACCCGAAGGGTCCACTCCGGAAGTCCTCCGGCTGCTACCTCGGTGTGGATGTACGGATCCGGTCTTGCGGTAAGGTAGATGTCGGCTTCGGGTGCGGGGCGAAAAGAACTCGTCTAGGGCAAAGACTCCGTCAAGTAATCCCCAATACGTGTAAGAAAAACACGGCGTTGAGGCCCATGGCCTTGATCTTTGGAAGACGTCGAAAAAACACGGCGTTGAGGCGAGATGTCGAGCCGTGTTCCTGCATTGGGTAGCCGCCAGGGATGGCACTCGCCGAAGAATAAGAAGATGCGTTCGTTTCGGATGATTGTAGGGAGTATCTGTCCCATCGAACCTGTAGGGACGTCAGATTTGGCTGGGGTTCCAGTTGCTCATCTTGAGTTTACATACCGTGCACATCACTGATCGAAATTGTTGGTGTCATCCTGTCCATATGCTGGGCCGTCAATGCACAAACTTGAAAGACCCTCGCCAGCAACACAGCATTGGATTCATACATGTATCGAGACCCTCATCGCGAAATGCAATTGCCGACCGGGTGGTCCCCGTTCGAGACGAGACACGCGGGCCGGCGCCGTTCGGGCTGAAGGAACTATCCGCCGCTAGATTGGCCGAAACTCCACTTGGTTTAGTGTAGTGTACTTCGGAGCGGGACGACGACGGGAGGAGAAGAGAGTTGGGCGGAGATGTTCAAATTGCTTGGCTTTTTCGGCTTTCCTCTTGGCTCTCCGGTGTTTGTTCGGGATTCCCATTTCTGGTCGAATATCAGTGGACATTTGAGTGAAGAGAACCCATGGTGATATCGATCAGATATCCTCTCTGCATCCGAGTCAAAATGACAATTCCACCTCCCATCCGGTGATCGTCATGTTTCTCGTACCATGTTTTCCCGAGCCATTTCCATGTTTTGGGTGGTGTAGAAGAGGTACAGTCCCCGCCTGAATGATGATACGCAGGCATTCTTCTTCACCTCCACCACTCCCCGATTTGTAGCCGCGTCACTTTCCCCGGCATACGTCATTATAAGTTCATTTTTCCAAAGATAACAGTCGGTGGGTTTTGTTCTGTTTCCTTTTCCTTTCGAGAACGAGGATCAAAATCGGGTCGGTCGATTTCAAGCATGGAATAAAACATGATGAACATGCGATGATGAGCATGGATGTCGGAAAGTTCAGGAACTTATCCCAAACAATACTCGATGCTGCTCCCCGCACGATTGATTGATTGATTGATTGCCCTGGGTTGCCCGCATGAGAATGGTCGCTTATGTTCTGCGCAGGAGCGTCCAATCCGGGCCAATCCGATTGCTTAATTCAGCGGTGTTGCGGATGTTCGCTTCGTCGTGCCGGTGTACCTGCCTGCCCTGGATACCTAAGGTAGGATGTTGACATGCGATTGAGGGTGCTGCTGGAAGGAACTCCTACGGTGTTCGTCCACAGAGTTGCAGTGGACACATGCAGCGTGGAAGGTAAGCGATGGGGGGTGGTAGCACTGGGCGGGTACACTGTAGAGAATGCGAGAGGAGTGTGTGAATGGGGGTGCATGAAAAGACGAACTGCTGCATGGGCTCAACGACAATGAAGATGATGGTGACGTTTACCTATGATCATGATATTCATGTTGATGTTGATGTTGTGGGCAGTTCGAGCACCATGGGAATTGCGAGAGGAAGAAAAGGGGAAACAACAACAAACTCAAGAACCCGGTTGCTGGAAACTGCATTGCTGCCATGCCAACAAAGACACACACAAAAAAAGCAAGAAAGCAGCAATAAAAACATGGGAATAATGACTGGTATATCCAAGCACAACAGTAGTCTAAAACTGGCAGTAAAACCCATCCATCTCTTTCGTGTACAACATTGCTACAGGTAAACAGGTAGACATAATTATTTGATTCCATCCCATCTTTCATCTTTCTCAAGCACTCTTCCCGCCCTTAGCCAAGCCCACCTTGGGCGCGATAAACCTCACAAACTCCTCAATATCATCCAAAAAGTTCTCGGGCTCCTGCAGCGCCGCAAAGTGTCCACCCACCTCATGCTCCTTGTAATACGCCAACCGGTCCCCAAACAACTTCTTCCCCCACGTCCTCGGCAGGGTACCAATCTCGACCGGGAACGCCGAGTACCCAAACGGCTTTTGCACGCTCAAGCTCTCCTGCACGACGGCCGTCGCGCCAATGGCCGGCACCAGGCTGCGATAGCTCCACATGGTTCTCGGGAAGCACCCACTGAACCAGTACAGCGACACGCCGTCGAGGATCGTGTCCAGCGACAGCGGGCGAGAGCCGCCGTCTTTTCTGTTGTCGGACCACTCGATGAACTTCTCGCCCATCCACGCGAGCATGGCGACGGGGTTGGTGCTGAGCGTCAAGGCAATGGTGGACGGGCGCGTGCCGTGCTCATAGGCGTATGCCGACCCTTGCTTGATCCACGCATTGGTGCCCGTTAGGAGCTTCTCCTCGCGCTCCGTCAGGGGCTCTTGCTGGCACGCGGCGAACTGGTCCGGGGTGAACATGAACATGTTGAGGTGCGAAGTCTTGCAGGCCGCGTGGTTGTTGGCCATGGCGCGGGCGAGGGCGTACCCGACATCGCCGCCCTGGGCGACGTAGCCGGTGCTGCCGAAGCCGAGCGACAACATGAGCTCGTTCATGGCTTCCGCCGCAAACTCCATGTTCAATTCTTGAAGGGCCGAGTCGTTGGGACGAGAGGAGAAGCCGTAGTCGGGGATGGAAGGGACGATGACGTGGTAAGGGAGGGTTTCGGGAGTGTACCGCGAGCGGAGGATGTCCAGCATCGGGACGAACTCCAAGAAGGAGCCGGGCCAGCCGTGCATGAAGATGATGGGAATGGCATCCTCGCGGAGGGAGAAGAGGGCGGCAAAGTGTAGGTCAAAGGTCTGGCCGGAGGTAGGGCCGACGACGGTTTGCTTATATTGGGGGAAGGAGTTGATGAAAGTTTCCTGGGCCCGCCAGTCATACGTGTTGAGCCAGTAGTCCCGGGCCTGGATCAGCCAGTCGCGTGTGATGCCAAATTTGCCCGTGGCAGCGTTGGCGTGCTGGTTGTAGAACTGCTCTGGAGGAATGATGGCTTGCTGGATGAGGGACCGGAACTGGGCGAGGTCGGACTCGGCAACGTTGATACGGAAAGGGGTTGGTTGCACCTTGACGCCCGCGGGCAGGGTGGAAAACGTGAGTGAGACGGAGCCCATTGTGGGTGTTTGTGGATGCTTGGTTACCCAAAATGGAAGAAAGTAAACAAAGGCGTGGTGTTGTGTGATTTGTTCACACTGACTGATGTAATAATGACGAGCACGCCACACACAGATGGAAGACTGGGATAATCCAGGGACAAGAGACAAACAAAAAAGCAAAAAAGAAAGTGTCTGATGGCGTTTATATCGAGTTTCTGAGAAGGCCCTTTGGTGGTGGAGATGGGCAATGACTAGTTTCCTTTGTGGATAAACGTCTCTAATAGTGTAATGGATACTGGGAGCTATGAATCCCCTCACTGGCTCACTCAACGGGTGGAAGGGGTGGGTTTGACGTCCGACTTATACACTATTCGAGTTTAACGCCATCGCCCGAAAGGTCCCTGAGGGGGGGTTCCATCCTTGGAGAGTAGGTAATCTCTTGTTCATCGTTATCACTTTGGGTCTTTTTCAGGAGGTGTGCCGCGCGTATCTGCCAGCCGCCGTCCATGGTCAGCATGAGGGAGGAGGTTCTCTTGGGGGTCTGGTTGTATGCCGAACCATATCCCCGACTTGGGCGATTTTCATGACACTTTCTTGACCATCCGAACCGAACAGAACGCGGCATGGTCCAAAGGTGTAGGGGTGGAGATATGCGCAGTGGGCACTTGACAATGAACGACCCATTTTTTCTTGTCGTTCCCCACGTTTGCCAACATAAACTCGCATTGGTTAAATTAGGTTGCTTGGGCCAGTTTCCCTTTTTGGTGGGTGTCACCGGCGACGACTCCGGCCACCACAAAAGATAGTGTGGTGTAGTGTAGAGTCTGGATACCTCGGCCACTTTCTGCGGTCGGCAGCCTTTCCATCCTTTCCTCCACTGCCCAACTGCCCCTAGGGAGGGAGGTACCCTACCCGACCCGACCCGACCCGTTGTAGACTTGTGTACCACAGGGCATAGGTACTAAGACAGGTCCACAGGGATCTCGCAAGCCTCTATCCATTCCGACAGCGGAAGAGTCACGGAAACCCTGGATACCTTAACCGAACGGCTGCGAACTGGTCACTCGTGGGTGGTCAGGGATTGGGCCAAGATCCAGACAAGTTCAACATGAAATTTGGGACCTTTTTTTTGGTGTTGCAAAGGACCGGCGTCAGCTCCGACGAGGAACCACGCCTTCGGAAGCAACAGACATTGGACAATTAGAATAATGGGTGTCAGCACCAAGTCGTCAAAAAGGCGGTCGATGAAAAAAGGCTGCCACCTTGAGACGACGGCGCGAACGCGAGGCAGGCGAGATCATCGATCCCCCACAAGCGCAATACGACCGCAGTATGTCCACACATTTTGATACCCTCCAGGGACCACGATAGACGGCATGACGTGTCACTGGAGCTGTGAGTGAGAGGGACTCGAACCGCACCCTGGGTTTGGAAAACAAGAGTTGCCAATGATACACCAAGGATCCGTTGGCAAGTGGGTCAATCCCGACAAAAGGGTCATGTCGGTTCCGTCGTGATGGAACTTCGCGTGCAAAGCACGAGGTTGTTGATTAGGTACCTAGGTGCCAAGTTTGCAGCTCGCTTGCAGCGGTTGGCTTGGGGACGCCGTTCTTGCTGCTGTATGTATGGATGTATGTATGTATGTACTCCTGAGTGTGTGTGTGTGTGTTGTACCTCGGGGAGCATCATGCACCGAAGCTTTCACGTCGAAGATCTTCATGACTGACTGCTCGTGAACGCATCATGACGATTGGCCTAAACGGACCGGCACTTCCACCGGACCAACTATCAGCAAGCGTTTAGGAGCCAATAAGTGCCGCGAATTGATTACCGTTCCATTCTAGTGAAAAACGGGTGCACACTACTTTCCTTTGCGTCTCTTGTGTGTTGAATAGGCGATGAAAGGCGCATTCCCGTCGATACCATCGCAAACTCGGCTGACATGACATCCTTGACATGGGCGAAGATGGACATACGCCAATATCACAGAACCTTGTTTTCACATATCAATGTCAGCCCATTTTGACTTCAGTTGCGGTCAGGCAGACAGTAGTACGGCAGCGACCCATCACCGCTTCCATACGAGCGCGCCCATATTCCGTCCCCATTCCGCCCCTGAGTCTGAGCTCTTTGGGTCGTCCCTATCGCGTTGCATCGGCAAGCGGTGTTGAGCGGGGGAATACTACAGAAGACGTGGTGGAGAAGGGCAACTGCGATTACAAGCAGGTTTCGGTTGCGAGACCGATAGTCCCCAGATCTACAGTCAGCTTCGGCAAATGAACAAGGAAGACCTCGATCTTCATCTGCCGGTGCAACTAGGCGATGGTAAGCTCGCAAGGACATCCTGGAGGCGGCGCTGGCTCCGTGATCAACACCCTGGATCTACATCGTACTTGTTCAGCCCGTCGACAATGGAGACCGGTGAACAGTTGAACGGCGCATGTATTGGGTATATGATAGGTTGCAAGCAGTACGTATTTTCCATGTCCAGCCTTCTCTCAGCTCTGCTGAATGATCTTCTCCATCTCCTCGGGGTCCTTGGGTGCTGTCGTGAGGTTGTAGGTGCCGTCCTTGGTGATGACCAGGTTGTCCTCAATTCTGTGCAGCAACGACAAATTAGCATTCGCCCTTTTTCATACCATATATACGAACAAATCACAGTCGACATACCTGACACCACCAACATCCCAGTACTTCTCCAGCACATCAGCATTGATGTACTTGCTGTGCTTGGGGTCCTTCAAGAACGGCTCAATGATAAAGTTGCAGAAGTAAATACCGGGCTCGACGGTGATCACGCTGCCAGCTGGGAGACGACCGCGGACGCGGAGGTAGCGGAACATGGTGTCCTTGTCAGCATAGTTGGGGTTGCCGCCGGTATCGTGGGTGTCCATGCCCAGGTAGTGACCCAGACCGTGGGGGAAGAAAGCAACGCTCGTCCTGGCCTCGAGAATCTCGTCCTTGTCGCCCTGGAGAATGCCAATCTGGAGAAGGCCGTCGATGGCAATCTTGTGCGCAAGGAGGTGAACGTCATCCCAGAGGACACCCTCCTTTAGCGCAGCGATACACTCATTTTGCATCTTGAGCACGATATCGTAAATCTCCCTGCTCTCCTTGGTAAACTTGCCGTTGATGGGGAAAGTGCGGGTAATGTCCGAGGCATAGCAATCCCACTCGCCTCCCGCATCCAGCAAAAGGTTCAGCTTGCCAGCCATGTCGGCGTTGTTGGGAACGTAATGCAGCGTGGCAGCCGCGCGACCGCTGGCGACGATACTGTGGTAGGCCTGGTTGCGGGCGCCCTTGGCGATGCAGTGTCCCAGGAAAACCGCCTCCAACTCGCGCTCATTCTGGACGTGCTTGACCTTTTGCATGACCATCTTGTGTCCGTCAGAGCTGATCTCGTTGGCCTTGGCCATGATGGCCAGCTCGTACTCGTCCTTGACAACGCGCGTGACTTCGATGGCTTCCTTGAGGATGGAGAAGTTCTTGTTGTCGAATTCGAGGAAGGTGACCTTGTCCGAGACCTGGTTCGCGATGGCGAAGACAGAAGAGCCCTTGGGCTTGCTGCTGCCGACGTGGGCGAGGGTGGCGTTGACATCGCTGGTGTACTTGACGTCGTCAACGTCCCAGCGCTGCTTGGCCTCATCGACAGAAACCGGCAGGCCGGACCAGATGACCGAGTCGGGGTCGATGGGCGGGATGAAGAGCGTAGACTTGTCGGCATCCAGGTCGTACATGTAGTGGCAGTCGGCGAGCGGGCAGCCGGTCAGGTAGTAAAAGTAGCGGCGCTGGCGAAAGGGCTCGGCCTCGTCGTTGTCCTCGAGCAGCTTGGTGGCGCGGCCCTCGAGGTAGAGAACGCCGGAAGCGCCGGGCACCTTGTTGCGGATGTAGTCGGCCACGCGCTGGGCATGTCGCTTGGCCGGGTATTTACCCTTGAGGGTGGTTTCAAAGTCCATTCTGGCGGCGGTGGTCATGGTTCGATACCGATGATGATGATGTGAGGACCTCGCGATGGTGGTGGTGGTGGTGGTGATGATGGCGGGGAACTTGAAGATGGTGTTGAGGGAAGAAAAGAGGTTTCGCATGGAGAACCGATTATTACAGCACAGACAAGGAGAATTGTCTGATCCTGGCCAATGTTACTGTAATCCTGTTGAAAGGCGCCTTGCTTCGGGATATCGAAGGTGCTCTGCAATGCTTCCTTCCCGGCGACGAGGGCGGGGCAACGACACTGCAGCTTCCCGTCCGGGCCCCGGCCCCACCCAGGTCTTTGGCGGGGTTGTTATCAGTTCTTATCGCCAAGCTAAACCACAATTGGCAAGTCGTGGACTAACCCCACATCGGTCACGGCATGCAGCGGCACGGAACGGCATCTCGGCACCAACGGCTTCTGCACTCCTCGGCTCAATTTCTCTCCAGCAACCGAATCTGTGAAGCAAAACAAAACAAAACAAAACAAGAACAGAAAAACACTCGACAACAACATTCACAATTTGGGTATCCAGCCATTTGTACGCGTCCTCCAAAACATCAACGACATCGACACGGGAACATCTACCCCTGCTGCCATAACACAGTCTTGGTCCCCTCCACGCTCACCCGGTCCAGCTCAATAATCTCCTGCTCAGTCAACCTCCAACCCAGCGCATCAATCGCCTGCCTCGCCTGCTCCGGGTTCCGAATACCGACAAGCGGCAACGCCCCCTTGCTAATGTTATAGTTCAGCGCCACGCTGGCCATGGCTTTGCCCCTGGCCTTTGCAATCTTCTCCAACACGGCCAGCGTCTCCTTGATCTCCTCCATCGGATAGCTCGAGAACCTGTACGTCTTGGGCGGCGGGTGTTCGACCGTGTACTTGCCTGTCAGCCTACCTTGGGCAAGAGACGAGTACGACTGGAAGACCATGCCGTTGTCGAGACACATCTTGATCTCGCCGTGGATCTCGGGGTACCTGCGCAGGATGCTGTACTCGACCTGGTTCGTCGCCAGCGGGATGCCGTGCTCGGCCAGCGCCGCCTTCATCTCGAGCACCTTGTCGTTGCCGTAATTGGCCACGCCCACGGCCTTGGTCAGCCCCTCGTTGACGCACTTGGCCAGTCCTTCGGCCACCGTCTTGACGCTCTGCGGGTGCGTCGGGCCGTGCACGAGATAGATGTCGACGTACTCGAGCCCTAACCGCTCCAGGCTGGACTTGAGCGTCTTGTACGGCGCGTCGCTGGCGTGCACATAGTTCTTGGCGTCCAGCGCCGTCCCGAGCCACTTGGTCTGGATCACATAACTATCCCGAGGCAGACCCTTGACCAGCTTGCCCACGAGCCTCTCGGACTCGCCGCTGCCGTACGCCTGGGCCGTGTCGATAAAGTTGATGCCGGCGTCGTAGAGCTCGCGCCAGGCAGCCTCGATCGCTGGAAACTCTTCTTCCTTGTAGTGCCAGGTGCTCTTGTCGCCCCAGGGCCAGGCCCCAATGCAGATGTGGGATGCCTCGACCTTGCCATTTTTGGCCGGAAAGACTACGCGGTCTTTGGCCGTGGGGCAGTAGCTGGCAGGCATAATGTTCTTGCCGTCGAATTCGCGGGGGGCGCGGTTGGGCTTGCTGGAGTGGATGCCCGAGGTTGCCGACATCCCTAGCGAGAGGCCGGTTTGGAGGACTTTTTCCATGGTGGCGGTGTCGTTGTGATGTTGTGGTGATACGGTTAGAGGTATTCGTTCTGCTGAGTCTTGACAAAAGTACGTGATGCCTCTCAAGTGGGAGTTGGGATGTTCTTATACCACTGATGTCTCCGAGCTCGGACAGACTATGACGACTGACTTGACTTTTCCCCTGTGATCGTTCTTCATCATCCTTGAACATCCCGACACTTGGCTTCTGAGCTTTGACCCCATCATGCCTTTCGGTTTTTCCCATTTAGGCATCTCTGGTGTTGGTTAGTCTCCTTCGATCACCAACCTCACAAGCTCACAAAGCTCGGGGTTGTGATGTCATGGCGGAGTTATCTCTCCACCATGACCGGCAAACAGATGAGGTTATCATCAACTGTATTCTACCCCACCGAGACGCTTTGACGGAATTCCAAACGCTTTGACCGAACAGCTTCATCGGCTTTGGATCCGGACCCCTGACTGGAATTCGAAGAGCTACTCATCAACAATACCGTGGATCAAATGTTTGCCAGGACTCGGACACACGACTTTTCGAACAGGTGCTATCAGGTGCAAATTGGATCATCACCAGACTATTATGATGTCTCTTTAGGTGCCTTGGTCTATCGATCATGAACTCCTTCAAGTCCTTTCAACGTCATCTCTAGCAACGCCATCCATCCGTCTGCCTTCAACGAAACGCCGTATGTGACAACCAGCGCTCCCCGCCCCCTGTGACTATAGACCAGGCGGAGAAGGTGAAACGTGACGGTGCTGGTCTCCAAGGGATTAGGGATCCTCAGTCATGCACTTCAGAGTCGGCTGTAGTATGAGCAACTTGTATATGCGGTGAGAGTGGGGAGGGAAAGGGGATTTTCGGGCGGTGTTTTCTCCAGAAAAACCAAGGTCCAAAGGGAGTGAGGGGGAATCTTGCAGCGAAAAGGAAAGTTTCGAAAGGCAGCTGTTGTCGCCTGCTGGAGTTGTCAAAGTGTAGAGGTTAGAGGGCAAGATGACTGGAATGGCTGTCGATTCAGTTTGGCAGAGGCAGTCTAGGTGGCCCTTTCTGAAGAAAATGGTTGGTTCTTTCTGTTGAAGTAAGGGATATTGGTTGTTGGGGGAAGGTAGGACTTTGCGATTCTGATTTCGGACCCGACCCAGCTCGGATTCCAAGGCTACCTTCTATTCCATGTCTGAAAGCGCTTTCCTCCTGCATTTACCATGGCTTCAGTTGTGTCTGATGTCCATGACCAACGAGCTTTGTTTGAAAGTCCAATACCTTTTTTCCCACCTCGGTCACTAGGACACTCACCCCCTCGTGAATCACGACGCATTATTCTTCAACGCTTGTAAGTACACCGGCGTGCCAATCTCTTCCGATTTACCTTCCCGGTCGGTTTCTGATTGCGAGACTTTGCTCTGGACACCATCTTCACCACAGGAACATCCAAGATGCCTGCCTCTGAGCAAGCTACTTTGGCCAACGCATCTTTTCGGGGTCTCCCAAACATGATGATTTCGGGACAGGGGTTCTTCGAACTTGAAGCTTGCAGCTCAACGACCGAAGCCGTGAGAAGGCGCATGGCCGTCACTGCTGTCTTTGCTTTTGACCACCCCGGCCCAGATGTTGACCCTACTTACAAGGACAGACAACATTATAAGATCGAGATCATGTGGACACTCAACCAGGGTATCAATCGCCTAAACGGCCAACAACTTTCCACGGACGAGACACTTCCATGGACGACATAGACGAAGAGCATCCCGTTTGGTACCCGGGGACCATGAATACACGGTTCCAAATCCCCGAAGACAGATTCCGCCTGTTATTTGCCGAGGGTGAAGCCCTGAAGCCCTCGAGGCATTACTCCCCAATCCCTGGCTTAACTGGCTAGACTGTTGTCGCCCTTCTTCTAGATGGAATTCCCGCCCCTTCCCTACTAGACACCCTCTCGGGCTGGGTCAGGATGATAGGGGTCTATTTCGACTGCACGGTTGACGTCACGCACATACCCACTGGAAAGGTGCTCCTGAAGGATCACAACCTGGCCTCGGGATTCAATGGTGTTCGGGTGGTTTCTAGCAGTGGGCCAGATGCCGTGGCGCAAGCAAAAGAGTCCAAAAAAAAAAGGGGTGATGAAGGGACCCAGTAAGCAGCGACCCTCTGCTTTGCGTTCCATAACGTCTGTTCTTCCATACATACAAGACGCACGCTAAGCTATTGCCGCCCTGGTACAGACTTTCTCTATCACAGCTTCTTCTGCAAAGCTGTTGAACTAAGTGAGAGTCAGCTAATGGCATGGAAGGGTGAGGTGCACGATGGTCGATAAGCACTTGAGAATGGATGGAAACAGACATCAAGGAAGCAGGTAGATGGTCTGGTCAGATCAAGGGAGGAATGTGATGACGGAGAAGTGATGACGGAGAAGTGATGACATCGTCAAGATACAAGTTCACAATGGCGTGATCAACCGTTCAAGGGCTCAAGAAGGAAGGGTAGAAAACATAGAGATAAAAAAAAAAAAAAAAAAAAAAAAAACAGGAATCAGGATGAGGTTGTGGAGATATCCGTAACGAAGCCACCGGTCGGGGCTTATAGCGGAAAATCAAGTGATATCTTCCATACCCGAGCCCCTGGGTAACTGAACTTATCCATTAATTTTGAACGTGTAAAACAGTAATCACTCTGCCCTCAGCTTGGGGGCAGTAACCTCCCACCGTCTGGGTCCAGATTAGACGTTCCAGCCGATCCAGCCGTTCCCGCTCTCGGCCGCATCATCCCGCCATCATCACACCAGCTCCCGATCTTGTGCAACACCAAGACGAGAAGAAGTATCGGGCACTGGAGAAGCTGGAGACGACATAGCTAGACCACATTGACTGCGCATGGTCCCCAACAACACGGTTCCTTGTTTCAAGCATGAACTCTCCAAACTCTCCATCGGGTAATGGCTCTGAGATATGGGGGACAAGTTGACACAAGGTCTAACGGTGTAATGGGAGATTTGACTGAGTTGTTAGGATTATTCGTTACCTGTGTACGAGTTGCAACACAAACTCCTTCCATGGATACCTGAAGATACCTAGCATCGATTATTGAGGCTCAATAGCTTCACATACCAGAACTTTGTGTACTACAGGTACGTCTACCGACGATTCATGCTTTGTGAGTGGATTGAGTTCGTGCAATGGAGTTTGCGTCAGTTGAGAACCTTCGGGCCGAGCAGTGGAAACATGAAGCTCTTTCCTGCTATATGATTCAACTTGAGCTCACCATCTCAGGTTTCACAACCCATTTTCAACCTTCTTCCCTCCCTTCCTTCCTTCCTTCCTTTCTTTTCCTCTACCTGTCTTTACCTTCCAATCTTACCGGTACACCATCTGAACGAGCGAAACGTCGAAAAGTCAGATCTTCATCACGTCATTATCAACTGAGCAGCTTTAGTCTACGATCAAAATCATCATCTTCCACGACCTGTGACAGCAAAGTGACAATGAGACACAAAGCTCTCTTCTCCCTTCTGTGGGCCATTATCTTGGCTGCCCTCACCTCGGCAGCTCCTTCCCACTTTGGTCTCAATAGTGACAACACCATCGCTCTTGCGCAAAGAACCACCTTGACCTCATCGAAACTGGACGCTCGCCAAGTCGCAAACGACTTCAACTGCGTGACATGGACCGACAGCCACGGAGATCTGAAATGGTACGTTACTTACCCCTCCTAACTCTCCCTTTTCACCTTTGCCCGTTACCACCAGATCAGCTAACCCCCCCACGCCCCCCTCACAGCAACGAATTCTCCATCATCCTCGGGCACCCCAACCTCGCCCAAATCATCACCAAGAACTACCTCTACATCTACATGCTCAACGTGACCAACGACTTCCTCTACACGTCTGTCGTCAACGCCACCAACATCCTGGAAATCAAGTCCGCGCTGAACTGCTACGGCGATCAATGGAAGTCCTTCTACTCGGTGCTTCCCTGGACGATCGACATGCATGGCGGGAACGCGTGCAACGAGAACGCGTATAATGGCCCGTATGATAACACGTGGATCAACTACGCGGGACAGCACTTGAATGTGCCGGACGATGGGAGGTGTCGGTGGATGAACAGGGTGGGGTTTAGGTGTGTTGTTGGTAGGTAGGGAGGGGTGAGTACATGTATGTGGCTGGAGAGGACCTAGGGAAGGGGAAATGGAGGAGAAAGACTGGAGGGAGAGAGGAGTCAAGGGGGTAGAGGGGGAAGGGTTCAAAGAGGATGATAATGGACAAGGAATAAATATCGGAAAGAGGAAAATAGGTGTTGAGCGATTGAAGACAACTGGGTCACTGGGACCGTTATGTTCGGTAGTGTAGCTAGGTACTTCTCCTCTACAGAGACTGAATAAAGTGAAAAGCAAGAAGCTGTGAGAGGGA
>NW_009799101.1:4855179-4936297 GCF_000213175.1 Neurospora tetrasperma FGSC 2508
CTAACGCGGGTACTACGGGGAACAACCTTCTGGGCCGTGAAGGACGTACAGCTGAAGAGGGTTCAAGAAGGGAAACAGAAATGACGGGTACGGTACCTACTTACTATTATACAATGCACGGCAGGCATAAGAACTTGGAAGTTTTCCAAATTATCCTCTCACGCGTCCTTCTTCTCCGCTCTTTCCAAAGTACAAGCAGCCAACAGACCCCTCGCACATCCCATTTTCTCTACCCACCTACATGCATGTTTGCTTCGAACGGGTCAGATTGGATGGGACAAGTTTCCGCCCTTTGGTATTTGTGCCTAGAGGTAACCAAGACTGAGCAACGACTGTAAGTGTTTGCTTGGACGTTATCGTCTCGGGGTTCATCGTAAGACTTCCACTTCCATTGGATGGATGGTTGAGAGACACAATGGCGAACTGTTATTGACAACTACATGTAACTTCCCAATCTCAGAGTCAATACCTAGACATAAGGAAAATGTTTGAATGGGCGTTGACGCCACCTGAGGCTTTCAGCTAGTAGCAGGACTGTAAACTATAAAACAAGAACATGCTTACCAGGTCACCAACACCAACAACAACAACATCAACATAACATCTCATGTCTGCTTGTCATTGTATGTAGGTACTCTCGTGCGCATGTATGCTCATGATGTATGTGTGCAATTCTCATCAAATTTATCAATCATACCCGTTTTTTTCCTGACCCCTAACCTAACCATTGCAACCTTCGCGAGCCAGCCAGCCAAGCCATAATGAACATACTAGAAAGAAAAAAAAACCAACTGCCAATCAAGTAGTCCCCCCCGCCGACCTGCTCAAAACTCGCCATGACTAGTCCACCCCAAGAGAGACTCTGCTCTACTCCCAATCTCTGTTATCTGACATTGTGCTCCCTTTTCAAGTTCAGTGTCCAGTCCAGTCATCCACAATCCTTCTTAGTCACTCACGTCTCTCAGCCTACTGTCTCTTATATGTATGTGTGCACTTTGTCGGTGTCATGTCGTGTAGCGTAAGCTCAACCAAAGCCGCAAGTTACCCACAATGTAGCAAAAGTCTCGCGCCCAGGATAGGGTTCAACCGAGCGGACTGATGCCATGTGAAGTAACTGTTGATGCAATGCTTTGGGACCTTTGCTGTTGGACGACCGGCTGACTACCCAACTGAGTACGCACAACTGCGGCAAGTACATTCAGCCCTAACCGAGTACTAATAACAGCCACTCGGTGACAGAATCCATAAAAGACCATTCAGAGAACCTTTTCATCCATCATCTTGCTCCCTGACTTCCAGAAGGAGGAGAGCTCGACGACCGAGTCGGGCAGCCTGAAAGGAATGCCACGACGAACTGGGAAAGGAGACCCAGTGACAAATTGGTTTCTTGAAAGGCGCATGATGGTTCCATCGGCTATCGCAAAGAGTGTGCGAGGGCCGGGTTGATGTGCTTGCCGAAGTGTGTGTGAAAGAGAAGAGGTAAGGCTGTGGAGTGATGTGATGTCGGAAAGAATGAAGCGCTCCCTGGCTCTCCTTGACCCGAAAGGGGTCGCCAATGTTGACTTTCAGGGAATGCGAGTTTTGCAGGCCAGCCAATCCCCCCCATAAAGAAACAAACGCGACCACCAAAAACTCTCCAATCCAGGAAAACCAGAAAACCTGTCCGTGCCGGTAATCCGCCAGTTTCCCTTAATCGTACACCGAAGTTTGAAGTCGTGATCATCATGCTGTTGAAAGGAGAAGTAGGAAAAAGAAACCACCCAAACGCCAAACTAGTGGATGCTTCAAAGCCAGAGAAAGCAAATGCCGAAAAGAAAAACAAGAGCAATGAGTAGGAGACGGGAAAAAAAGCAGCAAGTTTATGTCGAGGCCGGTGATGGTATGTCGAGAATGTGTTGTCATCCCACAGGTTACAAGTGTGGGATTCATATACAGAAACGGGCCGCCTTGTTGTTGGGATCCATGGAATGGCGATAGACCCCCGCAAGCAGATGAAATGATGATCATTTACCCCCTAATAGCTGTCGCAGCATGAGCTTCCGCGCCACCATAGTTAAAGTTGTTTGAGTAGAACGGGAAACGATCGGCATAAGACATGGTGCTGTGGTGATATGGGTACTCGTTCGACGACGTACCAGTAGAGTGCGATCCGTAGCTGGGTCCGGTTCCGTAGCCAGATCCAAAGCTGTTAGTGCCAGGGCCAGTGCGTGGCCCAGTGCTTGAGGGGTCACCCGGGTTTTGCGGAGACGGGAAGCCCAACTTGAGGGGGCTTTCGGCTGGAGAGCCCCCAACAAAGCTCATGAAACCTCCATGAGAGAAATAAGGGTTGGGATCCCTCGGATGCAGCGAGTGATGCTGAGCCGTAGACCCCATACCGTAAAAGTTATTGTGGACCGGGCTTCCCTCGTAGCTCGAGTTGCTGCTGCTGCTGTTGCTGGCAAGCTGGGGAAGGTCACTGGCACTATCGAAGCGACTGTTGCGCAAGCTGCCATCCTTGATCTGAGGGCTGGATTGCTTGGTGGATCCAAACTGTTGTTATAAAAATATTTTGTTAATGACCGTTACCGTGAATTGTGCGAGGCCTTGAGGCTTGTCAAATGCTATCAACCAGATACCCAGGGCGAAGGACAACTTACGAAGCAGTACTTGTTAACGAGCTCCTCATACGAGGACGAAGCAATGCTGCCAGTGGTGGACACACCAGGAATGTTGAGAGAAGAAGGCTTTGCTGAGGTGGTAGCGGGAGCAGCGGTAGAAGGTGCAGGAGCAGGTGCTGGAGCCTTCTTAGGGGCAGCAGCAGGGGCAGGGGCAGAGAGAGCAGGAGCGGGAGCAGAAGCAACAGGAGTAGTCAGGGTGGGGTGACCCCTGCGCTGGATAGACGAGTTCGCAGCAGCAGGCTTCCTGGAGGACTTCATGTAAAGACCACCGTCATCCTTCTTGGGCAGGTTGTCCTTGGCGGTCTGGATGGCCGTGGCCAGCGAGGCACCAAAGTCGTAGCGGTTAGCAAAGGCCTGGCCGCTAGGGGCAGACAGACGGCTCGGCAGGTTATCGCTGGGAATGCTGGTGGTGCTCTTAACACCACGCAGGCGAAGGCCAGCGGGAAGAGCGTCATCATCATAGTCATCAAGGGAGCTATCAAAGCTGAGCTTGCTCCTGCTACCAAAGTCATCGGCACCGATGGGAGCGAACTTGGGCTTTGGTGCCGCAGACGAGTGGTTGGAGCGACGGTTACTCTTGGGCAGGCCGTTCACGGTACGAGAAGCAGCGCCGATAACACCCTTCTTGCCGTTGGTCGGGAGAGCCTTCTTGCGGAAGTCAATCTGGAAGTTCATGCCGTTGTTGTTGTCCCAGAACTCCTGGCCGTTGACGTTGTACCGGATGCAGAAGTAGAGCGTCTTGGACTCGAGGTTGGCCATGTCGGAGAGCTTAATGGTGAAGTTAAAGCGATCCTGTCCGAGAGGCGACTCCGAAGGCACGATCTGGCTCATGTACTCGGCCGAGACCTCAGAGGTGGTCTTCCAGTAGTCCAAGGTGAACCGGCAAGTAACGCTCTTGTGGAAGGCCAGGTTGACCACCGCGACCGACCCTATCAGGCACTTTTGGTCGCTAGATAGCCAAACACGTTCCAGACGCACAGGCTGCGCCCTGCGAAGTGGTGTATCGGCGGGGAAGTTGGACAGGACGAGCTCCCACTCGAAGGGAGGCTGACGCGCTTGTGATTGGTCGTTCGCATTCCCGTTCCCATTGAAAGGGTACTCGGTGTCGCTATCATAGCTATCGACCGGCGATGAGCCAGCACTAACGGCCAACGGACGGTCGACCTGCAAGAAATGGCGAACATGTTCGAGATGCGAGTCAAAGTGGACAGCCTTGAAGGTGGGTGTGCCAGGCATACTGGAGGGTCGTCGGCGAGAGGGAGGTCGCAGAGCAGGCCGCACGAGCTCACCCGACTTCTTGCGCACCATGGGGGGCTTTCTTTGCCGCTCTTCGTCCGTGTCCTCGTCCGATCCTGTCAGCGAGGTTTCCATAGACTTGTTCAGCACAATGTTGGACTCGGTGGCGGATCGGTTGTGGGAGAAGCGGCGGTTGGTGACTCCGTTGGTGGCGTCCTGCTTCTGCTGCATGTCGGCAATGGCCTTGGCCTGGGACGGCAGTACTAGCAGGTCGCCGGCATCGGGCCTTGTCTTTTCCTTCATTTCGGCGATGATGGGCTCGGGGATATCGGTGCGGTTGTTGGGCGAGCACGAGCGGTGAACGGGGATCTGGCTGATGGCGTCCTTGAGCTCCTTGAGGTTCTCGATGGTCCTGCCACGCTGCGTGTCCTCCTTCTTCATCTCCAGCTGACCCTCGTCTTCACTAGCCGAGTCGGGCGGGGAGATGACGGCACCGGCGGGCATGCCCTGCCTTTCGCCCGTTATTGGTGGGGGGGACTGGCGCACGATGCTGTTGAGGGCCATGATCTTGAGATCCTCCACGGTCGCCGACGGCGACAGCTCGTTATGCTGTGCGGGTGCCGGGGCCGAGGGGGTTCGTCGGTGCTTCATAAGATACGACGCCGATCGCGGGAGTGCGGGCTTGGTGGATGATGTTGGCGAGGTGGGGCCGCCATTGTGTTGTTGTTGGTGGTGGTGGATCGAAGATCTCCGGCTCTGGCTTGGTGAGGAGGGTGCCGACGAGGCCGGAGACCTGTGCGAGGGTGGTGTGTAAGGCATTCTCTCCCGCGATTTGTGTGTGGTCGTGGGGAGGAGTACCGGAGATGTCGTCGTCGTCGTCGTCGAGCGAGTTCGATGGCGACGAGGAGAGGAAGCGAGTGTTGCCGGTGGTGATAAAGATACGTAGAGTGGAGCGAGAGAAGACGAGGTAGTCGGAGTGTCGAGCCTAGTACATGGAGGAATGTACCAAAGCGTAGGAGCGGGAGGCGGCCTCGACGGGTTTGGTGGCGTGGGAGAGGGGGTTGTTTCTTTGTCGACGACGGCGGTGTCAAAGAACCAAGGTCCCAAGAGATCCACTTCTAGAATCGAAGAGGAACTGGATTTGGTAGCTGCAGTTGCCGAAAGAGGTGAATGGTTAGCGGTTGCCCGTTTGCTAGTCTTTTTTGTCTATTGAAGGAAAATCTAAAGGTATTATGGTCGCGCTGTATATGCAATTAAAAATTGAAAAAAGAAGAAGGGGATGAAGGATGCGGAGAAGAAGGAAAGGGTTGTGGAGAGGATGATTTGGGAATGACGGATTCAAAGGCAGATATCATCAGTTCAGGGCAGCCACCCACCCATGACTATGGATCGATGGAATGGAGTTCCGGACTGGGGAGGGGGGGTGGTATGGGTATGGGCGCACTTGCTGAATGCAAAGTGAACCAGGTGGAATGAATGCGCACACACGGGCACCCGACTCACACTGCTAAAGTGCTGAGTGCTAAGTGCTGAGTGCTGTCACCACTAGTGTAGCTGTCTGACTGAGACGCCGCGCTAGCGATTGATTGACTGACGGACTGCGTGGATTGGGCTGGGCGAAAAAACTGGAATGGCGAAAAACAAAAAAAGGCCGGGCGGGCTCTTCCCGCTCAATTGCCCCTGGTCAGGTCTGCCTGCTTGATTGATTGATTCATCGGTCTCGGAACTGCCCAGGACCTGACTCCAGTCCCAAGCAAGCTACGATCCGAAGCAGGGCAAGGCAGAGCAGCCCGAACGCTACTACTGTAAACTGCAGGGGGTGGTGGGGAATGGGAATGGGACTGGAGTGGGAATTGATAGGGTAGAGGTACGTAAGGTGTAGTGGATATCGTGTGTCGGGGGAGAAGGACCCGACCACCACCAGCCAGCCAGCCAGCCCACCACGGACCACAGCTACTAAAACAGGGCTGGGCGTTGCTGCGACGGGACCGCTGCTGGGCTGTGACACCGCTGGGCTGCCCGTGACACAATCAATGTCGCGACAAGAGGGACGGTGGTACGGTGGTGGCCGGGTGTGGGCGGGAAGAGATAACGGAGTGGAGCCGTGCTGTCTCTGGGTGGTGGTGCAGTGGCAAAAAAGAATCCGTCCGATGTCAGAAGGATCAAAGTGTGTCTGTCTTCCGTGTCTTGGCGGAGTGAGATAGGCGAGCGGCGGAGGCGTGGGTGTGTTGTGCTGTGGTGGTTGGCTGCTTCTGTTTTTCTGTTCCATTGAATCCAGGCAGGGCAGGGCAGGGCAGGCAGGCAGTATGATGGATGGATGCGTGTTTGGGGGTTTGAGGGACGGGCGGGAGTGAGTGAGTGCAGTGAATGAGGTGACTTGGGTAGAGTGTCGGGTGCACTTAGGTGGTCCATGCATTCCACTTTGGGGCAGCGGTGCAGTAAAATGTCGCCCTGGACGCAGTGGTGCCAGTGGTGCCGTCGGGTGCAAGTGCAGTGGCAGAGCAGGCTAAGCGATTGGTGCAGAAGGGGAACCATGGAAAGCTTGTTCCTGATTTGCTGACCAGAAAAACAGCCCAGACCCGCCCACTGGTGTTTTTTTCTCTCCTCCGTTCCATGTTCCATTCATTCAGTTCTGTCAAGAGAGATGTGCCCACTTACTTGAGGTTAGCCGCACGGCTTGGCGGTAAAGCCGTCCGTCGTATTGATAGAGGACCGGTTTGAGGATGATGAGGATGATCAAAAGAGGACAAGAATGCAAAAAGTGACCAACACAAAACCACGGCAATATTCCAGCAACGAGGTTTGTGATTGACTTTTTTTTTGCAAAAAAAAGTGTCTCTTTTTTTCTCTTCTTCGCAATCGCACTCGGTTCTACCAGAGAGTCGAATGTCGTCGTATGTCAGTCGATCGATGGAGGCGAGGCTCTCGTCAGTGTCGATCGGAACCGGCGGACAAAGGAGGATGAGGATGATGTGAAGTCTTGGGACGGGAGACTAGTCCAGGGACCCAAGATGGTAGGCGGTGAAGAGATCGGTGTCCTGTCGGGAGGGGGGTCGCGAAGGGGGGGTTTATGTCGACTTCGATATCGCTTATTCGACCTTCTTCGTTGTTTCTCACTTATCGCTCCTTTTTCCAAGCTCTTGCTGTCTGTCTGCTTTTCCCCAAACAACAACAATGCAATGATCCAGTGTGTTTTTTTTTTTTGCTCTTTTTTTTCCAAATGCCTTCCAGTGAAATGCTGATGATGCCGATGAGGAGAGTCGATGGAATGTCGAAAGGGGGGGTATCCCAAATGTATCGTTCGCCAATGGCCAAGCTCGGGGACGGGAGGAGGAGGAATGGATAGGGGGAGGGAAGGAACCAGATATAAATCAATGGTCCTGCTATCAAAGTGAACAAGAAGAAGAAAAAGAAAGTAAACACAACAGAGGTGTTGGTTTACAAGACAAAAGAGAGGAAGAGCGGGAGGCACTTTGGTGCTAGAGGAAGCGGAGCGGCTGCTGGTTTTGAATCATGGGCCCCCGTCACTTTTTCGACCGGCAAGCGAGCGAGTCCCCGTCCAGGTCCATGTCCGTTCCTCACTCCAAGGAATGCGACTTTTCGTCTGTGTGTGTGCCGTTCCTTGGGAGGAGGAGAACGGTTGACGACGGGACCGGGACCAGGACCAGGGGCCAGGACGGACAGGGGGAGGGAACGGGGGAGGGGTGAGTTCCAGTGAGGAGGGCGTGTGTCTTGTTTCTCGACAATGGCCTGTCTCTGCTTCAATGTCCCCATGTCCCTGTACAGTCAAACACGGTCTTGTTCTGGACGGTGTACAGCAACAAACCGCACTGCAGTTCGTATGTATGTATGCTACTACCTTAGCTCCGTCTTCTCTCCAGATCCATCCAGTGGGAGTTGATGTCGGTACCTCCAAAGTGCATCTCTTGTCATTTCCGCCTTGAATGTGCTGTTGTTGCTGTTGCTGTCTGCTGTGCTTCCTCCCGATGGGCAGCAACGCTCTGCTCAGACTCACTTGTTCATGTCCCTGTAGCAGTTGGGCATGCTGCGACGGAAAAGTAAGCAGAGCTCAGGTCCGAAGGGAGGGAGGAAAAACCAAAAAAAAAAAAACGTGCCAGGCTGAGATGTCTCTGCCGGTCAGGGCAGTTACCTGCCTCTACACCAGTAGCTCACACACGCCGGAAGAAATGAGCGGGCGCGTAAGTAGCGCATTGTAGACAGTGCTAGAAGTGGAAAGAGAAAACCAAAACGCAAAAATGACTTTTCTCCCACAACTCTCTCCGTTCTGTTGGAAAAGCGATGCGGCACAGTTACGGTCATGATGTAGAGATGGTTTCGTACAGGTACTAACCTACCTCCCCAATGTACCTTGCACCTGCTGCTAATAATGCTGCTGCTCCTACTGCTCGCGCTACTGCTGCTGCTGCTGCTGCTTTCAGTTATCTTGGCTGCATGGCCTCGCTTGTATCCATTTTAGGTTAGCAGCACGGTGATAGGTGCTGTAGTTTACATATATAATAACCGGTGGAGACTCATGATGCATGAATACATAAGGTACGCAGTAGTCTAGATGGCTTTTGTGAATTTCAATGGGACCATGGGCACTTGGGCGGCCACTTCCTCAAGCAGCAAAAGTTCAGTTTGGACCAACTTCTTGGTGACCTTTTGTCGAGTGCTCCGTTTTAATCTTGAAAACGGTTTAGTTTGCGGCGTGTGTGTAAGCCTCCGGTCTTAGTACTGTCCCGTCTTGGCTAGTAGCACTGTCCGAGTTCTTGTGTCTCCCACCCTCCAACTTTTTGCTCTCAACATCCAACATTGTGTGTGTACCGCCCAACGGTTCGGGAAGGGTCTCAGCTTTCTTGCTGCTGGAATTTTGATGGTTCTTGTTCGGGTGGTTGACCCTCCTCAAGACAACCTCCGATTTTTGCTCCGGAGTCGGCTCAGCTGGCTGTGAATCCCCACGCTTCCAGTTCCTGCCCCCTTTTTTGCCGTGTGCTGTGATGTGATGGCCCGCCGTGGCTGGGGAATGGCAGGAATGCGCACAAAAGGGAATAAAGCCCTTCCATGGTCGGCACCACGCTTTCATCAATCGAAGCTGTCTTATCTTTCTTCTGATCAAACTCTTATCGGTTTCGGGTTGAGATGTGGTTACTTATCCCTCGCTTCAATTGCCTCAGGTCCCGTCGCTCAGTCATCGTTCTAGAAAATGCGAAGGAGCTGAGATGAGTCGCCCTCCCGCTCAACAATGAGTTCCCGAGGCGACCACGCGTGTTCTATCATCACCAAGGATTGTTTCTTCCGGCACGAACGACAAAGACCTTTTTCAATCTCGGCTTCATGTTTTTCATCGACTTCGGAGTTGCTTACCGAGTAAACGTTCCTTCGCGATGACCGACGTGGGACCACGACTGCACGCTTAGGACTTTGACTTTTGAAGAACGGAGGTGAGATTCAGGCACAGAGACCTTGGACCTTGAGCTGAGAGATTTGACGACAGAAGATCTGAGACAGTTCGCGGGTTCGAGATGTTCTGCTGCTGCTGCTGCTGTGAGTGAGTGTATGAGGCAAGTCAGACACCCGGTGAGAAACATGCTGCGATGCTGTGCTACCATGGCGCCATCAATTGTCTTTGAGGCGTTCGTTCATCATCATCAGTTCATGAATTCTAGACTCCACTCCCAAGTCGTCGCCGTGTTGATGATTTCGATTGATGAATACTACACCACCATCTCAGCGCAAGATAATAGTGTACATATCGGAATGTATATTCCTTGGCACAATATTGTCGATATTTGATGATGGGGGTCAGCGCGGGAGGATTGTCGCCGGTGGTAGTGGTGATGGTGGTGAGAACTGCCCGCTGCAATGTCAAGTTCAAACAAGATGTCGACCTTGTTGCCCATGTCCGCCAAGCTTTCATCCCACCACAAAAACGGTATCAAGACTGTCAGAATCGACGCTGATTGGCTAAAAGTAACTCTGAAAGAGCCGCGCACGGTACCGGTAAGCCTCCAATCCCATGGATGGATGCTCCGGATCAGGGAGCTAGCAGGACCGGCGCCTGGGAAGTTGAGAAGAATGACGTCGGCAGGGAAATTGGCTGCAGGCATCCCCCATCAGCACTCGAGAGGCTTGAGGTGAGGTGGTGAGCCCCCCCGGAGAACAGAATGAAAGGCTCAATCAACAACACCAACAAAAAGCAGAGACATTTGACATTGGAAGGACAAAGTTTGGTGTGTCTCGAACCAGCCCATGGTAAACAAAGAAGGAAGAAAAAACAAAAAAAGGCGCTTAATCCATGCCATGAATATGGAATGTTTGCATATCTTCATTCAGGCACCTTTTCTTCTTCCTAATCCTTCAATTAAGGATGCGGGTGCTACTTCCGGTGCGGTTTTGGATTGGAATTGAGCCATCAGTCAATGCCCTTCAGGTGCCTGTCATGTCGACGTGGGGGTGCATCTTTTGAATACACATGTATGTCTCTTGAGTTGATGCTTCTCGAGTCTCGACTTTCAAAACAAAAATGTTGCAGCACGCGAGACGGGCGTCAAGCGTCAAGCGTCAAGCGGCAGCGCTTAGTTACGAGCCATGACATTCATCCATCGTCGATCCATCCATCCATCCATCCATCCATCCATTCCTTGTCTGCGTCTTTTTCCCAGCCCACAATGTGTAGGGAAGTCTAATTTTGAATTTTAACGAGAAGCGGCCTTGTCGTCCAGAGCCGAGCCGGTCCGGTCCGGGACTCCCATGTCTTTTCAGCTCCATCCCCTTTTTTCGGCGACAGTTTACGCGAAAAGGCGAAACATCAGCCCAGCAGCGCTCCCCCCGCCTAGACTCCTAGATGTATGTAAAGGATCGGAATCGAAAATATATCATCAGTAAAGCAACCTCACATCGGGAGATCACCTCAGTCATGATCGACCCATCAAACACAAAGAAGCGAGCCTTCATCATGATGTTGTCGAGCTGCCATCACATCATGCACTGCCAGCTACACTTATATGTACCGGGATGCTGAATGCGATTCCGGCATTGGGCACAATGTAGTTGGTGAACTCACCTTTTCATGCATACCTTACATACCTCTACGTATGCCTTGCCTTGCCTACATGAATCAATGTTCAACACTTGGGCGATGCGATGCGATGTCATGTCCTTGTTCGCTTCCGATACGGATAGGTAGATTGACTGGGATGAGCGGTGCACAATAAGCTCCTCCTAGTATGCACCACTACCCATGGCAAACCTCAGAATGCGCTGTTGTCGTAGTAGGAACTTTTGAGATATCGTTGATGCTGGTGTTGATGTATCAAGATAACACTACCGTATTGTCATCAAGGCCATAGTATAGTGAGTGTAAAGCACTGTAGCTAAATGCTCAGCATCCCGTTTTAACTAGTGTGGAATACGCCTGGCCGGGCGCACTTCTTTGTCGTTCCACCCGACTGGTTCTAGGTACTAGCTCAGGCAAGCCCAGGGCCTATGGCGATTACCGTTTTGTCAGATCATGGGCGAAACACACACACACAGAGAGAGAGACACTTCGCCTCGCCTCGCCTCGCTTCGAGCATTCTCTAACGTTAGCGTGCCGATTGGCGTCGATAGAGTTTGATTTGAACGATTGATAGAGTGCTGCGTTCTTCGTCAACTCACAGGCTACCTTAGCTGTATGCTGCGCCCTGTTGCGTGCGGCTGATGCTGGAGGGTGCTCGATGCAATGTGTTGAGCGGGACCTCAATGCCAGCTGTGAAACGTCAACGCAGAAAGGCCCGACTGCTACTCTTCATTATCGCTCGAATCGTCGATGGAAACTGTTTCAGTTTTCTTTTTTTAAAGAGAGAGAAACCCTAAACAAAAGGAACTCAACGTCATGGCCGCCAGTGGCCGCCAGCAAAGTCGGTCTTGGTGTTTGTTGAGTGATGCCACGGCTTGTTGATGTGCTGACTCGCCAAGCCAGCCCAAGCATTCAAATGCCCGCAATGCTTACGATAAGGCTAACAGATCCTGGTGGCCCATCCTTGTGGTGGTCTTTGGTCGATACTAATCCGCTATTTTCTTTCAATCGATACGGGCGCCGTTCGCCATGTTTTGACTTGATTGTGTTCAACAGCCTTTCGACAGTCAATTGATAACGGTGCATGTCTCTGAGGAACCAAGTCGGTGGTTTTTCCAGGGGCGTTTTTACACCACCACAGCCAAAAGTGTTAGTCAAGAAAACCCAATGGCTGAGAGGTCGACGTGTGATGTGGCAACAGATCGTCAGGTCTCTGAACACAGAGACTGTTCCAAGGTTTCCATTTTCGGAGCACCCCCCACTTATTTCCCCTCACTAGATCAGGGCCGGGCCTCTATTGCGGGGAGGCTAGAAGTGTTGGTGGTGAAACGGCGCCATTCAGAACCGTCGACAGAGTTGCAACCAAGAGGAACGGCAACACCGTGGCGGATCCAGCTAGTGTACAAACTTTTGCAAGTTCGGTTCCGCTGCGTTGTTGGTGCAATGGCTTGGAAGCCTTTCGACCAACTACAACGCCCGCCAATGTCCTAGTGGTAGATTTGGATTCCCCCAGAACGTTCGAGCTTCGGCGACGGCACCTTGGAGGCCTGTGTGGCCTTTTTTCTCAGCGACACGAGATAAGGGGCGGGTTCGGACTGCGTACCCATTTCGAACTCCTACTGCATAGCACACTGGAGCAGGCCGAGGAGCAAGAACGGCACTGCGAATATGAAATGGTCCCAGCCAAAACTCCCGGCCTTGTGTTGAAACTTTCGGAACTCGAAACCCGGCTATTGGTAATAACTGTCGTTCTTGGGTGTTCCGGGTATCTAACGTATGGTCTTGTCGACTGTTGACTGTAGTGCATTGTCCATCCATCCGTCGTGACTTTCTTTCAACATTTGGTTGTCAACTCAACTGGTCCACGTCAGTTAAACATCACACGAGGGACACCGCACGTTCCAAGGCTCAACCGGGCCGGTTCCCATTTGCAATCCAGGTATCCTCCAGTGATCTTGTGCTCCAGTACTGCACTGCCCGAGTCGTTATCCCCCGTACGTGGCCCAGTCGTTATCGTCCAGTAATTCTTCATAGAGATATCGCCAATCCCGCCCTTTGCTCCTCGTGCTCCTACCGGTCTACACGTACGCCGGGCAGGACGGATTAGGCATGCCTTACCCCGTATACCCCGTACTTTTACCCCAGGAAATTGTTTGCTGTGTCGCCGCCGCGTTGACTTACATGATCCCTACGCATGCATACATCCGCTGGCGCTCGTGGAGAAGGGCTTTGAAAACATCTGTGTCGTCAGTTCGCTGCCGGTCCAGCAGAAAATACGTAGCTGAACAGCACCTCGCTGGCTGGTGAGACATGGTGGTTGACGGTGGTTGGCGAGGTCGGCATCTTGGGTGCTTGGGTATACCGTATGCCTTGCAGCAACCACCGTGAGATTCGCTACAGGCCGTCAGGTGGGTATTCGGGTATTTCAAAGTCCGCCGTGAACAGTCGTCAGAAAAAAAAAGAGCTCAAAAGCTCAGCTGCTATACACGTGTTCGTCAGTGTCTTAATGGTACCTACTGTCTTTGAGTGTCTTGAAATGTGGAGATGGCCCAGGTTCCCGAGCGCCTTCAACCTATAGCAACTGCAGGTCAGTTTTTTTTCCTCTATTGGTAACTTTTTCTGACGAGAGCACCGTCGGTTGTCTCTGCAACTGGTGGCTGGTGCCCGGGTGACCATTTGGGCTTGCGTTGCGGCTGCATGGTGCAGTTGTTTGAGGGAGTGGCTTTTATTTTCCCCGGTCGCCGTTGGTGACAATGTTTCAAGCTGGCCTGTGGTTAGCTGGGGCGAGCCGCTTACAATCTTTGTTCCCTGCCGTCGCAGTTGTAGAAAATACGACGGTGATCCACTAGCCACCTCATCGGCTCTGGTTGATGCCCAAGGTTCAAGAGACCCGGCAGATACAAGCTTTGATAGATCGTCATTGTCGTCGTTCTCGGGTACAATGCTGAGAGGGGCGTGTGCTGGATTGAATGCCGTGGAATGCGTGGTGATGATCACACAGAGGAGGTCCGGCGGTTGAGAGAGGAAGACAAACAAACATGGCAACATGGGATTGAAACAGTCGGACCCTTTGGGTTTGGGGCCTGACAATCCCTCTGAAGCGACGATCCATTCGTCCACCGAATACAAGTAGCGGCTGAAACAGAGCCGCCTGTCGCACCACCCACCACCCTTCCATTCATTGGTGCTGACGTTTATCTCGACGTCGTTGGTCCCCACATTTCTCTCTTTGCCACAACGACGGAGGATGAGGTCGACAACGACGAGGCCGACGATGATGAGCAGAAGAAGTTGCGTAAGAAAGGCGGAGTTTTATCGAAAGCCCAAGGCAAGCAGGGAATGCCAAGCTGAAGTGAGGTCAAAGTCTCGTCGATCTTCCGTCCGTTTCAGTTCCACTTGGCTCTTTGTTCCGTGAGAGGGACTTTTGCCGAAACTAC
Organism: Neurospora tetrasperma FGSC 2508; assembly: GCF_000213175.1. NCBI lineage: Eukaryota > Fungi > Ascomycota > Sordariomycetes > Sordariales > Sordariaceae > Neurospora > Neurospora tetrasperma. Next base: position 4,869,570 of record NW_009799101.1, read on the forward strand.
CTAGGCCAAATGCAAGTCCCGAGACTCCGCAAAACGGCCGCGGCCGACGCGCAAGCAACAACAACAACAAATGGACAGTACACTACTTGTTGCGAGGAAAGAAACATGTAAGACAGCAATCTGGAGAAATGGCAGAGTTGCAGAGATTCCCATGTTGGATGTTTGTACCACCACAGCATGTAATGCCCAACGAAAAAGCTTTTGGTGTCGCCGTTCTTGGGTCCGCCCTATCACCGCATCTTTCAGTTATCACCCCTTTCATGGCACCCAGGCAAGATCCTAGCTACCCATGCTGGGCTGGCATCTGGCATCCCATATCCACTGGACTAGCTGTAGCTTGTATCACGGAGTGGACCTGCGAATGGGGTCGCGATGGAGTCCCGGCTTGATGGTCCTTTGGAACCTCGGACCGGCAGTCTGACATGGCGATGCCCTCCTTTTCTTTTTCTTTTGGTTGGAAGGGTATCATGGTATTTTTCGGATGCTGGATGGGCGCCGCTGTCAGGCTACACGGCAGTCACAAGGCAACAACTATGTGAGAGTGCACCTAGCAGATTCGTCTACCTCGTTCCATCACGACCTGTTATCTCTTCGCCTGCTCTTTTTCCTGGTTATGATTCGCTACGGAGGGGAGTGGGTGGCTCTGCTCAGGAGATGGCGTCCGTCTATCTTGGCGATCCTCGCTGCCCTCTCGTACTTGTCCGGTTCGCTCGGATGGGTTTGTGGGCTTGGGCTCTGATATCGTAGGATCGGTCATGGTGAAGTCGCGGATTTCCTTGGAAGATGCAAGAAATGCCTGCGGTCGCGGGATTCGGGAAGATAACGCCATTGCCGCCGCCGCCGTCAGCCTGTCAGTCATACAGACATTGCTGCCCGAAGGCGACCGTGACGGGAGCTACTCGTGATTACGGGCCGTAGGATCGTGTAGTGTAGATTAGAAAAGTCCGATGGATCGCGCCGGTTTTCTTCTGGACTTTGTCTCGATTTGTTCTGGACGATATGGAGCTTCGTGGGAGGGGCTTGTACGGTAAGTAGTGGTCGAGGCAAGACGGTGTCGTGCTGGCCTTCTTCAACTTGGTGCCTCCGTTTTGGATGCCATCCTGTTCGACACACACAATTGTGACAAGTATCGAAAAAGATTCAACGAGGTGAACCATCAGGACCCTGAAAAAAAAACAAGATCAACGAGCCCTGCATGAGATTCGCGAGATACTGCAACCCAATGTTGCAAACAAGAAAGCCAACGGCGGCATGAAGCTTGGACCATGCCGTGAATCCAAGGTGAAGCTGCCCCGCCGTCACTTCAGTTCGCTTCCCTTGCTGCTCAGGGTTGTGAGCTTGTGGGGTACGTCAGGTGTCAGGGTTAACCGTGGTTGGTCCGTCTCTTTTGCAGAAAGGGAACTGCGGGGCTCTTGTCACCTTGCTGACCTGTGCCCTTTGCGTACCTGGTCAGCACTGCAATCGCTACGGTACGGTGAGCGCCGAAAGCGGACTCAACGAGGTTGAACCCTTGAGGGAACTGAACTCTGGTCACCGCCAAGCAGCAAGGGAGGTTTCCTGAAGGAAGGTGCGTCACGATGTCTCTTCATCTGGCATTGCATCTGATACCGCATTAGTTTGGACATCAATGCAAGATGAAGCGCAATAAGTAACGCTTCTTCTTGGAGTTTAAATCTCTCGGGACTTTGATTCGTTCTCACCGTGTCTTTCTTGTCTTGCTCGGCTGACTTTTGCGATCGTGACCAGATTCTGAGCACGTTTCTCATCTCGTCGCCGACCCTGATGAACACACCTCGTTGGCGTTCACGTCAGCAGGGCAGCGACATTCATGCAAAGCAAGCATCTCCGGTCCCACGCGGCACTTTCCCTGCGTTTTCGTTGCTGTGGCATTCAGTTCCCAGCCGCGCCAGCCTTCTGGGCTGGATGCTTCAGTCTGAGTCCTCTCCGTCGCCCCGTCGGATTCACTCACCGTGCGCCTTGTTCACCGTTTTGGGAGGGTCGGTACCTCTACCTACTACAGCGCACCGTGAGTTTGCTCTTCAATGTCAAACATTGCAGTGACCATCTCCGGAGCCTTACATCGCCGACCTCGAGTTACCAAAGAGACGGGACCATCAAGTTTTGGCAAGTTAACGCCACCAATGTGCGACCTACATTTAATGGTCCCGCTCAGCCTTATGAGTAGCCAGATACCGTCACTGATAGGTCGTGATAGCAGCGCTATATGATCGGTACATCTGTCTGACTTTCTTTAATAGATAGGAAAATCGTGATTTATTAGCTAAGTAGTTTGTTCTATATGAAAGTGATTGTGTATGGTTATTCCATGTTTCAATACTGAACACGGCACGGATGGTTATGTCTGCTGTCAGTCGACACTACTAGACACTCAAAGACATGGAACATACTGTAACATTGTCATTGCGTCAATGCAGTCTTGAATAGGTGTCTCTATAGGGGAAGAGATGCTGTGGTAGCATGTTGGTCCCTGAATCCGGAATGCCCTGGCGTGTCCCTAAATTTCACTTAATGCGGTTCTGATGCGCCCCTTGCAAAGGCGCATTATTGGTGCAAACATTCATCATCGTCTTGGTCTGTGATGGAAACATGCTGGACCAACTGCCCAGAATAAGATGCGGTCCTCATCGAGCACCGGCCGGGACATGCCCTCCCTGGAAGTTATATGGAATGCCGGAATGTGGAAAATTGGCCTAAATCCAGGAACCAGGCACAAGACATGGTTTGTCGGGGTTAAACACCACAAAAAGGCATCACGAGACCATTTTCACTGGCACGTTTGACTTCACTTCATGGAGTCTCTGCCCAGCTCCCGCCGGTACAGTAGCCTTTTGTCTGTAGCGCGCCGTCCCTCCCTTCAAACGGAACCTTTCCTTCTCGTCCGTCCCCTCTTTATGACTGCACCTCTTCCATAACTCAAGTACTGTCAAGTGGAGGTTCAGCTTACTGCGGTTACAGGCGACGGAGCTGCCTTCCACTTCCCGTCAACTGAAGCTTTTTTAAAAAGTGGGGGTCAAATTGGGGGCCCACCCCGCGTAGGGCGCGCTCGGATTTTCTGGGTCACTACGTCCCGTCACTGCATAGAGGTACGTACCTACCTAATTGCATCCGCGCGCGTCTCCATCTCGAATTCCGTCCATTCCATTCCGTCCTCTCCGGTTCAACATCTCGAGTCTCGACACCCTGTCCGTCTATGCCGCCGTCTTCACGATACCCGGACCTCCGTTCCCAAGATCCCAGGACCGACAAGACCGACCAAAACCACTCGTACTGTGTACTGCGACACACTGTCTGTGCCGTTTTCCCTTCCTAGTGCAGTGTACATACTTGTCCACTTTGTTTCCAATGCTTGTCTCCTCTTTGGTTCTTGGTGGACTGGAGAATCCACTCCGACGGCAGATCAGCGTCCAGCATTTTGCAACTGGAAACAAAGTCTTTTTTTTTTTTTTTTTCTTAATTCCACTCTCATCGACGATTCGTTCGAGAGTCGAGGGAAATCCGCCAGCAGTTGAGCCGCCTCAGTCCACTATTTATCACGCGCTAATCTTCTTCTCCCTGTCTGTCCTTGTTTGATTGCTTTGTTCGTTTTTTTTTTTCCAGTGTGCCCTAGGCTACTACGCTAGAATCAGATACCAGGCTAACAAAGACCGTGTTCGTGCACAAGGTTGTCGTTGGGACAGAGAAAAGTCAGAAAGATGCCACTATCCCACCATGCCTCCAAGCGACCAAGCGACCAAGCGAGGGGTTGACTGATTGGCCAATGTATAATACCTGTACATCATAATGTTTGCGAATTCCGGAGATCCTATCGCTCAGCCTACAACCCTTGAGACATTCTGGCCTCCCTGCCCTGGCGCCTCCTTCTCTTGGCGTCACGCTGCCTGGCTTGTCGCGGCGGAGTTTAGAAAAAGATAAGCCATCGCTAAACCTCGACAGTAACCAACAAAGACAGACGTCGGACGCACACAAAAACGGACGGCACAGTAGACGCCAGAGCTCTGTATGCCTGGAAGCTCAACAACAGCAGCTGGCGCCTTACCCCTCGAGATTCACTTCTCTGTTGTTGACCAACAAAAAAGGAATTGTCCAATCAACAGCCAAGCACGTGGTGAACATCATGATTGTTGTCTTCCTTTGCGTCCCGACCAATGATGGTTCTAAACCAGAGATTCGGATCTTTCAAAGCCTTGCAAGTGCATGCTTAAAAGCAAAAGACCAATGTCAGGTCATGCTGCTGGCGTCAGCCCCGGGATGCAATGGTGGTGAGAGGATCTGTATGTAAGTTGGCAATTCATGAGGATCGCACACAGCTTGTCGTACACTACAAGTTGGACTCAGCCCACTGTCCGCTGCGGCCATCCTATCATCAAGCATGATCATCATGATGTCCTGCAGTGGCGCCGCAGAATTATGTACCACAGTATGCGTGCACGATCCGATCTCTCCTCACACCGGGGGTGAACTACGCGGGAGTGCGTGTTCAAGGTGAGCAAAAGTATTCTCCAGATGTTGTTTTGCTCCCTAGAAGGCGTGGATACTATTCTAGCCCTCCCCCTCTTTCACATTAATCTCGGTGGAGTGAAAAGACTGAAAGCGCCGGCAAGCACACATAACGGACATTTTCAGTGATCATCACTACTATGTTCATCATCGGCAGTCGTCACGGTCATCACCACGTCGTTTTTGATAATATAAGCGGAGTAGACATTGTCCCCAACATCCTTGTGGTTGAGTACCTACACTCCTCCCCGCTCGAGGACTGGAGCATTATGTAGTGTATTAGGAAGGCGCAACGGTATCATCTGGACTAGAGGTAGGTACCTAGCTCCATGCCATTGTGCCCGATATCAAAAACGACATGTAGTACCAACAACATCCTTCACTTGGGGCGCAATAATGAACGTGCTCCATAGCGCCCATATCATACCGGATTATGGGTCAGAAACGGAGGGGGGGAAATGAGTGATACATGGAAAACCAGGATGAGAAAACACCAGACCTTACTAGCTCGTACTACTGTAGCAGACATCTCTGGGGCTTGAAGGTAGGTGGAAAAGTAGAAAATGCTCCTCTCTTGTCATCAATGTCGATGCGAGCAATGTGCCCATCGGCCCACCTAAAAGCACGACTGACCCAAACAGGCAAGTGGAAGTTTTGCTATTGGTTGGTACCTTGGCTTTTTCGTCTTCGTTTTTTCCTTGGGCCGATCACAACCTGCTTGTAGACAGGCGCTGGACCCGATAAGGGATAGCACGATAAGAAAATCCGATCAGAAATCCGATCAAGCGATCAGAGTCAACAACGGAAATCAGGGACTTTCAGGGACTTCTAAAAAAAATTTGAACAAAAAAAGGCGTCAGGGACCTTTGTAAATCGATAAACACGAAAAGCAGGTACATTTTCATCTTGATTGTTTCGGCTTGGTCGTCTGTGGCGCTGGCAGCCAGAAGCGTGCGTGGGGATGCAGAATCTTGGAAAATCTTGGAATCGTGAGATCACTGCAAGAGCTAAGTTGCTCTGCCCCTTTTCACCTAGGTAGGTTCCCTAGGTAGCGATACCCGCGGGACCCCTAGCGGTCTTTTTTTATGGAGGGTTGCAGCTTGCGAGAGACGACTAAGTTAGGTAGGTGTGAGCCAGCCAGTCAACAGCGTTGTTGTCGACGACAAGGCTTGGGATTGGAAGTTGCGTGCCACTATCAAGCTAGGCGTGAGGAGGGGATGGACTGCGCTGACAATTCTGGGTGATTGAGCCGGCAGGCAAGAGTCAGTCAGTTCTCATTCCCCCGCCGTCGCCTGGTGTGAGTGCAGTGCAGTGGCCTGTTTGAGGCGGTTATTGCACTTGCAATTCATGGTGGAACGAAACGATGCTAAGCCCCAAGATGTTATGTCAAGAAAAGCGGGCTTGCACCATTCGTAACTACCGACTTTGCCCAGGCGAAGTGCCTAGGTAACTGACCATCGTGCCAGCGACGACGACGACGACTCATCACCAACAGAATTCACATACCCTGCAGTCATCAATAGTTTGCAACCCCCGTCTTGGTTTCTCTTTGTGCAAATCTTGGGGAGAAACTCTTCAAACATTCAGGCTGGGGGGGCTTAGGTACTGGAATGATGGGTAGGTAGGGGGGTTGGCCAAATTTGGGGCGTGTGTGGTTCAGTCAGCAAAACGAAAGTTTGTATGGGAAAATGATCCCTGCCAGCTAGCGGACTGTTTTTTTTGCTGTTTTATGCAGGTAGTTGGGGGTCATTCTAGTCTTGGCTGCAGGAAGAAGTATCGCGCTAAGGCAGCTGATGCAATGCAGCTCGGAAGGCTTAAAAGAGGAATTAATAGGCCTATGCAAGAGCATTTTGCTGTTTTCTATCTTAACGGGTCACCCCATGAAGATAGAGCATTTTACTACTTCCGCCACCTCACGGCGATAGTGCAACCAACACCGCGAATCACAACCCCGGTTACAACAACGCGTCCTTTAGCCCCCATCCTCGAGTAATACCTTTCTAGATGCTTTTTAGCTTTGTACCTTCGCCTACCCTTGTAAGAAGTCAGCAGAAATTCTGCTGACTGAACCAAACGGGCCCTTGGTGTTTGTTTCGTTCATCTGCTTGGAGTCGGGAGCTGTCACCGAATTCGTCTTAAGCGCGGCGACTATGTGTGTTAGTGCGGCCGGCAACGGGCGGCAATACCTTGTACTACGACAGGATTCAACGTTGGACCAATAATAGCGGAAGCAGGGATGATGGTTCCGGGGGTATGAATGGTTGCCTTAGCGACTTTTGTTAGTGTTTGTTGATGGACTTTAAAGTTCATCACCTGAATTTGAGTTTCACAATCAAACTTTTAGCGGGAGAAAAGGGGCCTCAGTGTTAGATAAGTCATAAATGGCTTGAAAGATGGTCATCCGGTAAGTTCGAGATCGATGGTACTGTACATCCGCGAGAGGGTTGCTCGCGGGGCACAGAGTAGGGGTAGCTTGGCCAGTACCGACCAAACATCAAAGTCAATCTCATACCTACGAGTATTGCACAAAACCACATCAATTGCATAACATTCACCTGAATCGTTGAATTTCCCCCGCCCTTTCTCGATCCAACGGAGGAAAGCCATTCACCAGGGGTAGACATTCCTGAATGCTACGCGCGCGATTTATGCTCTCCGGGATTCGAGTCCAGGCTCATCCATCCCACTTGAGCATAACGGAACATGCCGCGCACCAGCAAGCCACCCCGCCCCGCGCCTAACCCGGTAAGGGAGCCGCCGGCTGGAGCTTTACCTCGCCGGAGATACAAGGAAAGAAGCTGATACCGATGCTAACGTCCTTACGAATACCCCGTCCCGGGTTGAATAATCATAGCTCCGCGGGCTGTAAGAGTGGGCTCCCGCTGCTGAACTGGTAGAAACTATTGAAAAACTAACATGAAATACTACTACTGTACGGCATTGGAGAAGACGAAGCTGGAAGAGAAAAGAAGAGCATGAAAAGAACTAGGAAACTTGAGGAAGTATTCCGTTTTGATAGCGGCGGCGACGATTGCTCACGGTTGGTTACTGCATCGTTCGTACCTGCGCTTACTGTGACTAACTGTGACGGATGCGCCCGGTTCACGATAGTAGTCGTACCGGCGTTAATAGGTATCCAACATCGGCGGACTAGTTGTTCTTACTTTTGTTGTTGTAGTGTGAAAAGTCCTTGCATAGTTGCGCACAATGGAGTTCCGAGTGCGAGGCGAGGAACATCGGTCGCTTATGTACCGGCATCGCAGCTGTACCCCGCGGTTCCCCGCCTGGCCGGTCTTACCCCGGACCCCCGGATCAAGACTCCGGGGAAAACCCCGTGTGGCCCCGCGTTTTATACCGGCATTGTGGATGATGCTGGCATCGGTGAGAAGTCGGCGGCTTTTTGGAGACACGCTGTGGTGTGCGCCGAAAGGGACCGGGACTCTAGGGGGGAGTCCGTCGGAGCAAATATACGGATGCGGCAGGCGGTATCTTTTGGACATGCACGTCTGACAATTTCAGGTTACCATGTACCAACCCAACGACCGTGTCCACAGTCTGGCCGACTTGTGGCCGGCGCGAGCCTCGCCAGCAACATCGGGGACAGACCGGGGGAAGCGCGGGGGCCAGACGGGGTTGCAATTTGCGGCCCAACGGCGTGGACATGCGGGGGCGGCGGCCAAGCACGGGGTACACTCTGCGGGAAGACGGGACGGGCGGCTCCCGGACCCATAAAAACGCCGTGAACAAGTCCGACCCCGCGATTCCGCAAACCAAAACAACCACCCCCCCGGGCCGGCGTACATATATGAATAAAAGGAAAGTGAGTTCCCCGCAAAATGCAATGCAATGTCGTTTGTGATGAAGGATTTTCTCTTACAACCGTTCTGAGTGGTTCGGCATTCCGGGGTTGGAAATGCGGGCGGCACAACTAGGAAAAAAAAAAAAAAAAAAAAAAGAAAAACAAAAAAAAATGACAAGAGACTACGTTGTTGACAACTCATCTCACCACCGTTTTGACGAAATGTATTGCCGATTCACGTTGCTAGTGGTTCGCATGGCAATCGATCAGCAGTTTCCTGATTGTCGGTCTCCACGACACTGTGATTTTTTTTTTTTTTCGTTGTTTTGTTTTTAGCAATTTCAGCCTCGTACCGCATTCCATCCTACATACACTACATCCTATGACAAAGCAGAGAAATGAAGGCATATCCACACATGATGCCAATCTGGATCGCTCGATTGTTTCTGAGAGATCTAACTCGGTGAAAGGTATTTCCTGTTCCTGGCTAATTCCAGCATGTCTTCCTTCGCCGGCACGGTATTGGCTCGTTCCTGGCTTCGTGTTCCTGGATTCAGTTTGGACCTGGGAACATGGCGTGATGACAAGTTTAGCCAAAATAGGACTTGGTGGAGTCCATGTTGTTGTTGTCCCTTTGGCGGCCTTGTTGGAGATTGAAGAGCTCTCCTTTCTTTGGCTGTCTGTACGTTGAGGAGCGAGCATTGGACATTTTGATCTTCGAGCTGTCTCTTTCGTTTTCATCCAGTGCTTGTTGTCCTCGCAGCCGACAGCTCGGAGAGTGCATATCCCGGCGCGCAGCATCTCCAACTTTTTTTTCTTTCCTTCTCCAAGAGGTCACCATTTGGAGTGTAATGACGTAGGGCTATGTTTCAAAGCTGACCTTGCAATCGGCGTTTTTGGTGAGCAATCGTGGCACGTCCGGGATGGTTGGCCTGACCCTTGTGGATTGGCAATGGCTCAGCCGCTAGCACTGACTGGGATTAGGAAAGAAAGAAAGAGAGACCAAAGATAAGGTAACGAAAGAAGGCTAGTGCAGGCCAGCGGAGATAAGCAGGGCTCCACATGCTATCCATTGGCTAGGTCGGGTTCTAGCGGCAGGCAGGCGGGGGGCTCAGAGAGTGTGGAGAAAAACAAAAGAGCGCTAAGAGCTACAGTACCCCACTCTCTCCGCTGTTCCTTGCCAAGCAGTCGTGCCAAGCGGCCTGGGCCCCAAAAAGTGACTGCAGGGAAAAGCGGTTCCTCTCTCAGGCCCGGTCCCTGCTGTGCATCCCCTTCCGCCCTTGACTGCAGTGGGTGATTATCTAATAGCGGTGGATTTTGTCGCGAGTGGTGTGGTTTTGGAACTCGAACCACTCCAGCTTCTTTGAAGTTGCTGATTCTCTCGTGTTTTTCAGTTCATCCCGATATTGAAAAGTGTTCATAATACTATCTGACTCGCTTTTCATTACCAGCTCACTGCGTACATAGTAGTACTCAAGCTGTCGGGCTGGAGACAAAGTCTTGAAAACTCCGTCGGAAAGAGAGATACGCTTGATACGGTAGCCGGGCGGCACGGTGGCCGGATGGAAAGAGTCTGGGAAAGAACCTCCGGTTTTTTCATCAAGCAAATTTCCTTTGTGTTGATCGACAGTCAGACAGACCATTTTTTGTGTGTGGCTTCGAAAAAAAAACTTAATAGCCAATGAGAAGCCATGGAAAGGCCGCGGCTGCCCAATCATATTTGCTCACATTCCTCCTTTCTCCTCTTTTTTTTTCACCAGACGGGCTTGTTGCTTGCTGCGACGGAGTTGCTGTGGTCGCCGCCATCGAACCAGTCGTCAGAACAAAAAGACTGGGAAGAGTGGCATGCTATAAGTCCCCTGATCGTGGCCGGACTTTATCGAGTCCACCACTGTCAAGGTGAATCAAGGTGAAGATGGACAGTGTGTCCACGACGACGACGAGGGAAGGCTGTCGCAATGAACTTTGATAGAGTCGGCGTCGATGATACGTACAGTTTATGAGCACTGTCTTACCGTTCAGGCTGCGACGGTGAATAGCTGGACGGTCTGACGGTCAAGATCACCTCGCTTTCTGTGCCGCCAGCCGCCAAGCTGCTCGGGTCGACAAGATTGGCAGCTGCCGACATTACTTCAGTCTTTAGTGTAGGAGATCCGTCTCGCCAGTTGATCTCCCGCTTTTGATCAACCAGACTGCCAAACCTTATCTCAAGGTCAACGCTTATCAATTGGATCGGTTATTTGGATGTGTTGACTCCGCTTGGAAACATCGACTGATACCTACCTACACACCAGCAACCTCCATGTCGAGGGGAATTCCGAATGACCATGATCGTGTGAGGTTTTCATTTGATATACATCAATTCGATACACAATTCGTCCCCGCATCAGTAAAGAAGAAGAAATAGAAAAAAGCGTGGGGTCACCCCGCGGTTTGTGCTCGCGAATCTCGATCGAATGTGCATATCAAAAGTTGGAGAAAAAGTGGTGGTTGTGGCTTGGTGCAGGTTCGCAGGCGTTCCAGACCAGGTGATCTTCACTGGTCCAGCAGAAAGGAGGAGACGGCAGCTGGCAGTGTATATGACGAAGTACATATTCCATTGGAAGACGGAAGACGGCAATCACCGCGACTACGAGCTTCTCTACTTCTGGGTCGAGTTGTTGAATGGTTCGGCGTGGGGTTTTCCCAACTTTCGTTCCATTGGATGGGTAGGATCTTGTGCTGACAGGGAGGACGGACTGTCCAAAAATACCATGCCCGTTCCAACATTGAACGACGATATGCCAATGTTGGAAAAATATCGACAACGTTCCAAGTTTGAGCCAATTGCCATGGTCACGCTCAATCCTTCCCAACCCCACGCTTGTCCTCCCACCCTCTCTCCCACGCCGCCCGCCGTTTGCAAAGACGGCACAGCGTCTGTTGAACTACATCGGTCAAGGCCAAGGGAGGTCAGCACTGCCGCAGACAGTGTTACCGCAAGGTGAGCAGTTGTTGGCCAAAAGTCGCTTTTGCTTCCATCCTGCTAGCAACCTATGGGAGCAACCGGAAACCACCTTCCAGTTCAATTTGGAATGGGACGGTTTCGGCTCCTGGTTGACTGGTTGACTGGCTGGCTGGCTGGCTTGTCCTGGTCCTGGTCCCTCTTCGCTACCAGCCGCTTCTCGACTGTCTCTCGTCTGTTCAGCAAACTTCTCATCCCAGCATCCAATGAGACGCCATAGGCTATTCGAGCCAGGTAGGTAGAGCAAGCCGGGCTGACTGGTCGACTTCCAGCTCGCAGCTACCCCTACCTCCAGTCAAGCCAGCCTTTACGACACAGGCCGGATACGGATATTGGTGTGGTAGGTGAAAGTGTGAAGCAGGTAGAGGTAGGAAAGCAAAAGGCGGTGAATTACCGTGGTGAAGGTAAAAGTATCACACCACTTCACAGGCTGGCAACTCACTCGTGACTTTCTCCCTTGGAGTGCAAGTTCATGCGGTCGTCAGATTCAAAATGGAGCCTCAATAGGGGGAATGGGTGAAGGAAGCGGCGGCAGCACACATGATGCGTGTTTCTTCTTCTTCTTCCCCTCTTCACCAGGTCGGAGGCTTGGGTTTGACTGGGTATGCCTGCTCAATGCATACGCGCCCACTGACTGCGACTCGATCCTCGCTCTGTCATTGCTAGAAGTTCATGAGAGAACCACAGAGAGCTTACGGACCACCTGCTGACTACCGTTAGATACCACCATGATGTAGCCCTTAACGGAAGAGGAAGAACGGTCCTGTTGCCAGCATCCGTACATGTACTAGTGTGGTGAAGTAGAGGAACTTGATGAAGCTGCTGGGAACGGCACACTGTATACATGTCTGGTTCCGTTTGGTGGTGCCTGCGGTACGACATTTCACCTCACCAGCGATCTTCGGGCGGCGACTTTTGCTTCGCCGTATTCTCCCAAAGAGGAAGGAACTGGCTTCGTATATCACCAACATGATGCCTCGAGGCAGTGTAAACGAGTTGATGAGCGTTTAGTGTCCCAAGACGCCTTCTTCCAAGGGACACTTGTCGCCATCGACACCGCTGAACTTGGTATCTCCGACGTCTTTACAGAGTTGCTGAACAAAAGTGCGCAACATGACTTTAGTTGCTACGTTCCAGCCGGAGTTGCCTCCCTCGAGCCTGTCTATTATCTGCCCGTTACATCGGCCTCCATTACTTGCCCTTCAGCGAGTCGGTTCCACGGCGTCATGACACTTCAGTCTTGCTTCAAGCTCGCGTGTTTCGAGAAAATTTTCGCCTCAGGGACAGCACTCTAGGCAGTGCTCACCCGGCTGTGGACCAACTGCATCACAAAACGGATCATGGCAGATGAGTTGCTATGGTTTATTGGATCACGACATTCTCGTGGGACGTCAGATGGCTTTCGAAAAGGGCGTATCGCTGATGAGGTGGCGGCCATGGCACTGGGCAATGGAAAGATGATCCAAGCGTGATGTAGGCGGCCTTAAGGAACCGAAGTCAGTCGATTGAGGCAGAGACCGAGAACGAACCTCAACAATTCAGTCCAGCCAGTCCGAGCCTTGAAAATTCAGGGGGCGGGAGATGTGCGTATGGATGGTGATGATGATGATGATGACGAGGCGAGCATGAACACTCTGGGGAAAAGTCTGGGGTATGGGGACGTTGAGAGGCAAGCAGAATGGACTGGACAGAAACACTGCTCAAAAGGTCGCCTTGCAGAAGTCTGGGGCCCCAGTGGTCCTATGAGGGCGTTGTTGATTTCGTGATGATAATATTATTTGGTGGTGGTGGTGGTGGTAGAGGTAGTGGTGGTGTCATCATCATACGGCGTCGCAACTGCAGCGATGAGGTACCGATGCTTTCGTTCGTCAACTTGACATGGACTGACTGAAATTGCAGTGCAGTGATGTCGGTTCGTTACTAAGTATTCCTTCCCCAGGGTGTTTGGCCAGTGAGTACCAACTTCAAAGGCACGGCGGGCAGTCACGGGCGATGGCGGTGGTGGTTCCCTTAAGTGTTGTGGTGGTCAAACGGGGACACTCAGACGCGGGAAGCACGACCGGTGAGGCAACCGACGCGCAGCGGAATACTTGCCTCTACTGCTAAGGGCTCAACCCTTTCACCGGTCGCCGCAGGACGAAATCTCCGCACGCAACAATTGTGAGCTTTTCGGAAGATCTCCCTCCAGATTCCTCCAAATTCAATGGATGAGGAAACCACACCACACGCAACAAGTGAACGCCGCACCCCGACCGACCGACCGACCAACCAACCGACCGGTTACGACGCGACACCCGACACCCGACACCCGACCCTTTTGAAGGCTTGAACACTGACTGACCGAGCCGTTACCGTTAGCATCCCCATCTTGAGTGTCGCAAAGGATGTCGAGGACCAGAGAGACAGAGAAAGAGGGGGGGTACCAACACTTGGCGAAGCTAGGCTAGAAAGCGCTCGAAACCACCACCACCACCACCCCCTTGAGTGATAGTCCACAGCATGGCAACAAGACAGAGAGAGCGTTATCCGTCACTATCTGACAGATGGGTAACAGTCTCCGCGACCGAAGCGTTACGATTGCCCCGCAAAGTGGCTTTTACTGCTACTCTCTCGCTGCCACTGCTGCTCTCCTCGCTCCTGCTGCACAACGTTACACGGCCGCAGGCTGATATGAGGTCTCGATAGACGAGACGCCCCTTCAGACTTGGCAAAGCTGGAGTCTGGAGCAGTGGACAGAGTCGACATACTCACGGCATCTGTGTCTGTGCCGTAAGCGAGTCGCTCAAACACAATACAACACAATACATCACGACACAACACCACACAACACACGACGCCGCCAGTATTACGTCGGGCGGGACGATCGGTCAACGACGGGAGTTGCAAGTTTGTGGGGTTGTGGAGGGGATAGCTAGGTACAACCAGCCAACCTCATCTCCACGGAAAACACAAGCCATGAATGGATGGCACGGGAAACACTCGACATGGATGGATAATGCGGGACCCTCTGTGCATCAGGTCGTCCAGAAAAAGATCAGGATCAAGGATGGAAACAGGTTTCTCTCTCGCCGCCAGCCCACCTCCAGTCGCCGTACGAAAGGCCAGCAAGCAGAAATCTGGGGAAGATAGTTGCTGCTGACTGGTGTTTACCTGACCCATCTTGCCCCCAGCTTCTTCCAGGTTGTCCTGCAGCGGTTACTTGCGATCTACAGTTTTGCCTGCCCCTTTTCGATGGGTCGACGGTCAGTTTCAAGAATTCCGACCCTGTTCATCTGGGTCGATAATGATGTGATTCGAGTTCGTTAACGAAAACGCCCACCACGCGCCTCTCTGCATCTTGACCCGCTTTATCCTCAGGGGGCACGGGGTCGGTCGAGGATTCCAAAGGTGATGGAAACTTGCCTTATCTCACGCTCAAGACCGTCATGTCTTTTTCCGACGGCGGCGTCGACGGCACACCGCTTGCCGCTATCGCTCGGTCAAGGGTCGTTTTCAGCTTTCAGGATGCGGTATCCGATGCCTTGGTCGCCGCCGTTCCCCTTATTTTTCCGTCACGCACTGACTGTCCGTTCATCAGTCATTTCTCCAAAGTTCCAAGTCCAGACTCCAGAGTGCAGTCGCCTTTGCAGTGCTTGCGGTTATGGGTGTCGGACCCGTACGCGGCGTTGCAACATTGTGCGCCCCACTATAAACACCACCACCACCATCACCAAAAGACGGACGCTACCAATTGCCCGAGACATGTCAAACTCGCTCGTCTTGGACGAATCGCAATGGAGGATGCCGCCTACTCCCTTCCTGTTGGGGGTCATGTACAAGGGCATTACAGTAACCCCCTATTCCCGTCAGCGCTTGTCGAAAGATTGTGAGTAAAGACTTTTTTTGACAAGTGCTGCACGTCAGTCTTTTAGGCAAGAGGTAAGGGTCGTTGGCGGCATCGGTGGCGGCTTGGTCAAGAAAAGTTACTCGACCGTTCATCCAAATGAATGGATGGTTGCCTTCTTTTCGCCCATTCCCAACGCAACGTTTTGAGGCCATGTCTTGCCAAGAGGAAATAGTTCTACACCAAAGTCCGGCGCTACGCCAGTCAACGGAGGCAGATTTCAAGACCACCACCATGACTTCTATCACCACTACCGGGGATGGGACCGTTTGGTTACCAACAACGGAGAACGGATCACTTAGCGACATGAAGCTGTTTTGCGCTAACTTGCAGGTCCACTTGGGACGCAACCTCAACTTCGGCCGGGTAAGGTCCAAAAGGGTCCGGTCTGGAAGATCCAGAGGGACCCCGCACGGCCCGATGCTAGAGTCTCCGTCTGGAGCCCAGAGAATCAATGGAGCCTGCCGTTCGGGCGCTTTGTTACCCCCTTGAGAGGCTCTTGTTTTTTTCTCCTTTAGACCCAGCAGTTGGGCGCCAACCCACTTCGTACTACCAAAAGTGTGTAAGAACAACCTTACAAATGGCCAATGGTCGATAACACAGGACCCTTCTTGGTGGATTGTATGAGACACGTCAACTGGCCGTTTATTGACTACTGAAACCGCCTACAAGGACATGGTATGTTGGGAATTCTACTCCCCAAGTTTGACATTTCCTGGTGGTGGAGGAGTGAACCGAACAATGACCGTTTCGAGATCCGTTCAGGAAATCCACGTCCCATTTCACCATCTGTAGCAGAGGCATGTGTACAAAGAGATTGGACTTCCGTCTACGATACCGCTGATAATACTGTAGCAGTGTAGATCCAGAGGGAAGCTCTTCAAGGCTCAAGCCCAGGCTTGTAAGGCGACACTATCACGCCACCCTTGACCCGCTGTGACGAATACACCTACCTCTAGGTCCCTTCGCTTCCGTCGCTTCCATCCAGCGTCTTGGGCGTGTGGCCATCATACTCCTGAAATCGACGAGTTACAGGGCATGACGGCCGCTAAATAGGGCATGTTGTAGGCTTAGTTGGCGCTATCGCAAGCCAGGGCATGGCGTCCCACCTCCACTGCCCTGCCTGCACATCAATCGCCGGCTTGGCATGGAATTTGATATGTATCAATTTCTTCATGTTACACTCCGGCAAGTCCTTGACTCACAATCACCAGCATCACCAACAGCAGTCACCATTTCTAGAACCTAGTACGGCTCTCCGAGTTCGGCTCACAAAAAGCGTCATGACTCGCAGTTGCTATCACTATCAGCCATGTCTCACATGGACTTGAACGAACCCCTCTCGCTAGAAGTTCTGGTAGCTATCCCTCCCTGTCCGCGCTTCTCGCGAGAGAGCCGCTGTCTCTGATTCTGATTCTGATCAATCACATAGCTTCCTTCACTGACAGGATGACAGTGAGAGAAGGGGTCGCAATCTCGCATCTCACATTGCGAAACGCCATGCCATGCCCATGGCCCAAGACGCCTAGCAAGAAAGTCCGGATGAAATGGAACTGAACTGATAACGACCCGAAGATTGAACAAGATTCCTTCCTTTCTGAGACTGACAAGAGATGAACTAACCAATCGCTACCTAGATTTGAAGCTTGGAGAGATAACCTGATGGCTGATGCTAGGGCTGCTGCTAGTCCTGCTGTATCACTGCATAACATGGCTTACTGGCCTGCCTAACCGCGAGCATGGGGCGTGGTCATGAGCATGGTTTTTGCAGTAGTGAGAAAGAGGAGAGGCATGAAGCAGCCATCGCGGGCATGCAAGAAATTCGAACTGCAGCAGGCGGAAAGATTCATCACCAGAGCATCAGTTGCAAGATGGATATCGATCTTCGGGTTGGCTGACCCTGGCCTCAACCGCGGGTAGCGAGCTCCGCAACGGAAACGCATGGTGATCATGATGATGACCATGACCAGGAAGCCTTGTCCTTTACTCCACGTCTTTTACATGTGCGATGGTAAGACGCTTGGGAGGAATATACGAGACTGCAAATGCAAGCGAGTTCGGAACGGCCGGCGCCAGATCATTGCATCCTGGATAAAGCTGGAGATGAGAGGCCATTCCGACTCGTGACCTGGCCAGCTTCGCTCCCCACCATCGATCCGACTGACATGACATGACATCCACGGAGATCCGAGCGAGTGCTCGGTTTTAGTTCTCGCTTCAACTGCAACGGCCCAAGATGAACTTTGAACTCGTCATTGACCTCAGCCGCCTTAGCTTGGCTGGGTCCCAACTTGCACAGATCAGATCATTGGAGTCAATGCATCGCCAACTTGCGTTCGACTTCTCCGTATGGTCTCCTTCGTATGGCAGTCTGGGCCATAGTCTATATGCCCATGCATGAACAAGGCGCAATTCGCCTTATGTCGTCTAGGTCTTGGGAGACGGGGGAAATTTGGCAGCTTTTGGGTCTCTTGCTACCTGACCTGCGTTCATGGCCTTTGACCGGTCGTTGCCAAGTGGATGAGGGGGGTTTACACAGGGTTGCGGTCGTCAAGTTGTGTAACCATGCTCAATGAGCCGGTCAGGGCCAGGTTGATGGGGTAGCGTAGGGTGGAAATATCCAGAACCCCAGAAGCTGCGATGGGGTTGTGAATCGTCTGTGCTGTCAACGGCAAAATATCTCTCTTGGCCTTGCTTGACACTTCCTTTTCTTGCGCGGACATGACCAAACGCTGAACAGTCACCAAGGTCTACGATCAATTTCTTCCGTCAGTCGGTAGCACTCGCCTCTTGAACTGGACAGCAAAGGGTCCCGGTCCATCCATCCCCCAATCTCTTCAATCTCATCTCATCTCGTTCATCCTGTTTGGCCCGTCTCCGTATCCGGGATGGCAGATACGGCAGCACCAAAAGGTCCAATTCGGCTCATACCGTGCCATCCCTCACTCCCGCCGTCACTCGCGAGCTCTAGCGAGAGGCATAGTGAGCGGAGAATAAGTCATGTATAGGTAGGAGGGTCTTATCTACCTTGATGGCTCATACCACACCTTCATGTAACGCTGATGGACGAACATAACCCTTTCATGCTTACCACTGTCTTCCGGATGTCACCAATGTTCCGGCGTGTATCATATCATCAAAGCGGACATTGTCTGCCCCGCTCACACCACACATGCTCACAACAATCCTGCCTCACAACAAAAAAATTCCGTTATATCAAGGATAATTAATCAACCTTGACTAGCAGCCGCAGCGACAACTGGAAGCAGCCACGGCAGCCGCCACAGGCAACCAGACCCCCTCGAAATTGAAATCCCCACTACTTGTGGTTTTTCTGTTATCTCCGTGCAACACACCATCTTACTGTGTCCGGAAGGCGCTAATGCGGGGTGTGCCACACCTAAACACAAGCACTGCACGTTCGAGGCACACGTTTTTATGTACGAGCATATGTGTGGAAGGCGCATCTTGGTTGGTGTATTGGGTGGAGGATTTGGTGGATGGCGGATGTCACCCTGCGACATGTTTGGTTCTAGTGCCATTTTGAGGCCATGAGTTCTTCTTGTCCAGTTATTCAGTTCGCCGTCAACAGGTGCAACAGTTTGAGAGCCGAACCTACCTGCCTAACCGCCATAATGGAGGGCACGATATTGGGATGACACCCGGGAACTAAGAGAGAAGTGAGACTTGCGATCCGTTCCGGTTCCATCGTCATCCAAACAACCACCGCGAGTATTAGCATAACGTAAAAAGACCGGCTGCTTCCAAGTATGTAACTTCGTTTGGAGCGGCAACAGCTAATCCATCTGCAAGCTCAGGTCCGAAACGGAGAAATTTGATAGACAACCATTCAACCGCCTCACTTCCGTCCAAAAAAGACATATAACCCGCCATCTACACACCCTCATCTCCCTTGGTCTGTCTATCAGGGCTTCAGATCATGCACCTCATCACCGAAGCGGTTCCCGCAAGACGCAGGACGCGGACGCGGACGAGATCTTGGGCCCTTGAGCTAGAGGTACAATCGCCAGGTGAGGTCAACAGTGCCCAGGCTCGTGACTTTCCCCTCATCAGTCCCTGACGTGGGGTGGAACTGCTTATCCGGAGGACTAACTGGGTGCGGGGCTGTGTCATGTGCTTTCTTCGATATCTCAGCACATCCTCTTACTAAACCCGTGCTTGGACTCGTGATTGATCACTTGGACATCTTTGGACTTGGGGGTCCTCCTCCGAGTGAGGAGAAGGAGGGAGGTTCATGCGGGTTGGTCAGAATCGAGGCAGACGAGGTGGTGGAGAGATGGAGAAATGGAGTGGTTCGAACTGGGTCTTGGCGTCAGAGTGGCTTCAACCTCTGGAGAGTGTTTAAGGGCGGGGGCTATGAGGCCGTTGGGAACGACGATGTTGAGTGGTGATGAACGTCTGGAGAAATAGGGAACTGGGGCGGGGAGGTGGGTTGATGGTAGAGGTACCTACCTCTAGGTAGGTTGATGAGGTAAGAGTCTGGAGACTTTATAGGCATTGAAGCAACCAGAGCCCTCGAGCACTTGCCGTCAATGCACCTCTATGCTAATTGTAAGTTTGTTTACATCCTATCAAACTTGTGTCACCCATCATCACCTGAAGTTGGGTAGGAATCTCGTTGTATCATGGTGTTGTGGCGAATTTGACACGTCAAGCCCGAAACCGTGAAAGACTCCCAAGCGGCGGTCCTGAATGCTGATTGATGAGCATTCCACACGGCACTTATACAAGCTATAGTGCTCAGGTCCTAAACCCCTTACGACACATATGGTGAACTATCCGTACGGGCAAGGATCGACGCCGGTGATAACAGATTAAAGGTTTTTGGGGTTGCACGAAGCTCTGGACCAGCTCTTTCCAAAGTTGAAAGTCGGCAGATGCCTACTTGCCTCTACCTCTACTGGTGTAGGCTGAATAGACTGAACCATCTTGAGATATACTGCTTCAAGTGGTGAGGAGTCGGTGCCCCTTCAGCATTAGAAGACATCGCAGGATGATGACTACCTTAATCTCTGGGCACTGAGTCAAAATTTTGATGTTAGATTGGATCATTCTACACATTTGTAGAGCATTCGAGACGCTTAACAGCAGAAAGTTTTGTCTCGGGGACTGTCGACTGTGACTCGGGGGCATCTGCTTCGATTCCAGGACGTATGACATGGAGATTTGATGGCTTCTAGCAGAAACTCCATTGAGGCATTTGAGCCGAGTTCCGATTTTGAAGACTGTAGTCCATCCCGTCTCCCGACCGTCGTTTCCTGCAACGACTGCATAAAACGGATGTATTGAAGATCAATCATCAACTTACAGAAGTAGGTGCCCTGATGTACACAGTCTGCCACAGTTTGAACCAATACTTGAGGCTCTCTCTGTCCCGCAATGTATACAGTTTTCCGTCTTTAACTGTGTTCAAGCTGGCCTGTAGTCCAGGCTGGATGTCTACCTCTACCTCTAGGTCTACACCATCTCGAACCTCAAAAACTGATGTCAGAACCTTCTTCAGCTTCTAACATTCCCTACCATCTCCAGCATCTCAAACGTAATTCTGACGAACGCCAAAACTGTCGTCTAACGTGAATGGGCGTCAGTTAACGTCAACAACGACAATCTTCGAATATTCCTCTGCAGAATATCAGCCACCATGCAAATCACGGGCACCCTACACGTTCATCCCCATAAAATCCAGATGACAATGACAAAAGCGGAGATCTTGAGGCTCTGAAATGATCTCGATGAGAGCCTCAAGTCGACCGGTGTAGCGTAGTGCAAAAAGGATCGCCATTCGCTGAAATCATAGCACGTAAGCCACAGTCCACCCATTGCATTGGCTTTCGGGACCCCCTAGAGACATACTGACTCTAGGGATATTCTGTGCAAGCAACCTTGAACGCAGAGACGATCCGGCCACCGGCAGTGCCGATCACTGAGGCCCAAGATATCAACCACCACACCCAACAGGTCAGTGTTGATTCTAGGCCCCTCCTTCATACTTATCCCTATGATGCAACTATCTGCTTGGTGGTCGACGCCCCCTTGCCAACACGAGCCGCACTACAGCATTGCTACAGCACAACGACGCAGAACGACGTGCAAAAACATGCATCCCTATCCACTTGCGGAGAATGATGGACGCGGATGGGCGGCTTAGAGGGCAGAAGGTTTTTAGTTTGATGCAGAAAGGGTTCTCTAGGCTTCTTGGCTGTGTGGTCCAGACATCGAATCGGGTTACACATTGCCAGACGTTGGCGGGTAGGTATGAGTGCAAGCGTTGGTGACGGTATGATGGTGTGCAACTGTGAACATCGATCAATCTTCAACACGGAAGAGACTGGAGCATCATGGAAATCCTCCCTCGTCTCGGCACAGTCTCGTTCTTTTCATTCTTCTCTTCTTGTCCCACATGGAACCATCTCCGCCTGGACTTGCATAAGCTGTACTGCAATTGATTGTCCACAAGCCCTTCTTGTGCTCTCATTGCACAGTGCCTCACAGCCACTATGCCGGTCTGCTGCACCTCTTACACCACTTACACCTACCAGACGTTCAACAAGGATCCAGACCGGGGCAGAGCACAGTGACGAGGGCAAGGGGCCTGTCAATCATTTCATCAGAGATGACACTTTTCTGTTCCATATCCTCTTCCCGTTCGTTGCCTGTTGTTGAACGATCTGCGACAGAATGCGGAGTCAAAGATCGTCAACATAAGACCCTGACGACGCCCAGCGCGTGTATTGGTGTCGTCGTGCAATGGCACACCATGATATCAAGTCTTATCTGGCCAGACGGGTGTCTACATCAGCACAGCGGTTCCGGAGAACCAACCTACCTACCTAGTTAACGGTTACAAAGAGCACAGTATCTTCACACGTTTTAGCGTTTTCTGGCTATAGAAAATGGATAAACATAGAGGTAAGATACATGTAACGCATTATTTAACATTTTCCATCACTTCCTTGTTTACTCGATCCGTCTAGACCTACACTGGCACATACAATACACCAGGCAACAAGGGAATGGGAGTTGTGTGCGATCAGCCGTCGGACAGCACCTACCTAGTAGCTCGAGAGCTCAAGTGCAATTGCGTACCAATTGCGCAATAGGAGGTCCTATGGATTTGACTTTATCTATCTCACAGCTTGCGGAGTGCACTCCGGTTGTGAACCCCAGCCAAATGTGGTTTGCTCGGTTATGTAGGTAGTCTCTACAGACTTTGTAGTATGATGTCGGTGTGTCCATGTTTTTGGATGACGAAGGCATAGGTACAGTCTATTCCATTCTTCTCGAGTAGGTAGGTAGGTAGTAAGGAGAGGAGGTGAGAACTCGACACTGCTGTGTTGTTGTCAACACCTCTTGTTGGAACTTGGAAAGGTAGGGGATATCAAAGATCTCGTTTGTCCCATGGGGCTTTTGAGGTTTCTGCCTCTCGATTAACAGATAGAAGCGTAGAGCAGGCTGCCGAGAGAAGAACAGATTTGTAGAGGTAGAGTCAATCCTACAGCGACAGGATCGAGTATGTCTTTCCAGGTGTTCGTCCTGCATCGACGCGTACCTACCTGAGTGACAGGCATGCTTTCCGATCAGTCCACTGAAAAAGACGAAAAGGGTTGAGGTCAGTGTCATGAGTGTGTGCACCTAGTAGAGCAGTCGATGATTTCCGGGACTAAGGTGTAGTATGTATTAGGTATTGATAAGGAGAGATGGAACTGATACATTCAGGTGAAATATTCTCACAATTGTCGAAATGATGGCGTTAATAAGAGTGAACTTCGTGACCAAAGTACCTGGATTACTTTCGGATGGAGATGTGGACTTGACGTTGCGTTGAACTCGGGTCCAGTCTCGAAGTGAGTCCGGCGTTGTCTCGTAAACTGGCGGGATAATGTATTATTCCCGGACCCAATGCTTTCATATTGATCACAGGAAAAAGTTCACATTATTTACGGATTAACATCCCTATGTAGAGGTACTCATCGCTAACAGTATAACGCCCTTTACCAAGCTCATGAGGTATGAATAGCTGGTATATGTAGTAGAGGTATCCAGGATCAAACCGCCTTCCCATTATTGCAAGTCATTAATCGCATAGTGGTATTCCATGTCATCAAATGATCAGAACAGCCACCTCTCCTCGCCCATCGGGCCCTCCTCCACATTAAACCTTACCCTCACCCGCCCCGGCTTGACTCTCCCCGTGGCCTTCTTTGCCTCCTTTCCTACCCCCTTCCATATCCCCTTTTTGTTGACTTTCTTCCTATCCTCCAAATCCATCGCCTTTCCCTCTTTCGACTCCGGCTCTGCCTCCGCCCCCTTCACACTCTCGCCTTCCACTCCCTTCTCAGAATCCTCACTAGAGGTACTTTCCCTCTTATCCTTGCCATCCTCCCACGGCGCCTCCCCAACCCCATCATCCAACCAACACCCCACATCCGTACACCAAACCCCCGCATCCCTATTATGCCTCACCTCCTGCCTACTCACCCTCCCATTGTCGCGGGGTATCCACAACCGCGGCGCCGGCTTCCACATCTCAGGCGGGTAATACCCCCTCTTATTCTCGTACCCCTTCGGCAACTCCCAGCCATCTGGACCTGGTCCATTGCCCACTTTCTTGGCGAGAGTCCGGAAATCCGCATACACAGAAGGGTGCAGCCATCGTTGAATCAAGTTCGGGTTTCGGATGGTGGGATCGGGAGTAAGGAAGCGGTGGATGCGATACAGGAAGCGGGTGAATGGTGATAGTCGGCCTGGGGGGCCCGTGCCGTTTGCGGAGGCTTTGAGGTTCGTTAGTTGGGATTTTAGGGTTGTTTTGGCGAATTCGGTGATGGAATGCCGGATGGAGGAGGATCCTTCTAGGCCGCGCATGCGCTGGCTTTGGGGACCGTCGGAGTCGAAGTCGTCGTCGTAGAGACCGGGAGGCTCGGGGTCGTCGGTGGAGGGGTCAGAGTAGTCGAAGGAGTTAGAGGCGTAGTAGTCGGCTGCGGAACCGCCGATGACTTCGGCGGGGATGTCTGCCCCTGGGGTTGACATGGAGGTGTCGTTGTAGTAGTCGGCTGCTAGACCGCCGCCGCCCTGCGCGGATGTAGGGTCGGAGGGGGTGGGTTGGGATACAGGGTTGATGTCGTGGTCGTCGCCGTCGCCGTCTTCGGCGATTTGGCCGTGCTGTTTTTCTAGGGCGAGGGTTTGAGGTAAGCTGGCGAGGAGAGGGGAGAGAGCTGAGCTGAGGGAGTAGTGCGTGATGGCGCAGAAGCCGAAGAAGAGGATCATGAGGAGCATAGGGCCAAAGGCTTTTTTGAGCGCAAACAACCCGATGAGACAGATCTCGGCGATGTAAAGTCCGACCATGAGATGGAGAAGCGCGCGGGGGTAGAGCAGTCCTTTCGTGTCCAGCTCCGAGTCGTCATGGATGTAGATGAGATTATACCGGTAAACCAGGCTGACGAACAACATCCCAAACCCAGCAAACACCAGGATCAACGGGCTGATGCACGAATACGCCAGGGCAATAACCCCCATGTTGGTGAACCGCGGATACACCGCCCCCCAATGAATTGGCGTCAACTTCCTCCACCTGTGATATGCCTTCCTCGGATCAACCATGAAACTGGTCGCCACATAATGCCGCAAAAGATCACTCATATTCGCCAACTTGCCTGCGCCCGCACCCAGACACTGCACCAAGATATACGACAAGTAAAAGTTGCTCGCCTTGGGCAAGTTCTGCGCCAACAAATTCGGCGCTGACATTGGCTGCTTAATGACATCTATAATTGCCGCCGATGCCGCGCTTGTAATCGTCGTTACAAGAAACACCTGAATCACCTGAAACGCAAAGTAGGCGCTCTGGCAATACAATTCGACCAGCGCGTGGGACGGACACCCGGCGACCCTGGCGCAGACTCTCAGTCCGGCGGGGACAATAGCCATCAACATACTCAACGCCACAGCGGGTAATAAGCCCTTGATGACGCCCAGAATGACCTTGGGAAGCAAGGGGATCCAAAACAGAAAGGGGACTTTTTCAGACAAAAAGTCGATGTTGCTGATGATACCGACGGCGGCGGAGGGGATGGACCAGAAGATGATGGCGACCACGACGAGGGCGAGCATAAGGAACTGCCGCATGATCTGTTCCCACCAGCGGATCCTGAGTGAAGACCAGATGACTTGTTCGGGTCGGACGCCGATGTAGCGCGGAGACATGTGCATCGGTTGGTGATGGGACAAAATCTGGTAGGCGGCTTCGGCGGAGGCTTGGGAATCGAATTCGACAAAGGCGGAGGAAAGGGGATGGCCGTCTCCTGCGCGGAACTTGCGGCGGAGTTTCCAGATGTCGCGGTTGAGGACCTTCAAACGGGCACGTGTCCAGCGGATGGTGTCAACACGCCGGCCGAAGTTGTGCAGAGGTCTGTGGTGCGGGCGGTCGTTGGCGCGGACAAAAAGGGCAGCTACGGAGCCGCGGACGTCCGGGAGGGAAGCAGGGTAGCCATAAGGATGTTGGTACTCGGGACCGAGGTCATCGGCTTGGGACTTTTTGGGGGCGCCGGGGTCTTCACCGGGTAGGCCTGGGGTTTCGGTTTCGTCAACAGGGATGGGAGGCGCTTCGGTTCGTCGTTCGCGGATTCGAACTGGATTGGGTTTGGTCCCTTTCTCTAGGTCGCCATCTTGGGCCGATTCGTTCGATTGGTGCAAGGAGAAGGATGATGTCTTTGATGATTGGGGGTCGTCGGTAGCAGGTTCGCCTGCGAACGGTGGCGCGCCCTTTCCTTCCCTGATGTTCTTCATCCTAACCGTGTTTGCCTTTTTGATGAGTTCGATTTCCGCCTTTTCCAGGCGTTCCGCCACGTCGTCTCTGTCCTCCACTAGGCCGCGGAGATAGTTGGTGTTCTTGGGGATCCAAATGTTCTTCACTGAGTCGCCAAACAGCTTTCGTAGCTTCGCCTCGTCCAGATACGGCTTCGGGATACACGTAAATAGCACCGTCCTAGCTGATAATCGGTTGCTCATGTTGGGTGAGAGCAGGTATGCCTGGCGTAGGTTGATGTAATAGATGCATTCTCGGCAGACCATAAACAAAACAAAACCTGTGAACAATCATAAGCGAACAGCCCAACAACACATATAAACGGGAGAGTGACGACCACAACAACTAACCAAAAAACAACCAAGCGACAACCACATGTGCGTAGTACTTGCTCGGCAGCTTGATATTGCCCATCGTCAACTTATCCAACTGCCTCTGCAGATTCCCTCCGGTCGCATTGATCGGCAGCAAGATCGGCCACGAGATAGCCAAGCCAGCAAAGCAAATGACCGACAAGATCTTCAAAAACCTAAGGAACAAGTACCCATCCAATGAGCAATTGTTTAGGATATAATCGTCGTCAATCTTCCAAAATGGCTTAACCCAGTCGATCCACCCATTTGGCAGCGTCTGAGCTGGATGCCTGCATCACACAAGACGTCGTTAGCCCCTAACACCACTACTAGTTCCAGGTGTACAGTGCAATCATTTTGCAATCTACCGAGTCGCACGGGTCGTTGCACACGTTTGGCACAACTGACGTTTGATGGGAAGACATACTCTGGTTCGCGCAACTGTGCAATAGTCCTAGGCGCATACGTCCTTGTACTAATCCGCCGAAACGTGAAGAAGATGAGCAGACAAATGGCCGCATAGACGAGGACGGGCACAAAGGTGCTACCGAGGGCGCTCAATGACGCTGAGTCCTTATTGTCGCCGGAGGAATGGGAGAGAGTGCCGCCGGATGCGCCATCGCGGCCAGAGCCGATTCTGGGGTCATCGCTTTCGTTCTGTTGTGGTGATGAGAGGTATTTAAGTTAGTGATGCTTGTTGACTGGGAATGGGTTGTTTGTCAAGGTGAAGATGAGACGAGATGAACGCGTGGGTGGGAAAGGGAAACATCACAAGAAGCGGAAGCGAAGGGACGGATCGAGAGCCGGGAGCGGCCCGGGCGGCGTCGACAAGCGGGATGAACGTGCGGGAAAGACAGACGACGAAAGAAAGAAAAGAAAGACAACAGGACCTACTATGAATTTGATATTTTTGTTCAATTCTTCCGCTGCCCTTTTCCACAAGTGGGTGTGAAACTCGGACAACCACTCCATCGTGGGTTGCGGTTGTCTGTCTGTCTGCGTGTTTTCTTGATAGAGCTGGAGACCCGACCCAGCAGACACACAACTGACTGGTGAAGGCGCACTCTGTTCAGGTCATATTATGAATGCCCACTCAGGCGCCGCGCGCAACCTTGGAAAACAGCTGCTGATGGTGGATGATGCGCAGATAGACCGAGAGAATTGAACTTTGAGCTAATGCCAGGAACAAACTCCGCGAACTGGGGAAGTGAAACTTGCACAGCTAGGTATGGATGGGAAAAAGAACGGAGGACGGGAGGGAAACCAAGCCTGTCCCAGCTGTCGTGAACCCTTGGGATCTTAGCGGTGGTCGGCAGCGTCGAACAATGGTCCGCCACCGGGGTCACCCAGGTATCTGAACAACCCTGAGGTCAGTCTTTTCGGGCTTCTGGCGTGTCGATCCAATCACAAAACATCGTGGGATAAGCGGAGTAAACTGTGAGTGGAGGACAGATATGGTTAACAACGACAGAAAAAGACCGGTTGTCAGACGGGAGCTACCCAAGTTACCTTACCCGAAGTCGTACAGGAGGCCGCTGACTTGAGAGATACTCATCTTTCACCTCGAGATTCATAAAAATCATGATACTAACCCTCAAGATCTCGTACCTCTCACCAATACTTCGCCCCCGAGGTGCCCCTCTCTCGAGAGATCTACACAGCTTCCACGCGCTATTCCCCGATGAGGAAAAGCATATCTCCTACAGATCCAATGGAACTGGACCCGGTTCGGGAGCGCGAGACCCGATTGGGTATACGATTTGCGACTGACTGGCTGCGACGAGCTGAGAACAAGGACTCAGGGGGCATGGTAGTGTTCACTTTACCATAGCCTTTTTCTCTGTTCTTCTTCCCCAACCAACCCTGCAGTTGGACAGCCCACGAAACTTTCTTCTTTTCTTTTTCTTCATCTGTTAGATCCCGTCTCGCCGAGGCGCCAGTGCGGCGGGAGAGGAAAAAGAAAAACTGACCCACAATGTCATCATGCACTGGACTACTGTATGCGGGCAGTGGATGAGTGGGGGATCAACAGCCCGAGACAAATACCGGGCGGTTATGGGGTTCGCGAAGGCCGAGGGTTGGTGGTCAAGTTTCCCTCGTGGTAATCGTGATCCAGGAATCAAACCCAGAACTTTCATGCTTATCCGCCATCCTTTGATGGTGGAACTTCGGGACGATGATACAAGTTAGTGGATCGTGTAGAAGGCTACAGCGCATAATTGCCTGCTACTGAGCAGAAGGAAAGTGACGAGAACTCGGAAATAGCAAAAGTTCCACAATGGCCCCTTTTCTCGTGCAGTCGGGTCATGAAGTTCAAGAGCGCACGTGCAAAAACTTGAAGACGCAGAAGCAACAAAAGCATCCACTTTTGGTATGTAGATCGATATCTTGCTCCCGGTAGCCGGTATCCAATGGTCAGCTTTTGTTTGAGATCGCTTTTGTAAGGGCAAACAACACACCTTCAAACATCAACGACGTGTGAGCTGGGTTGCCCAGCAAGGACAAAAACATGGTGTTTGATCTGGATGAGTGAAAACATGAGGAGACCACTTCGTCGTAGCAACAGGTGGCACCCTCGGCGCCTGCGCCACTCCCGGTCCGTACCCCGTCGCAACATTTCCGAAGCCTAGAGGTACATTCCCTCCTGTGGCTCCTCCTTCGAAGCCTACCCCATAGCCCATCTGCGCTTGTGTCTGAGCCCGCCCATACATATTACTCTGCCCATAGCCATACCCTCTCTGAGCACCTCCTGCTACTCCAGCCCCAGGCCACCACGCCTCTCCCTTCTCAACATCCCTCGGTATCGTCCTAGAGCTCGCACTCGTCGAACTATCACTCGTGCTGCTCGACGACGATGAATCGTGGTAATAGTGAGCCCTTCTCCATCGGTTTCGCCTACTACTAGCCGTCATCGTAGTATCACTCCAGGCGCGGAATCGGATGTAAAAGAAGCAGCAGATGACGAAGAAGATGACGCCGCAGATAGATCCGAGGACTGCGCCGAGGAGAGCGGTGGAGGAGAGAGGGGCGCTGTCGCGGGGGAGAAGCTGGTGATTTTGAGGGGTTATAGTAGTGGGAGCGGAGTCGAAGGCTGGGGTTTGGTTGTTGGTATTGTGCTTGGTGAGGAGGGACAAAGTGGCTGTCGCTGTGCGGATTGATCGGGAGAAAGATTGGGTGAGGCGAGGGAGCAAATTTCTTTTGCCGTATTTGAGGATGGCGACGATCTCCATACTTCCTGGTGGTCTTTTTGAGGGTATTCTTGAGGCTCGTCTCTCTGAAACTTGGGTGTGTTGTCGGGTCTCAGTCCGAGAAGTGAGACAGGCCGGACTATATCAACAACCAACCCAGCGGGTCTCAACTTGCTCTACCGATTCCCACGTCCACCATTGTAGAGCTGCCGGCTCTGAAACAAACTGGAAGGCTGAGACTAAGGTCCTCCATGAGTCCTATCATGTTGCTATTTAGTGGTGCCGCATGATGTTGACCTACCACACATCATAACCCGCCAACTCTATCAAGGTGAGACAAGGTGTCCTGCATGGGATCATATGGCCAGTGCCATATGACTGGAGCAACCAGGTTGAGGGTGTAGACCCTTTGCTGTCGAACCTGGCAGTCGGGACTCGGGCGGGAAGTGTCCGAAGTGGTGGAAATTAGTGTTAGCCCAGCTGTGTAGCCGTCATCACAGCATATCTCGGCCTACACGATGACTGGCGAACGAACCAAGCACCTAGGACCCCTCTTGATGACGTGCCGCAGCCTGGTATCTTCAGTCTTGATATGCTTCGATACGTGCTGTGTGTTGTCGCTGCTGTCGTCGGCCAATGGCGCAAACGAGCGCTACACCCACTCCAGTGGCGGCGGAGAGGGGCTGCATTTGTGCTGCATATTACCACCATCACAACATGGTCTCGTGTCGGTGATGTATTTATCGCCTTGAGGTGGGATCAAGGACCAGGCTAGCACGCTACTTTTGGGCTCGTTGGCCGGTCGCTTGGTGTTGGGCGGCATCGGAGAAGAGATGGATTTGTCGAGCAATGAAGATCGATGCGACATTAATGTGATGGTTGGTGAATTTGCTGCGATTCTGTTAGCGGATCAACTCAGCCCTCCGCCGTGAGCGACGGGAAGCCGGCCTGCGTTCGCACACCGGTAAATCGAGTACTACACGGATGGACATCATGTAAATTTCGGGAGAAACGGGGGGCGCGATTGAAGGCACGCGAAAGCTTGATTTGATGGAATGAGAAATACGGGTTGATTCACACCGTTGTTGTATTTGGAAGAAGGGAAAATCAAAACGAGCGAACGGATGGAAAGACATGACAAGAGGTGGCCAGTGCGGGCTGCCCCTCCATCCCACTAAGATGTGACATTATCTGATCTCGATCAAACCTCCGCCGAAATTCGATAGTGTAGTAACTGCACCACAACATGACAGTCGTTCCTCAAGTCCAACATTTACATTTCCCGGGCTCCTTACACTGCAAATACCCATCGTCAGGACACGAAACCCTCGAACAATCGCACATCGTCGTCTGGCAAATACACTGGCCATCCGGAAACTTGACCTCATCGTCCAGCGAGCAATAGGGCGTTGTGGCATACGGGCAGTGCGTCAACACTTTCCTGCAGTCAACTCGTTTGTTTTGGGCAATGGCGGGCGCGCAGCCTGTAATGGGGTGGCAGTGGCATTTTCTTTCAGATTTGAGGCCCGGTTAGCAACTGGATATCTCTAAGAGGTGAAGAAAAGGAGACACACCCATCATCATCGCACTTGGTCTGACCCCAATCACAAGCTGTGTGATCGCAATTACATCCTCCCTCTGGCTTCTTCACGCAGATACAAACGTTGTTGCGCCAGAAGGGGTCCATCTGCTGGCAAATCATGGACTGGCCCTTGGGGCAATGGACATGGTATTGATTGCAGTCAGAGTCGGCGCGGCAGCCTTCATGGTGGATGCAGGTGCAAGCTCTGTTTGGGATAGGTAGGCTGTCAATTATTGGGATGGACTGAAGGATGGGGCGAGGGAGGAGCATACCCGTTCATGCAGACGGTGTTCTTCTCCGGGCATGGAGTGTCGTCACAACTGCAGAGAGCCTGTTGCGCTGAGAGTTGGCCAAGGGACATGGTGTAGTTGTTGAAGCCGGTCGAGTTAGAGGCACCAGGCATGGCGGAGCAGGTCGTGGCCAGGCTGAGGACAAGGAGCAAAAAGAAGGAAGAAAGGGTCGACATCGTAACTGACTGAAGAATTTGAGATAGGTAGACCGGCTCTAGATCAAGTCACTGGGAGTAGGCGAAGTAGAGGTTGCCTGCTATGGTTCTCAGGGTGGAAGAAATCTCCTGAAGGACGCGGAATACTGACGATAGACCAGTACTTCAACAGTTGTCCAAAGCTGGCGGTTCATATATCGTCGGTTATAACGTCCATCACCCGATGTCCTTGCCTTTATCCTTTCTTCACAAGAGGCTGCTGGGATACAGTCACGGCAGGAGCAAGCACCTCTGTCTACCTTGGAATTGACGTTGAGATGCCACAAACCAACGGTCCCGTCGGCCATACCTGCCCCATCACTCACCCGAACCTATCACCGGGAAGACCTCTCAAGAAACACTGTTGACATCACATACCCGGAGGTAAACGGGGTAACATGTGCGTGTTTGGGAGCTAAAAACAGTCTGTTGAAGATAACACGATACTAGTACCTCAGACCCGTAGCACAGCTCCATTTGTTCCGAAACCTCAGAGGAGATATTCTGGGAATGAATCATTAACTACGTCGTACCTCGGAAGCGGCAGTTTGAACAGGTCCATGCTGCTTAACAAGATCTGGTGCAAAAACCCTGCTCTTCAAATTACCTGACTCCGGTACGGAGCTGGATTTATGAACCTGGGCACGCCATCCGTTCGCGATCTGTTCTGTGTAGAGGTCATGCCAGAATAAGCCTCGATTCACAATTTCGCCAACTGCATGACTTCCAAAATTTCCATTTCACTAAAGAGCGTGAACAAGCCGAACGTCGTTGTTGATGTCTCACATGCTCACCTTAGTCCATACCAGTATCGCACATCCAATTCTCTACGGTATGTCTTCCAGCAGCCACCGTACATTCCACAGTCCATCACCGCCGCCGTAGTAAATACCAAAACAATTCTTCCCGTGTGCAAAAAAATGTCATGGCCTTTCCTCGGAGCCAGCGTTTGATAGGATGATAACGCAATTGGTCCCAATTATTCGGCCCCATTCCCCGTAGACAGGTTCCTGCATTTGTGCCCTCAATGGCTATCGAAACCACTGCTGTCGATCCTCAAGTGAAGGAATGCTGTCCGTGATAAGAGTTGTTTTTGCTGTGACCGTCGTTAGCAATGCTGCCATTTACTTGTGATGAGCGCTTTGGTCTGTAGTTCTTGGACGACGAAGATAAATACCACCGTTGAATCTGTCCTTACCTTCCTTCAAGCACCGCCTCATCATCATCTTCATTTTCATCCCCTCACCGGCCAAGCCCAACCCACCCAGCCGTCAAGATGAAGTTCTCCACCACCCTCGTCGCCACCTTTGCCTCGCTCTCCATGGCCGCTCCCGCCCACAAACGCCAGGCCGACGACACCACCTCTACCGACGCCGTCATCAGCGACGTCCTCCCTGGCATCACTGGCGAAGAGCCCATCGAGGACACCACCACGTCTTCCTCCTCCGCCGACGCCGTCATCAGCGACGTCCTCCCTGGCATCACTGGCGAAGAGCCCATCGAGGACACCACCACGTCTTCCTCCTCCGCCGACGCCCTCGCGACCGCCGACCCTTACGACATCTACCGCGTCCCCGCCGTGACTCCCACCTTCCCCATGGAGCAAAACGACTTCACTGGGATCCAAGGCGTGCAGTCCATTTCAGAAGACAACGATGACGATGATGACCTCGTCGACGCCGCCATCTCCAGCCTTACCGGCGTGACCCCCCCTTTGACGACCGGTACTGCCACCACCACCCGTCTCGACGCCGACGCCGACGCCAACAACGACAGAGCTCTTTCCGTCGACGATGCCTTCGTCAGTGATGCACAAGCGCAGGCGATGATCGACGCCGCTATTCGCTACGCGCAACAACTCCCTAACTCTGTTGTGCCTATGCCCTTGAGCACTGGAACTCCCCAAATTTTCGTAGACCCGTACCTGGGCAACACTACCACCCTTTTCAGCAACTCGTCCACCTCCGCCGTCAACCCTGCCGCTACTACCACCACTGATGGCACGGACCTGGTTGCGTCCCTCCAGGCTCTCAATGACGCTTTGGCTTCGTATCAGGATCTCATGAACGCCACCGCTACTGCCGCTGACAATGTCACGACGGGCGGCGCCGACGCATCTAAGCGCAAGATCAAGATGCTCGGCGACGACATGCTTTCGGGCATCCAACAGATGGCGAAGCGCGCTGAGATGGCCGCCGCCGAGCAGGTGCAGAACAAGACAATGAAGAGTGTGCTGCGTCAGCGGGGCATGATGGCTAATAGCACCATGTTTGCCAACAAGACGGAGGCGATTACGAGCAAGACGGTTATGGATAAGATGGGCAGGAATGGGGTGTTGGAGAGGTATGTTAAGATGGTTGCGGGTGAGAATTAATTCGGTCGCTGGACTTTGTCCAAAATGTCTGCGAGCAAAAGGTTCAATACTTACCTCTACCTCTAGTGTAGATGGTGGGGAAAACAGGGAGGTTCGAGGTGATGCTTTGAATGTTAAAGGGGAAAAGGGATCTTAGAGGAGTAATGAAGTCGGATATCGATAGCTACCTAGAAAAGGAACAGTCATGAAATTTTCAAAACCCGCATTGACTAGCCAGTTTATAAGTCCTGGTGTTGATCCTGACTGTGTTGGTAAAAAGTTTGTGATGTCGGGAGTTGTTTTGGTCAGACGGCAGACAGCCAAATGCCGGCGATAAGCGAGCGATATCTGACAAGATGACATGCATCCTTCGGGTTGCTCTGGAGTAACCCAGCCTGAACCAGGTCTAGATCAAGGTAAAGAGAACCACGATCGATTGTATAATGAGCAGGTGCAAAGAGATGGTGTTCATTGAAGGGTAAATGGAACCGGAAAGAAGAAATGATACTTCATATTTATAGGGATAGGGTATCACTCCAGGGAAAGGCAGGCAGGTAGGCAGTCAGTCGGGCACCGCCCCCCTACTTTTGTAGCTGGCCACCTTTGCAAGACCATGCTAAAGATATGCTCCCAAACAAGAAAAGAAAGCAAAAAAAAAGATAAAAGGCAAAATATCGACCGCCGAAGTGTTGTAACACCCATCCTGGCTCAAGCAAGCCATTCGGTTTGCTCTTTGCCCTTGCTCGTGTAAGACATGGGGTTTGATATCGACCTGTGCTGGCAAGCGATGCCGCTTTGAACACCAGGCCTTGACTCCCTACTCCTGATATTACGCCCGAAAACAACGTCATGACTATTTTTCGAATACCGCATATAACCCAAGCAAACCCCCTTCCACCCTCCTTCTCCAGCCCTCTCACGCCTCGGCAGCAGCTTCCGCCTGCATCCCCTCCCTCCCCGGGGGCGGATTCCTCAATGTAATCACCTCTCGTTTCCCATAAAGGTCATGCTCAACACCCTCCCACGCCTCGACACCAGATTTTAGCATCTCCCACTGGCCTCTCAGCGCCTCCTCGTCCACTCTCAGCTCAAACCCGACCAAGAAGCAGAAGCTAATCTCTAACCTCGCGAGCTCCGTTTCGCTAACTCCGCCCACTTTGGCAAACTTGGAGTGCGGATAGCTCAGATCTTCCAAGGCTTTCATGGCGACTCGTATGCCTGCCAAAAGTAGGCGATGCGCATTGCGCTTGGTGACGACGATGGCGCGCTCGATAATAGCCAGGCGGTGGATGTACAGAGAAGCGGCGAGGTAGACAGCCGTGGACATGGGGCAGTATTGGTGGATGCGCAGGAGGTAGTCGGTAATGGAGATCGGGGGAGGCAGTCGCGAGTAGAATTTGCGGGTTATGGCCGAGTGTTGGGTGTTGAGCGGCTGGGAGTTCTCGCCGACGATGATGTAGGGTTCAAGGGCCGATTTTGCGTCGCTGGACGAGAGACCGGGCGGTGGGGTTGGGTTGGGGGTGCGGAGTTGGACGCCGTCTATTGACTGGGATTGTTTGTACCCTTCTCTCGAGGGAGGTGGGTGCGGGTGCCGTTGTGGCGCCGGGCTGAAGGGTCTCCGTGGGGAATTGGTCGCGCTCTTTTGCTGCAAAAGCCTGGCCAGGTTCTTCTCGGAATTAGACCGTACGATGCTCTGTTTTTCGGCGTCCATGCCACGCATATGGGGGATGGTTGGGGATCGTGGGGGCGGCGTGGGCGGGATGTCGCCTGTGAAGGAAACGAGGGTCTCGATGCCAGCGCTGAGGAGCTTGAGGGCGGCTAAGGGGGAGACTTTGTAGATATCGTCAACATCTTGGTCGGACTCGCCGGTGTGTGATTGTGTTATTTGTCGGAAGAGCTTTGGGTCGGCTGAAGGGACGGGTGCCGGGGGAGGCGTCGCCGGGGCGCTCGAGTCGGACTTTTGTTCAGTATCAGCAGCCGGAGGGTCGGTAGGTGCCGGAGCCCCGTGTTCGGGATTGGGTGACATGTTGGAATGCGATTCGATTGCGTTCACTTAGGTATCGTCGAAAGAATAATGATATCGAAAGGTAGCAAAAAAGGAGCAAGCTTTGTGAATGGTGCGCGCGACGAAAGCGACTGGCGAAGGTGGGACTGGGATTGGTCGCGTGACACAACAATGAGTAATTTGTCGATCTGTGGCGACGAAGGTGTATTGACGACGACAGAGGCTATGGTCGCGAGGTGACGTTGTCGAGGTGAAGATGTCGTAGGTCGTCGTAGGTTGAAGTTTGTAGGTAGTCAAGTCAGTCGAGGTCGGTCGGTCGTAGTGTTGAGAAAAGAACTGAAGTCGTCGGTCGAACGAGGAAATTGCGCTCGTGCAGTCAACAGGCGGTTCCCTGTCGCAGCGGTTCGGAGACAGGAATTCCGTCGGTCGTGTAGATGTCCCCGGTCCTCCAAAGGTAGGTAAGTACGGTACCTCAGCTCGGCCACGGCGGGTGTCGAAAAAAGGACAAATTGTGTATCCTGCCACGACGTGCGACACGCAATCTCATGATCTCGTGTTTCCTTATATGTGTCGGTCACTTCCTTGGAATTCAAGGACGACGTGACGGGCGATCGCTTGTCTGGCTGATCAGATCAGGGTCTCGCCTGTACTTCGCCGCAAGTCTTCAACTTGGCGCGCTACTGATTTGGCCGCTATCGCCGCTACACTATTTAAGGTGGTATCGTCCGTCGGCTGCTAGCGTCGCCAGGGCAGCATGGACACGATGGAGTCGTTGATGCCGCTGTTCCTTGTCAGCGGAGTTGCTGGACTCCAGTCAACTCCAGCAATTGTCCAGGTCTCGTCAGCTGAATGTCTCCAGTGGAGGAGGCGGCGACTAGGTCGTTCGAGTTATGGGGCGGGGCCAGTCGAAGGCCTTGGTTGATCTCGGCGCCGCTTCCGGTCGGCTGGAAGACTGAGATTTTGTAAAGTCGGGTGTTTATGTCGACCAGAAGAAAACACGGTAATCTTCAGCGACGGTGGCAGTTTGGTGTTCAGCTGAGGAGATATGTTGGATTCGTTTAGGGATGGAGAATGTCTCGGGTCGGATGAGCGCGGCGCGGGCGAGGGGGGAGTTGAAGAGACACGGAACCCAGAGGAGGAAGATGCGGGATAGTGTTTCTTGTTTAATTGTTAGCGCCAACTGCCGCTGTCATTGTCCAGTCTTGTCACTGATGTTTTCTTTCTTTCAGTTCTTTCCTTTTGTCCTCGACCCCGCCCCGCTGCAGAACATCAGGGGGTCCGTGCATAAATTCTTTTTCTTCAGCGCAGAATGACCCAAAATTTATCCAATTGCCAAATGATTTCTCAAATCTGTTCCCCTTCCAGACGACAAAGACAGATGCAGCGAAAGAGGATCGACACTCACCATATACCGTCATCCCGCGTTGTCTCTTCACTCCTTCAATGTCAACAAGCGAATCGGCGTTGCGACAGCAAATGTGACAGCTCCCTCCCCAACCTGTTGCACACCTCGTTGACTCGCAACCAAATCACGAGGCATAAGTCGCCGTGTTCGAGACCCCTTGAGACCTCTGGGGTACCGATGATCAGCGCAGACGGTGGCGAAGAATATTGCCGACCCCTGCTCCGTCACTTGGTCAGTGGTTGGGAGAGTTCGGGAAAATATGGAGGGCGCAACAATGATGGCTATGGCGCCAGCAATCACGAGGTGGTCCAATCAAGGGAACGGGGGCAGTTGACGACAGACGCGCAGCTATTTGGACGAGGAAGCACGACATGAAGCATACATATATGCAGGAATCACCGGAAAAAAGACACGAGCACGTGTCATAGCAAGGCAGTGTTCGGACGCGGGGTCGAACTCCCCTCGATCGTATGTTCCGGTGAGCATCACGATACAACACGGGACGAACAGCTCGAGTGCGGAGATGGAAAGGGGTAGCATCGTGTTACCTTTGGATCGCACCCACGGCATCCTCCTTTCCAACACATCGACCTGGCGACGTGGGGTTATAATTCACAAGAGGCGCCACTTGAACAGCTGTCTCGACTTTACTCGCAAACTATTCCGACGCCGACTCAAACCCGCTAACATGGCATAGAGCTAAACACCGGTACCACCAGACTATGTCACCAAACATGCCATCAGACCAAAACTCCAGGGAGATTCGGCGAATTGCCGTTGCCAAGAGACGGACGACGGCATTGCTTCTCGCAAGACAGATTCAATCCACCATCAACGGCACTCCCCGGCTTCAAAAAGAACACGTGGATGCAATTTGGAAGCTTATCCTAAAACAAACTAAGATCCCATGGCCACCTTGCAGTCTACCACGGCACTCTGTCCCCCCTCCACCGCGGCAATGGCCTCCTTCAACACCCGATCCAGATCCGCCGTGTTGTCGACCCTGGCCGCAAACAAATCACCACCCGCAGCCGCCTTGGCGATGCCCGCATAATCAGGCGATGGGCTGAACTCGATATTAATGTCTGCATTGGAAGCCTTGGACCCGAGTCCGTCGGGGTGGACCAGAAGCAGAGACCGGCGAGGGGCGTTCCATCCTGTCTCTTGTATTAGTTTCGAGATGCGATAGACGGAGAAAACGGAGGTGTAACCTACCCTTGTTGTTCAGAACAATGGTCAACACGGGAATGTCGTATCTCTTGGAGATCCAGTACACACTTCCCGGTACCGAGAACAGGAACGTTCCGTCGCCCACAATCTGTACGACCAACTTGCTCTTTCCTCCCTTGGCCTTGGCCTCCACCTCCGTAGCCAGCTTGATACCGAGGGCACCACCGCCAGACCAACCGAGACCACCACCACCGCAGTTGATCCACGACCCCGGCAGCGTAGGCTGGATGTTATCGTGCACAAACAGAGTGTTGGTAACAGCCTCAATAGCCCAGATGGTATCCTCGGGGCACAAAGCCCTCAACCGCCTGCACAGGTGACCAGTGCCATACTCTCCGTTCTCTAGGGGCTTTGCTCTTTCGGCAATCTCTTCCAGCTTCTGCTTGTGTTGGGCCTGGAGCTCCTTCCACCTCTTTTCGCGCTCTTCACTCTGCAACTGCTTCTTCAACTCCTCATCAGTCTTTAGCTTCTCCGTCAGCTGCTCCACAGCCGTCAACGGATCAGCCCTGTACCTCGCTTCCGCCTCCAGGTAGAACACGGGCATGACCTGCTTCAAGGGGTCCACATCTACATGGAAGACTCTCGCGTCTTTGCTGGGCTTCATCTGTGTCGGGATCCATGGCACATCACAGTCCAGCACGAGAATGACATCCGCCTCCGCCACAGACTGATCGTTGCCAAACCTCAACCCCAACCAGCCCGGATGATCAGCAGGGAAACACATATCACTACCACCCGTATCCAACACCCTCAATCCCTTGACCGTGTTGGCGAGTTCAACCAGTGCCGGCGGGATAGCATGGTTCCTCCCCGCATACCCCGTCACCACAAGCGGCTTCTTAGCTCCCGCCAACGCACCCGCCATCTCCTGCACTGCCCCCTTGGACAAACCCCCTAGCTCCACCGGCTTCCAGTGTGCCTGGTTCAGCTCATACTTGGGGATCTCCATCTCCATCACCTCTCTGCTTCCACACAAGTACACCGGCCCCTGCGGTTGACTCTTGGCAAACTGCAACGCTCTATTGACCATCTGCTTGACATTCACTCCCGTCTTCAGTTCCGCCGCATACCGACAATACTGCCCCACGATCTGTTTTTGGTCTGGGACATCTTGGATCCAATGGATATACTCGGTCCTTGACCCTCTCAGCTCTCCCTCGATCGTAATCGGACTGATGCCCGCAAACACCAAAACGGGAGCCCTTCCCGCACTGGAATTGTGAACAGCAGCACCCAGCCCCTGCGTGCCAACGTCGACATGCACGATAATTGCCTGCGGTTGACCCGTTAACCGGGCGTACCCGTCCGCCATGGACATGGCTACCATTTCGTTGGGGCAGGTGATGATGCGCGGAAAGGTGGAGGGGGAGGCCTTGCCGCGGACCATGGCTTCGATGATGGACGGGTGATCGGAGCCCAGGTTGACAAAGACATGGGAGACGCCGGCGGCGAAGAGGGCTTCAAAGAAGGCGAAGGAGGTGGTGTACATGTCGGATGAAGAAGAAGAAGAGGTGGTGGGTTGGGTGAGGGGTGGAGGTTGGGAGGACATTTTGTTGGTAGCGGTGGTAGTGGTGGTTAGAGGCGGGTTTGTTGTTGGTGTTACTGGTGACTTGGTAAGTCCCGATGGTGTTGATGATGATGATGTCGAGGTCGATCGGTTGGAGATGCCGATGATTGACGGTAAGTTGAAGAACTCGGCCAGTGCTTGACAATATGGCTCGAGTTGGAGAGGTCGAGGTCGGTATTAGTTGAAGGTAGGGGAAAGCAACTGAATGCAAAGGTGAGTGCAAGTGCAAGTCGTGATGGGACGAAATGCAGTGGTTCCAATCCCGAGACAGGAGCGGGGTATGTGAGGGGGACTTGGAGGAGTTCGGCTCGAGTCTACCGAGACACCGCACGCGCTACTACCCCACGATTTTCCCCGGATTTCCAAAGATGGGATGGGACAAGGGTCAAGGTAGGTTTGATAACTTGAACTGAAGATGAACTCCGAAAGACCGCAGGGACTTTTCTGGTGATGGTGATGATGTTGTAACAGTAACACCATGACAATAGTAAAAAAGGGCACTCAACTGGTATTTATATGATCGGGGAAAGCACGTGAGAGAGAAGTTCGTTATTGTGACAAGAAAGAAGACAAGGGGTCTT
Source organism: Neurospora tetrasperma FGSC 2508 (assembly GCF_000213175.1). Lineage (NCBI taxonomy): Eukaryota > Fungi > Ascomycota > Sordariomycetes > Sordariales > Sordariaceae > Neurospora > Neurospora tetrasperma. The sequence continues at coordinate 4,910,344 of NW_009799101.1, forward strand.
GCGCAACTTCGGTTCGGCTTAAGCCCCCCCTCGCTGTTTCCCATTGTGGTCGTCTCGTGACATGCCATTCAATGGAATTGACCAACTGGAGCAGGCAGATAATGCAAGGAAAGTTTACAGCTGAGCGGCGTGCATAGCTGACTGGACGGTGAAGCATTGCAACTCGTACCTTTAACGGCAGGTGAGTGACAGACTGACAGGAGGTGTTACCTAATGATAAGATGTGTATCAAGTGGTTGGTGGTTGGTTGAAGAGACAAGATGTTTGGAGATACATTTTTTGTGATGTTAAGTCTACAGTACGTACTGTAGAATATGGAAATCAAAAGTCCCAGATCATGTCAGCCATGTTTGAAGCTTTGGGTACTTGTAGAATCAGTTCACAGAAAACATGTCGACACGGCTCATTTCATGTCTCACTTTTGGTTTGGCCGTTGTATGGAAGGGTCCACAGACAGGAACTGAACTACTGAAGACTAACAGGAAGCAACGAAACAATATGAAGAACTTAACACTCCATCTCTCCAGCCAGCCCCTCAAAGAGCGGCCCCCCTCCAGGCGGGTGTTTGTCTTGTGTCGATCTGCCGTTGTTTTCCGCTATCTCGGCGGGTTGGGGAACCGCTGCTGGCCGACGGGGTAACCCCAACTTTAAACGAAGTAGACCCACCTGTGGGCCTTAGGTGGACGGTTCGGGAAAGAGTGGGGATTGGATTCCTTCCACCGCGGCGGGCTTATCGATAAGGTATGAGATCATCAGTTCCCTTCCCTTGAATGGGGGACGCTGCGACTCTGTGAGCTTTCGTTGATGAAAACAAAGAACTAACTTCCACTTGAGCTTGGCATCATCACCGCTTGGCAACTTCACAAGTTTCAATTAACGCGCCCAGCCGGAGTCCACCGCCGTCATGTCCTTACTCGAAATGGCGTTGGAGGTTTTTTGATGTGTCAACGAACACCGCGGATCGCGTTATGACAAGAACTAACTCGGACAAGTGTGCGCGATCAGATGTACGAATCACAGAGCAACACCTCGACTCTATTGACTCAAATTAGGTCATGGTTTTTGTTTATCCAAAACTTTGGTCAGATCTGGTAGCCAGCGAGTACCTAGGTCCATTCCATGTTCCAGAAGTTGATCCTGACAGATTGCAGTCAAGTCATCAATCAAACTCATTCCCGTCCCGAAACGCCGAATGAAAGGAAACCAATCCATCGTAAAGTCATGTCATCCGTTTGTCTACCAACTCCCAAGGTTGCGGGAAACCCCATGAGACCACGGGTCATCTACTCATTCAACCCCAGCTCCTCATCGCTTGGCTCCCGGTACGTTCCCTTGGGCTTGGCGTGTCTCGTCTTTTCCTCGATAATGTTGGACTCGTCGATGGCTTCAGTGTCGTCCTTGGCTGTTTTCACGAATCTATTAGTATCTGTCCCTCTATCGTGATTTATGTTCACCAAGGTTCTTCGTGAGGACAGGAAGTAGAAAGAGAGAAACTGAAGACGTACCCAATTGACGATCGCTGTCCGCCTCCTCTGGAAGAAGCCCATCTTCGACAGGCGCGTTGTCGTCAATGACGGGAACGGCTTCTGTGCCCTTGGTCTTGTAGGAGGGGTCGTTGACTTGGCCGGAAGGGGCCTCGTTGGAAAAGTTGGCGCTGGACATGTTGGTGGTTTGTGGGCGGTTATTGTGTGTAGAGATATGTGAAAGTAGTAAGGTTAGTCTTGATGACTGGGTGCAAGTAGGTTGTTTGATTGGGCTATCACAAAATTAGGTATGAAGGTGAGTTCATGAGAGATGGTTTTACAATCAGTGGGTCAGTGTTTTTATGTTTCCTCCCTCAACCATGGACGGGCTATTCCGTTCCCATTTTGTTGAGCTGAGCCTCAAAGACTCAAAATATGGATGACGGAAGCGATTACATCTCCGATCATCGAGGAGCAAGCCACCGGCAAACCATCACCGATTAAACCTCTGCGGCTTTCGTCCCTTTTCTTTTCTCTCCATCTGTCAATAGTAGCATCATGTGCACTGTCCAATATATTGCGTGACGTCGTGCATCCTTTCCTAGATTGGACTCTGTTTCTGATTGTTTCTGATTTCCTGGGGAAATCGCATCGATCGTATTGGCGATCGATGGTGTTCGATGCATTCGGTTTGTTCTTTGAGGGCTCCACCGGACGCGGATCGACCCGTCCCACTTCTGCCACGATTCACATTCCGATCTATACACTAATTCACGCCTAACTAGGCAGGAACCCTCACTACCTGTTTCAGCATCTACTTTGGGATCATTCCCACCGTACTGTGTTAGGAATTGATCATTTATTGATATGATGAGTCAATATTTCGTTTGCCAATGTTCAAAAGGATGAAGGGATGAGTGATTGTCTTGCGCTGGTTAGGATGCAAAGTGCCGGTGGATACGTCATGACGGTGCTGGCAGCATCATCGATAGGCAGGAGCGAACAAACAACCTAACATCGGATTGCAGGACCGCGGGGAGGAATTACTCCGGGCTGTTTCATGACTTGTCAGGTAGGATGACTTGGATGGAAAAGTAGAAGGTTATGGGATGGCCAACTGGGGCGAGAAAAGGTATATAAAGGTCTCTTGCTCCCATCAACTGCCTCAAAAATATTCCAGCAGACCAGACAACCAAACAAACACACTTCATTCCCAAGACATCACTCACAAACAACCAACCTCTTCCAATCCAACCACAAAACAAAATCAGCCAATATGTCCGACTTCGAGAACAAGAACCCCAACAACGTCCTTGGCGGACACAAGGCCACCCTTCACAACCCTAGTACGTATCCTCCTCAGCGCCTCCAGCTTCCGTCCCTCGTCGACATTTTCTTTTTCCATATCACATCCATCCAAGCCCCACAATCCATGACTAACCAGAAATATCACAGATGTGTCCGAGGAAGCCAAGGAGCACTCCAAGAAGGTGCTCGAAAACGCCGGCGAGGCGTACGATGAGTCTTCTTCGGGCAAGACCACCACCGACGACGGCGAGAAGAATCCCGGAAACGTTGCGGGAGGATACAAGGCCACCCTCAACAACCCCAATGTGTCCGACGAGGCCAAGGAGCACGCCAAGAAGAAGCTTGACGGCCTCGAGTAAGCTCACAGTTCACGAAAGAACCATTCGACGAGGGGAAGCACGGAGTTATCTCGTTCGAAACATGGGCCTTGTAAATGCGAATGCATGATGGGGAGGATAATGAATCATGAGGTGTACGATATGGACGATATGGACGGATCTTAATTTGATGACAGTAATGAAATCACACCATAGTCCCGAGCTGCTTTGGTCCAAACTCATCGTGAACTTTTTCTTGTGTTGCTTCTGTGATCACTCGTCGACTGTCGTGCGGGACCTCGAGACCGATCCCGGCTCATCCTACTCCCCAACCCTGATAACAACCTTTCCCTTCGCCCTCCCACTGCCCAACCTCTCATAGGCCTTCACCAACTCCTCCATCTCCCAAACCCCACCATCCACCAAGCCCCTTTCAATAACCCCCTCCTCCACCAACCTCCCCACCTCCCTTACAGTCTTCTTTCCGGGGATCAACAACAACAACTCAAACTCCCTCGGCGTCCTACCCAACCACACGGGCCTCAACTTATTCTTGACATAGGGAACAACACCCTGCGATGGTCCTCCAGCAATACTGATAAACTTCCCCTCCTTCTTCAAATACCCCGGCGATTGAGAAAACATATCCTGGCTTCCTGCGCAGTCAAAGATGAAATCCAACTTATCCTCCCCAAACAGCTCGGCCAAGTGCGCAGTGACGGGGTGATGATCCTTGTAATTAACCACCTTTCCTCCGCACTGCGTCACCAACTCCTCGCCTTCCGCAGAACCTGTAGTCCCCCATACTTTTGCCCCCTTTCCTTTGAGAATCTGCGTGAGAATACTCCCCACGCCGCCACTAGCGCCATTAACCAGGCATCGCTTCCCCTTCCAGTCCGCATCTGATGCGACACCAGCAGTCTGCGCCATGAGCACGGCGGTTTGTCCCGCGATGCCAAACAACCCCACTGCTTCTTCCCCGCTCACCTCATTCCTCCCGTTGAGTCCCCCCCATGTCTTTGGCTTTTTGGCTACCAGCGAGGAAGAGACGAGAAGGTATTCGGCCAACGAACCTTTACCCCAAAAGACATCTCCTGCTCCCAGAGCTCCACAGACTACGTCGCCCACTGTGAACTCGTTGGCGTCCACATCAGGTCCGGCGCCGATAACTCGTCCGCAAAAGTCGAATCCAGGCGTGGGGTTTCGACGGAAGGGAAGCCAGTGCGGGAATAAGCGGAGGATGTGCAAGTCGACGGGGTTGAGTGCCGCGTGGGTGATTTTGAGGAGGAGGTTGTTGTCCGTGATGGTTGGCTGGGCCTGGGTGGTTGCGGAGGGGGCAATGGATGGGGATGAGCCGGGAAGGGGATGAGAAGGGGAGAGGGTGAGGCCGGCAGAGGTGAGTGTCCAGGCGCGCATTTTGGCAGGGAGTTCTGATGTTGAAGAGGGAGATGCCATGGTTGGTTGATGTTGAGCTACGGTGGATTGGGTTGGTGATGGTAGTGAAGTGGTATGTATGGTGTTGTTGATGTTGGTGATGTTGAATTGCAGAGTGATCATGGTTGGTTGAACTGAAATGTCCAGATTCAGGGGTTTGTCGAGTTGGCGGCTTGGCGCTGTTAGCGAGACGTGGATGAATCGGGTGTCCCAATGGTGATGGTCTGGCTGGATGATGCTGATGTTGGGGCTAATGGTAAATTACCTTGGATAGAATTTATGGAAGGAAAGAAGTGTCCATGAAGATAATGAAAAGCCGGATGATGATACAAGCACTGAAAGAAAGATGAAACAAAAACAGCTCCTGGGTGAAACCAGAACTGCCGTTGTCGTGTCAGTGCCACTCCGGAACGGGACGAGAGCTTGGGCCATCCGGGATCTAGGGCCCCAGTACGGCTCCGGCTTTCTCAGCGGCAGGACCCTCCTTCCGTCTACCGTCCGAGACCATATAAGCCCGAAGAATCGGACCTTCAAACACGGCCAAGTAGTCTACGTGGTAGTGTACTGGGTCCAGAAAATGCGTGGTATTTTCGTAGGTTTAACCCGTGCTCGTCCAGAGTTGACTCATCCCGAGTTCGATTCCGAGCATGGGCGAGCTGATCTTTTTTCTTCTTTTTTTCTTCCCTTTTGTTATCTTCGTTTTTCCTTTCATTTGGTTACTCCCGTCCGTCATAACTGCATCTTTTCTTATAGGCAACCGGGACGGCGATTCCTTGCAAGCCTCCAGAAACTTCAACAAGGCTCAGATCACATCCACGAGTAAACGCACCCTTTCCAGAAACGCTTACCAGGTTCAAGCAAAAACTCAAGATGGCTATGAGGTTGGCCGTCAATATCAAAAGATATGTAAAGAAGCCTTTTACTTTCATCCACTGAAAGTAAGAAGCTCCGACGTTCCTGAAGAGTCCCTTCCGCCACAGCGCAACTCTGGCCCTCTCAAAATATATCACCACTGGAAACATCTACTGAGGGGATTAAAAAAAAGAGAAAAAGGAGAAATGAAGAAAGAGGAACGGGGAGCGTATAGTAGAGGCATCTTCCTCTTTATACGTACCTCTTCATATTAAAGGTAACAGGAGACTACTGGAATTTCCATGAGATTAAAAGGCGCCCAGTATGGGAGCAAAAGCAACAAGCATACCGTCAGTGCTCTCTTTGGTCGTCATAGCCCGACTTGACCACTCTTTAGGTGGCTCGCCAGCGGCTCAGACCTGTCTACCAAGAAAGTGTCTCTACTCGAGAGCAAGAGGCTTCGCCCTGGATGCAGGCAAAACCATTGCAAGCTCGTTTGAGGAGACGACGATCTCGGGCAGGCTTTAGTGCTTTCGTCATCCGGTTGCTTTACTTGCTGCGTCTATGTCGTAGGGGAGAATGGCTAGAAGTGTATCCAGATGAAACGAGATGGGGTCAGGTGTGAAAGAGAGAAACGCCAAACGCATCAAAGCAGGATACGCAGGCTGGAAGATGACATGATCCATTATTCTTTTAGCGCCATAGAAAACCATACCCGAGCCCATAAGCAAACAAGACAAGAGAAAGAAACCAAAAAAAGCTGATACTCGCAGACGACCACAGCTTAGTGCTTCCTCCTCGACGTGCTGTTCACCAACTTCTTCTTCATCGCCTTGGGTATCTTCTCTTTCCTCTTCTCCCTCTTGGCCTCCTTAACCGCCGCCTTATGCTGCTTCTTTTCGTCCTTGTCGATGAACCTCTTGCCTCTTGGTGTTCCCTTTTCGAATCGGCTCTCGTCATCCTCGTCATCACTACCCTCCTCTTCGTCACCACTGCCCTCCTCCTCCTCCTCAGACTCCTCCTCTTCCTGATCCTCCGCCGTCTTGTGCACCACTTGATCCGCCAATAGGTTCTTATATACCAAATCCTCTCCCTGACCCTCGTTCACCTTGGCAACATCCTTCTCGATATCGTAAACCTCGTTCAGCGTCTTGGGGATGTACTGGTTTCTGAAAACCTCGTTGTCGACCTCCTGCTCGGCCCTGGCCTCCTCGGTATCCTCCACCTCCACCCTCGTCTGGTACAGCTGTTCGACCGTTTCCTTCATACCGGGTTCCTCGACCGGTCCCTTGGGGTTGACGATGAAATCGAAAATTGTGCGGTCCGACAAAGTGTCAACACCCTTCCTCCTGAAGAAATCTCCGACGTTCTTGATATCCATACGAAGGAACTCAAGCGAGTGGGGATGATCGTGCTCGACGGATTGGGAAACGTCAATGATATAGAGCTTCTTGTTGTTGTAGAGAATGTTGTATTCCGACAAATCGGCGTGGACGAGGCGGCAGACCTGGTACAACTTGCGCATGAGGCCAAGGAGTTGGATGTAGAGGTCGCGCCATTGCTCGTCGGCGTCGTCGCCTGAGATGGGAGCGTCGCGCAGACGGGGGTAGGCCCAGCCCTTGCGATCTCCCAAGAAGCTCATGACGAGAACGTGCAGCTTGAGCTTGATGGGCTCCGGGCAGGGGATGCCGGCTGTGTACAAACGGCGCAGGTTTCGGAATTCCTTTTCGGCCCAGAGCTTGACCATCTTCCTGTTGTTTCCCTTTTCGCTGCCGCTCTTGAAGCGGTGTTCACCGGTAATGTACTTCTCGCGATCCTTGAACACCAGAATGGCCGTCTTGTAGATCTTGATGGCCTTGTGTATGGGGGCCGAGCCATCCTCGGGGTGGAGGATGGCACCGTAGACGTTGGCTTCCTTGCCCGTGCTGATGGCGCCGTGAATCTCGGAGACAAAGCCCTGGTTGATCATCTGCAGCAGGATCATGCGCGTGCGCTGGTCGAGGACGAGTTCGGAGGTGGCACGGTCGGACTTGTCTTTGCTGCGCTCGGCGGGACCGGAGGCATTGTCGAAGGCGTCGATGCGGATCTTTCCGGCGAACTTGGATAGGGCGGCAATCTGGTCGTCGACGCGGGCCGACGTGTTGGCTGTGGGTTTTTGTTGCTGGGCCTGAGCTTGGGACTGCTGAGAGTTGGTAGCACCGGCGCCATGTTGTTGGCGGTTGTACGACTTGGTCAGGTCGGCGCCGCCATCTTCGTAGTCGAGGTCATCGTCCGATTCAAAGACATCTTGGAGGTCGTCGTCGTCGTCTTCCTCTTCGATCGCAAGGTTGTCGAGCTGGGCGGTGGTGTTGCTGAGGTCGACATTCTGGTTGTCGGTCGCCGCTGTGGTCGACGTGAGTTCTGGTTGGGACGCCATCTTGCTGCCGAGTCTGCTTTCGTCAGTTCCGTCGGTATCAGCAGGTGGTGATGAGACAGGATGGCAGACGAAATGGAAAGCGTCATGGAACTTGCGAACTTCCACTGGCAATTTTCTTGGTGGGGCGAGCTTACCTTATCTTATCGTAATGCGGGGTGTCTTCCAGTTGTAGGGCTGTTTTCGAGATTCAGGGTTAGGGTAATCCGTGAGTATCGAGTTCTTGACGACGATGACTCGAAGACGGATTGGAATTGAACTGAGGATGTTGTTGAATGTTTGCGTTCCAGATGATATGGCTGTTCATTAAGTAGTCTTTGGCTCCCTGCAGTATTCAGCATTTATAATTTGTTTTGCCTCTACGAGTATAAACCACTTTGCACCCCTGCACCGATGGCGACCAGTTTGCCACTAGAGTGAGCTTGTCGCCTACGCTAGGCGATGATGTTGACGCTATCATTCTGATTCATTCCACATTCATTCCTTGCGCTTTTGCATCTTCGACATCTCAACACGGTGCGGAACACACCTGCTTCTGCCGGTGACTCAATCAGCACTAACAGCACTAACAGCACCCATTGCCCGCTTCCCTGTGGGACAGAACCCAGCTGTTAGTGCTCATAAGGGGCGACCACCCAAAAGCCAATTCTCCACCCATGGGGCATGGGCCGATTCCCAAAGTCATCAAGCAACACCATGGTCTCGGGTATACAGGGAAACCTATCGCCATCCACCTTACCTTCCATTTTACTTATGGTCAAATCTGGTATATGACCTCTGGAGATATGTGTTTCATCAACGGAAACGATGGAAACTTGCAATCAAAGTAGAGCCATCACGACCTTCTGGCCTGCCTCCGGCACCTCATCCAGGCATACATTGACATGAAGCGTTGAGATGATTTGATTCATGGTCGTTGATGACTCCCACGTCAACAAACGGATAATGGGTCATCGACCACCCGAGTTCAGGAATGAACACATTTACATCATGTGTGAGTCGCAATTTGATGTCCTGTTCCTTCTATTTTACCTGCCCCTGACCTTTACCTTCCCACTTCCTGATCAGGTCTTAACCTTTTCCATGATTCCTCCTTTTTCGTGATTCCTCCTTTTCCACGGTCCCTTCTTTTCATATTGAATTCCCTGCACGGTACCTAGAGGTATATTACCGGCGATGTGAGCCTTTAAAATCATAGAGAAGAGGACCCAAATAGTGAGGCATAGGTAAGTACCTACCATTCAAGGCTGCAAGAACCAATCTCGATTGCATATATCACACTCCCCAACCTCAACCCAACGATCCAGCCGCGAATCATGCTGAAGATTGCCTCGACAGCCTCTACTGTTGCAGTTCCGCCTGTTGTGTCTTTGCGTACAATAGTTGTAGCGGCGAAGGGTCCCCTGGAATAGGTCTTTGCCACCCCGGCACCGATCGCCGTTGCGGCAGAACCTGTATTCAATGCCGTATCTGCACATTTGGACTTGTGTTCTCTCCTATGGTATGGGTGTTAGTGCTTTTTGTCTGGGAGGTTGGTTCAGATTATTGTGATGCTAGCTCACTGCTTGTGGTTTGCGTGTTCTGGTGGTTTCTTTCTGTAGGTTCAAAGCTGGTCTATCTTCACCTTCGCTTGGTTGCTTGGTTGATGGGCTATCTGGTGGAAAAGATCGTAGTGGTGGAATTATGGGGATATTTATATATTTCCGAGGAGGAACTATTTGGCATTATTTGAGGTCCTTGGACTACTTCCTTTACACCCCATGAAGGGAGGTGAATGGCTTCAGAGAACCACTGTGAAGTTCGTTGATTGAGCCCCTTGAAGAGTCGGGTTGCCCTCGTACCGGAAACAGGAAAGAATAGATCGGCCTCCCATGAGAAGCGAACAGGTTGCTCATGTTCGATCGCTTCACTCAACCTCCATCTATTATTTGTCCCATTCACATGCCCTCCACCTTGCAAGAGTTGAATCTCAAACAATTTGAGATCAGTCCCTCATCTCAAGATCGAATGACCATGGACAGAGGTATCCTGCTTCTTATGGCCTACGTCTAGAGGTATTCATTGACGCCGCTCAATCCTGTCCTCCCGCCTACCGCAAAGACCCTTCACGGTCACATTTTGAATCGATCATCTCTGTCCCTCTAGAAGTCAATTCACCGTGTGCCCAGCAGAGAATTTTATCCCAAACGGATCCTGTAGTTCCCGTCCTTTCAGGAGAAGGACCCCAAGAAAGCTCAAGGAACCTCAGGCAAGGGAGACTTGGTCCTGATCCCAAAGCGGATAGTTCATTGGGGCATCGATCGCTGTACAGGATCATGGGTTTAGTCCTATTGGGCAGTCTGCTAGCCTGGGACAAGCTTCGCCGTGGGAGGGGAATGCCAAGACACACCTTGCTCATCCGCCATGTTGACGACACTCGATGGTAGAGGTACCTAGATTTAGCGTGGGTGTATGTCCATGAGACTGCCCAAATCCTAGATCCAATAGTCCTTCTCGTTACAGCAATTATTTTGCTACTAGATCCAATCAAGCTTCCACTTCATCGCTGGAGGAAAGGATAGAGATGATGAAGCCTTGTACAGGACGGAACGTGCTTGAGCGACACATAAGAGTAACGAGATAGGTTTTGAACATCCAGCTTTGCCACTTGGAACACTGAATCAGTCAGTGTTTGTTTACATTACAGACTAAGTTGATGACTACCTACCTACCTTATCCAAGAATGATTGCCTTCCAAGCTCCCATGTTGCCGGTCGTGACATCCAGCCACACCATTTCTGTTTCCATGCCATGCCCAATGAGTAAAGAACACCAAACATACGCTGACCCAAACACCAACAAGCCTAAATCAAATCATCGGTGAACCCAAGACCTTCATATCATCATCAAAACGGTCGTTCCCCGGCCGACCCGGGTCCATTCAACGGCATCTTTCTTGGTGTCGGCGTGCTCGGCTCTGTTTCCCTCTCATACGCAGACTCAACTTTGCCCTCATTCTCAGGTTCTCCATGTGCTTCCAACTCATACGATCCCTCTCTGGTGTCCTCCAACGGAACAACGGCCCATCTCCCCAAGGGCCTATCCACCACCCCCCACAAATCCGCTGGCACATAATCGCCCACTTCCAACCGGAAATGCTCTCTCTCTCTCTTGTCCGCCTCCACCAGCTTGTCCACCTGCTCCCTCGCTTTCCTCCATATGCTGTCAATCTTGCCCTCCACCGCTCTTCGTCGTTCCACTTCGAGCAGTAAGCCGCCATAAGCATTCAGGAACCCTTCGTAGAACTTTTTGAGCTCGTCCATCTTTGACACGTTCTCGTCGATCGTCTCCTTCTCGTCCTCCCATCTTTGCACAAATTCGGCCTCGGCGGCAACATACGAGGACGCCCGGGCACCGACCTCCACGAGCAGGGAGAAGCATGTGAGCGTAGCGGCGTGGGAGGCTCGGCTGGCTGAGAAGAGCGAATGGAGAGATGCATGATCCATCTCCATTTGTTGCAGTACGTTGTGAATATCGGCAACCACGTCATCGACCTCGGCGGCATCGCGCATCACGACGTGTAGTAGTTCCTGGCGCTCGAGAGGGTCCATGGGTTCAAAGGCCGATGGGCCCGACTCGGATTCCTGGGCGGAGATGACGCCTGATATGGACACTGGAGCCTGGTCCTCGTCTGACGATGTGGCTTCTGCTGCGCGCCGGCGGGCCAAAGCAGCCCCGCCTTCGGTGGTGCGCACGGCGGTTACGCACATGTCGAAGTGCCGAGTCAAAGAGGAGAGATGTTCGGCCATGAGGTGGGAACCCTCGGACAAGGCGGAGAGCAGGTTGGGTATGGATCGCTGGTCGGGGGGACACCCGTCGGGTGCTGTAGTGGTTGGGTTGGCGAGGGAGGCGGCAGCGGCCATGGCATCGGTGAGGGTACGCAGGTCGGTGTCAAAGCGGAGGAGATCGCCGTCGAACGAGGTCTTGGCTGCTGAAAGCTCGTGGATGCTCTCCTTCAGCGCGTCGCGTACCTGCTCGACAATCTTGGGGTCGACAAAGTCCAACAGACACTTGGGCTCTTCGCCCGGCTGGCGGAAAACGTTCTCGACTGTGGTCTTGCGCAGAACCTGCATAATCTTTTCGAGTCGGCCGTCGGCGGTGTCGAGGGTGCGGATGATGTGCTTGAAATCGCGGGTGCCGTTATCATAGGCGCGTGCCATGCCCCGGCGGAGTTGGTGAAGAATGTGAAGCTCTTGGAGAATGCCGTGGCGCAAGAAGGCGGTCTGCGCCGAGAGGATGACGAATTCTTGGTGCATCTGGCGTGCCGAGGTCGCCAGGTCGTTGGCGCGCAGGACAAGGGTCATGGAGGAGAGGGACTGTTTGGCGGCGAGGAGGTGCTTGACGAGGATTTCAACGGGCACGTCGTCGGCGTTGAACTCGGACGAGTCGGCCCCATCCTCAAGCTCGTGGCCTGGTGGTTCGGGGGATAGTGCTGGGGCGGCGGCGGCGGCGGCGGCATCGTGAAGGGACGTTCGTGAGGGCCGTCTTGGTTGGGGGGCGTCATCGGGTAAGAGGGCTGCTGGTGGGCTGGGAGAGTGGGAGTGAAAGCTCGCCATTGTGACTGACTGACTGACTGGGTTGTCGTGGCCGGGGTGGAAGAAGGGACTGGAATGGAAGAGCCGGTCGAGGTTGGTGACGGTGGTTCAGTGCATGTTGGGTAAATGGTACCTAGTATCGACTCGCTGACCAGCAGGAGAATCAGATAAAGGTGGGTAGGCTGGGTTGTAAAGAAAGAAGACTTGACACCCGACAGAACTGGGAGAGATGGAAGATGGTGACGGAGGAGTGGAAGGGGGCCCGAAGTGGAACATGAGATGTGGATTGTCACCGAGCGGGACAACGCGCCGCGTCATGTCAGCTCTGACAAGCATTGCGGGGAACTGAAATACATATATGTACAGGGCCACAGGGGTTCTGTTAAGCCCACTGTAACCACAGCTGCTTGGGAGTGCATTACTTAATGCCCGGGCCTGACTGTCATGTGACTTGGATTGGAACGGCAACTGAATAAAACATCGCTTCAACCCCCACGTGACCCCTTTATTTGTTTAATCTTTCGTCGGAAACACGGACACCACCTTGCGATTCGACCCGGATGAATGCTCAGAGGAGGAGTACCAACGGGCAGGAGAGCGACCTCTAAAGGAACTACTAGGCATGGAACGGGCAGCGCACTCCAAGACCACACGACGTGGGCGCAAACGGGCACCTTCTCTTTCTATATACCTACACGAGCTGGGCCGCTCAAACGTCCGGGTAAGGTATTAGTAATTTTCGCGGGCGGTCGCTACGTAAAATCCTGCACGCACTACCAGTGTCATAGCGCACGGACCGAAAACCCGCTTTTTGCCTACAAAAGTATTGTTAGCACTATCTAAATTTCGCGCTTTTTTTATTAGTACATTCCCGTACTATCGTTTTTCGCGCTTTAGTAGACTTTTTATATACTTATTAATTAATAACGTTAATAATAAAACGTTCGATATACTTCTCTAATATACTCGTACGGCCGCTATAAGCCTTATAAACCCTAATACTAATTGTAGAAGAAGGCTGCGAAGAATTGTAAATAATTCCTAGACTTTATTCTATACTATTTACTACGAGAATAAACCGATTTCGGACTTCCGTCTTAATACTTATAAAGCGCCTTATAAAACGTATATATTATATACCGAATCTATAAGGACTATATATATATAGTAGTAGATTGAGCGTTGAAAAGTTTAAGCGGAAGTAGCCTGAGTAATAATTGTATAAGGATTACCTAATCCGGTTTCTATAGATGTATAAGGTTTATAGTTAAGAGAATTACATATTTAAATTCTATTTAATAATATTTAAGCTACCTTTTATATAGATTTAAGTCCGATAAATATTGTATACGAGTCTTACGGTACGAAATATTGGTTAAATAAATAGTTTATTATTTATATACCCTCTTTTTAGTTAGAAATATTCTATTAACCTTTATTATAAGGTACTTCCGTAAATAATTTTTAAATTTAGTAAATATTATATATATGGTAATATTAATTTGCTTTGTTGAAAATTATTGTTAGCCTTCTTATGTACGCTATTTATAAGGAATGATTAATAGGCCCGGAAGTTTTAGGAAAAGCTATAGTACTATAATAGTACCTTTGCTTTTATATTTATAAATTGTATAGAAAAGGCGTATAGGGGTAGTAGTAGGCTCTAGAACTTTCAAATATAGGGTGCCTTATACTATTTATAAGGTTCTTTACTGCTAAAACCGGGTAAGCTTCTTAAATATACTTAATTATATATTTATAATCTGTAAATACCGAATCCCATGCAAATTTAAATTGGGTAGCATTTTTAAGCCTTTTTAAATATAGATTCTAAGTCCGTAGAGGATTTTATATTCTTTCTATATTATTACAACCCGTTCGTAGATATTTATAATAATGCACAGGAGCGCTTAGAAGCTTACTAGTCCGAAAATACTTATATTAAATTCGATCCTTAAATATATTTATAATTAATTATATAGGAATGTATTAATTAGAGGTGCGAAAACCTTCCTACTACGGACGAGGTTATTAGAATCCTTCCGGATATACTTAACGAGTAGGATAAAGTACGTGAGGACGGTACGTTTAGCTCTGTAAGATTTATTATTTGGAGTTGTAAGGGTTTTTAAGTATTTAATTATATTCTAATTATTTACCCTATTTATTTTCTTTTAATATATATATTAATATTACTATACAGGGATTATAGGTTTTATTGCTCCTTAATAAAAGTGAATACTATTGCCCGTAAAGACCCTTATATAAAGTAGAATAAATAATATAAATATTATTTATTCCTGCGTAGTAGTTAGGAAAATATTCTATTCCTATTTAAACGGCTTTTCTAATAATAGTTGGTAGATAGATTTGCTATAAGTAATTAGAATGAATTAGATTAGTTTAAGTACTATTAAATAGAAATTTATATAGAGCTATACTAGAATTTAATAAATTCAATTAGTAATACAGATATTTAAGAAGGGCAAGGTAGTATTACTTTAAATATTAGGTAGAGAATTATATTATTTATAAATTATATTAGTAGTGCCCGTTATAATACAAAGTACTATTAAAATTCTATAACTATAACTTGTAAGTTAAGAAAGCCTACGTTCCTTATTACTATAATTGTAAATTTATATTAGTTAGAGGTTAAATAGGAGTTGAATGGTTTTAGTACTAGTAATTAACCGGATATTATTAATTATATATTTAATTTTAAATCGAATATATTAATTAAAGAGATTAAGAAAAGTCTTTTTAGTAATTGTATTAGCGTTATATAGATTCTGGAATTCTAGAAACGAGGCCTTCTATACTAATATATCTTAGACTTTTTAGACTTTGATTCTTAATAAGTTTATTTATAACTAGAAGTTATGGACCGGGCTATACGAATAGAATTTCTAACTTTGGAAAAGGACCCGGACAGCCGGCTTAAGGGTTTATTAGGTACTCTTTTAATTTATAGCCCTTATAATATAGATAACCGGAAAGCTTTATATATAGTTATAGATAAAAAGGATAAAAAGGCTGCACTAAAGTATAGAAAGCGGTATTCTAAGCCTTATATAGTAGAAACGACTATTATTAGAAAGATTAGGTACCCTTCTTATAAGTACTATAATAGTAATATTTATATTACGAAAAAGGTGAAAAGGAATAATATATAGCTAAACAATAGGGCGGTTATACTATATAACCCGTACTTAGTCTTAAAGTATAAATATTATATTTATATAGAGGTTTACTCTATTGTAGATACTATTAAATATATTTATAAATATATTTATAAGGGTATAAATAGGATTATTATAGAGATTATAGAGTTGGATAAATTTAAACAGTATATGTTTATATAGTATATAAGTCTAGCGGAAGTATTTATTCGGACTATAAAATAGGGTATTTACGAGGAATATCCTCTAATTATACTTCTAACTATATATTGTAAGAATAATCCTTCTATTACTATAATTGCTAATTTACTCCTTAATAAGGTAGTTGTACGGATTGAGTAGGTTGCCTAAATTATACTAAAAGGGTTCTTTAAATATAATACGGAATATTTTAATAGTCCGAATAGAGATATTCTATATATAGATTTCCCTTCTAAATACATTTAAAAGGAGAGTACGAAAATTTAATAATTATAGTAAAAGGGTTTTATTATTAGGCGGCTTTATTATATTCTTCCTATAGTTAATAAATAGTCTTTTTATATTTATTCTTATTAAACGTACTTAAGCCTACCTTATTTTAAGATTTACGTATTATAAATAGTATAGTATATAATATATTTAGAAAAGGTTTATTTAAAGCGAGGGCTCTTGAATATAATTCCCAGTAGAATGTATTATTTAAAGAGGTTGGAATTTAGTAGATTGGGCGGCAATTATAGTATTTATTTACTATATACTTAATAAATAGTAATTTTATAACGGATCCGAAAGGTACTTAGGATAAGGTTAGATATTTATTTTATAACGATTTACTCTATAGAATAGCCGGAATAGTAGGTATACCTCCTAATTTATAGGATTTGTATATTAATTACAATTTATATTTTATTAGCTAATATTTTATTTAATTAGAGAAATTTCTTTTCAGTATATATTTCCCAGAATTAGTATTTATATAGGAATAAATAGATAGAAACCCTTTTTTACAATAGGAGTTATAGTATAATCTGGATAAATAATAATAGTTTTTAGACGATATTTAATTTAAATTTAATATTAGGTAAATTATAGTCTTTAATAATATTATTACGGCCGTAGAAAGTAACTTTAAAGAGGCCCTCTTCTTTGTATAGGGACCGGGAGGTATTAGAAAGATATTTCTCTACTATAGGCTATATATATACTTTTATACTCGGAATAAAGTAGTATTATACGTAGTATTCTTTAATATTATAGTACTTTTATTAGAAGGCGGCTAAATTATATACTTCTAGTTTAAAATTCTTTTAGATGTTTCTACCTTATAAATATATAATATTAAGAAGAATACTAACCTATATAAATTATTAGAATGGACTTCCTTAATTATTTAGGACGAAGTTCCTATATAAGACTAGGGGTATATCAAAATTGTAAATTATATTTTATAGGATTTATTAAGTTGTAAGGGTATTTAGTTTGGTAGTATTCTAACAATTTTTAGTTGGGACTTTACTTAAATTTTACCCGTAAAAAAGAAAGGTAACCGGGCGGAAATTGTATTTATAAACTTTAAGTACTTCCTTATTCAGGATTATATTAAAGTTTTACGTCTTATGAAGAATATACTTATTTAGGGAGCTACCGAATAGACCCGTATATTCGTATAATAGTTGTAAGATTTATTTTATAAATTCATTTACTATAAGTCCGGCTAGGTTTAACTATTTATAATTACATTTATTATTATTATAGAGGAAGACTTTCTATCTCGGATTTATTCTACATCTCTCCTTTCTACTACTCTTACAAATAATATAATTTTTATTAATAGGACTATTCTTTATACCGGTAATATATCTATCCGGAGAATGAATATAAATATTCTATCCTATATAACTAGCGAGAGTATTTAATATAATTCTATAAATATTATAAATATATTACTAAATAAAATATAAGATTTATAATTTATACTAGAGTATTTATAAGCTTAGGAATTTACAGGATTCCTACCTAATAAATTTACATTGAAGAAGGGTATACTTATCCTATTCTTATACAATTTATACTCTGAAAGTAGTATATACAGTAGTACTAAATTAGTAGTAATTAGGATAGGTAAATAGGTAATTGAAGTAAGGATTCTAGGAGGATCCTTTATAGGCGAGCTAAGGATAATTCTTCGTATTATATTAGTAATTAAAAATAATAAATAAGTATATAAGTTAAAGCGTACGTAGTTTCTAGTATAATTTTCCTTTTTTATAATTATTAATAAGAATTAAGGCTAGTTCTTTTAGTATATAGGTATTAATTTACAGAATTATATTTTTAATTATAGGTAGTTTTATATAACTATAAGTAGGGTTATAGTACTATAAAACGTTTCTGTACTTTTAAATAAAGTATAGACCGAGGAGGATAAGTTTCTGTATAATATAGTATAGCCGGAAGTATTAGTTTAAGGGTCTTTATATACTCCTTTCTATTTTTTCTTATCTTTATACTCTATAATAGTTTCATTCTATACCTAATCTTATTTTATACCCATACCTTATACTCATTCTTACTTTATACCCAGCCTTATATTTTTCCTTATTATTACTTATATATATACTATTATACTCTTAATCGATTATTTACATATTGTATTATATTTATAAGTAAATATATAAAATAGGGAAGTAAATATAATCTAGTAAATTTACTATATAGGGGTGGATACTCCGATTATTTCTAACTACGAACCGAAAATTCTATATATTTTCTATAAACTCAATACGCCTTTTGCAACCTAACCTTTACATACCCCGAAATTTCTCTAACGCTCTTTTTATATTTACAATAATTTTAAAAGTAATAGCCTTAGCGGAAAATTAATCCGCTATAATATTAAACTATATATTATTTATTACACCCGGAACGGGAGGGAGGGTGGCAGCCGGAGTAGCGGGGGCAGCTAGGAACCTATATAATATTTATATAGGGGTAAAAATATTATTATATTAAAGTTAATTATATAACGAAATGTTAATCTTAATTATATAAATAAATATATAAGTGAGGGATATTTATAGGGTAGCTAGAGCTATAGTTATTTATATAGTAAAAGTAGGATAGATTTGAGCAATATTATCCAAGTGTATTTTCTTAGCTATAGCTGGGCTTTCCGTAATTTTTTCATTATTTATAGTATACTTTCTATAATTGCGGGAGGTTGTAGAAGGGGTGTATCGAATATAGTTCGAGTATTACGTGCCCCCGCTATTGTAATAATAATTATTATATACTTTTAAGGCTATACTATCTATTTTATAATACTTCTTAAAAATTCTACGTATAAAGTACGTACTGTACAGGATTTTATCGCCTACGACCGTAATTAACTATACTTCAATATATGAATTATAATTATATACAATTTTAATACCCTAAGTACTAAGGGCAGAACTTTTGAATATTGAAATAGAGTAAAAACCACACTAATACGAAAAGCACCCTACTACACTAAAATATAAAGAGAAGCGTATCCGGAATTGGTTATAGCCTTTATCCTCAGGGACTAAAATAGAATAAGAAAACTACAGTTTATTAACTACTACTAAAGGTTAAAAGGGGAATAAGATTCCTTTATCAAACTTTAGAATAGAGGAATAGACCTAATAGTTAATTTTTCTCTAGAAGGGATATTAAATTTACTATTATTAGGACGTTCAATAAAGATTCTATAATTTAGAGCGGGATTTTTCAATTTATTTCTGAGAAAGAGTATTATTTAATCTTAAATTCCTATTCCTCCTTCCTTATTTCCTACTTGGAATCTCCTCCTTATATCCTTTTAATCATTATATTCCTAAAATACCTCTCAACCGATACAATAAATTTACTCCCTAATAAATAATAGACTAAGACCCTAATACTTTTATTTATTTACCCTTAAAGGATTCTATACTAGAGTAAGAAATTTAAAGTAAAAATAAAGAAAAAAGTAGAAAAAGAATTAACTACCCCAAATTATACTTCCCTTTAAGTATTCTTATAGTCCTCTATATAAATACTTATATATAAAAAGTTCTACTATTACTATATAAAATCCTTCGGTACGGATATCCGCGCCGTTGAAAAAGAAAATAAATATTAGTAAAGGTATAAATAATAAAAATCTTAAACGAAGCGCTAGAAATACATTTATTAACGCCTCCTCCTTGCATTCTATACCTTTTCCTACTTAATCCTAACTTTTTGTCCTTCCTCCCCCTTTTTCTTTTCAGTACAAATTAAATCTTTATAACTCTCTAGCAACTCCTATACTTCCTCTACATTAATATCTCCCGAAAGAAGTATATTCTATACTATTCGCCTTCCTAAGGTTAGTATATAATAGTACTCTATTATTAGTATTTTCTTTTCTTCGCCCTTAGCTACCCGACTAAATAAGTACGGATCTACTTTTCTTTTGTTTAAAAGACTAAAGTAATTAATAATGAACCGGTTATAAGGGTTTAATAAGGTTACTTATTTATTAATTTTCTACCTCCTAATTTATTTTACTGGTTTAAATTTATAAGGAGGTTTTAGTATTACTTTAAATCCTAGCGAAAAAAAAATTTAATAATTTAATATAGCTAATCTATCTATATATTCGTCTTCTTCAATTTCTCCTCCTTTATTCCTATAATTATTAATTAAGGCATTACTAACAATTTCTTTTCCTACTTCCAACCCAAGTAAAATAGAGATTTTTCTTATTTATTTAAGACTTTAAGGCCAAACCGGCAAATTGTGAAGGGTAAACAAATCTCTTAGGTAGTCTCATATAATATTTTCATCGTCAGCGAACTTTAATTTACGAAAATCTTCCTTAAGATTAATATTCTATTACTTTCTTTCCCTCCGCTTTACTTCGTACTATAAATTTACTTATTATTAATAATCTATAAAATTTACTAATAATGTAATTTGTACTATCCTTAAATAACTATAAGTTACCCTTATTTATAAATATATTATAACCCCCTCTAATTATTCGAAATTAGAAACTTATATTTATAAATTCCAATAACTAAATAATTCCTAAAAGTATAGGAATAAATAAGAGATCCATTCTCCATTAGAGTATTAATCTACTCTTTTTATTTCTATAAAAGAATACTTAACTACTTCTAATATTTAGAGACTATATAATTATCCTCCTACTTATTAGGGAAATTCGTAATTGAAAAATCCTATTTTAATTTATACTCTCCTACTCCTATTAATAAAGTACTTATAAATTACCTATATGAATAAATTATAGATTGCTAGAACTTAATCTATTTTAACTTAAAACTTCGTTATATAGTAATATTATTATATATATTCTATTTAATTAAAAATAGCTAGCGAAAAATATTCGTCGAAATGAATTAGTATATACTATTACCTTATTAATAATAGAAAAACTTCTTCTATTAAATTAGTACCTATAAGGGATAGATTTCCTACAACATCTTCGACTATAATTTAAGTAGAAGAAGGAATATAAATCTAATCCCCGTATTTTCTCAATAGCTAAGTTAGACCAATACTAATAGTAACTCCTTTTAGTTAACCTTTAATATTAATAGTATATTATAAATTCACTATATTTAAAATATACACTTATTAAAATATCCTATTTAATTAACTAATTATCAGCCAATCTTTAAGAAGGGGGAGATTTGTATTAAAGATTATATTATACAATTTAATATTAGAAGGATTAAATAATAAATTAAATAGTATTATTTACTCCTTATTTATAAACTCTTCACCTAAATATCTAAGTAATTTCTAATTATATTTAGCGCCGAAAATTTTTAATAATTTTTTTCGAGGGGAATAAACCTTTCTGAATTTAATAAAAGTATTTTATTAACTAATTGCCTCTTCCATCTATTAAATTCTATAATCTTCTATAACTTTTCCCTATTCGTCTTCGAGCTTTATAAATATAAAATATAATAAGTTCCGAAATTCTATAGGTAGGGTATAAATTTACTCTAATAGTACGGATTACTTAATAATCTCCTTATTTTAGACCGTCTACTCTTCAATTGTAGTAGAATCTTTAATAAAACTAATTGTAGGCACGTTTTTAATAGGAGTTTAGACTATTAGAAATATAAACTCCTTCTATAAAATAGAAGTAAAATCTATTATAAGCGGAAGTACTTCCTTAGGTGGTAAATTTCCGATTAATATTTATAATATTATAAATTCTTTAATAACCTTTTTACTTAAGGAGATTTCTTTCTTAATAAATATATTTAATATAAGTATATTATTTTTTTATTCGCTCGCTTTAATAAAAATCTGGATTACTAGGGGTATACTTTCTTTTTATAAAGCGTTAGAAGGATTTGCTACAGGCGGAAATACTTCTTTTAATAGTTTTTTATCCTTCTTTGAAATTTTTTTATTCTTCTTAGAGTTCTTTTTATCCTTTCCTAGCTTAGCGGGAATCTAAATTACGGGATTCTTTCAGAATTCGACTTCTGTTCCTTCGTCTTTCCCTTTTGTAGAACTTTAATACTTAATTCAATATATTATAGCTACTAGGGAGTTTAATAAACTTGATACTAATATTCGCTCCTAGATTTTTCTTTAGTCTAAATTTTAGCACAATAAATAACTAGCGTACGGTAATTTACTCCTTATAACTTACTTTTATAATTCCTATAATTAATTTTATTGAATATTGTTTAAAATAATTCGTTTTTATTCTCTATATAATCATATTATTGGAAGTTAAAGTTATAATAAGGGTTTACTTCCTAAATTTCGTAAAATATTTCTAAAAGTAAAGTATATTTAGTGTAATCTCCAATTCGCTTATTGTCACGGCGAACAGAGGGAAGGAATGCGACAAAGCGACAATGACCCTACTATTGAATGAAGATCGAAAGATGAAGAAGAAAGAAAAAGAACTAAGTTACAAGAATGGATCTGGCATGTAAAGAAATAGATCCTGTGCGTTGCCGGGAACCGGGTGGGGCCCGCAGGTCCAGGCGTTAGTGAATGCCACTGACCAGCGGCTGAGCCGCGCCGTCACACTTATTATTATTTCTATTATACTTTTAAAATTAAAAAGCATCTTTAAGAACGAATAGAATGAATAGTACTAATCCATTTATTGTACTACTTCAGCACCGATTTATTAGTAGGATATTTTATAGCCTGTTTATTTATTTCCCGCCTCTACTTAGCACCTTCCTAGCGTTATTGCCTAAATAATATATATTTTACTTATTTATATTCACTATTTATTAGTAAATATACTTCCTTCTTCCCTTTATAGCAAATTTATACTCCCTTTTTCCTTATTCTTACACTAATTCTCTCTTATCTTCCAATATAAATTTCTCCTTTACTACCTTTACTATATCGAACCCTTATATTACTTTTAATAATTCCGTTTAAGAATTTATATAATACCTTAATTTTCCTTCCGAGTAGGGAGGTACGAATTTCTAACTAGCTATTAATATTCTATTATTAATTATAATTATTAAAAGAAACTATAATACAAAACCTAAGAAAGGGCCGATCCCTTCTTATTCTTTAAAAATAAATAATAACCCCTATTATATTAATAAATAGCCTAATAATAAATAATAACTTCTTTTTAAAATTTATATTTATTTATCCTCTAATCCTACTGTAGTAAATTCTCTTTAAAGCGCAATCCTAAATAAATGTAACAAAGCTTTTATTAATTTAATTCGAATTTATACTATTTCAACTCCCATTCTTACTAAGAAGCTATATATAGAATAAATTTTGCTCTAATCTCCTACCGGCTTTACTAAACTTCTTAATACTTTTTATCCCGCGGATTAATATTATATAATTTTAGCGTTTTATTTTATAGGTCGAAACTTCAATATCCAGCCTTTTTAATACTTATTTATTAAAAAAAAGGGCGCTTAGCCTTAGGGCTATTATAGTACTTATATATATATTAAAAAGGAAAAAATCTTAAATTTCTTTATTTAAATCTTTAATATTATATTTAAATCTCCTTATTATTTATTTCCTTATTCTTCTTACTAACCTCCTTATCTCTTCTAAGAACCTCTTCCTTTATTCTTATTATTTAGTAAAGGCTTGAGAAACCTTTATTTTTGTCTTTTCTACTAAAAATAAATAGGAAACAGTTAATATCTAATCTCTTTTCATTAAATATATATCTATATTTAGTAGTATTAAGGGGGGAATCTATAGTAATTGTATTTAGGATATTAAAAGGGTTAATAAATATATTTATTCTACTCTAAGCCTTAAAGGCCCTTAAATTATTAATAAATATAATTCTTCCTATAAAGATTTTGCTAAACGTATAAATTAGAATCGTAGTAAGGGAGGACATTTCCTAATTATTAATAGGATTATTTAAAATTCTTAGGTCCGTACTAATTAATAAATTACTATTAGTAAGTAATTTTGGAAAGTATACGCTAATTTTAAATACTATTAATTCCGTATTAGAAGTTAAGGGGATACAATTAAAAGGAATTACCTAATTTAATAGCGTTCCCTTAATAATAATAATAATTTTTAGAAGAAGAGAGAGGATTAAGAGGCTAGTTCTAATTCTTTAAATATCAGTAATAATTTAAATATTAAAAACTTATTTTATAATAAAATAGAGGTTAACAATACGGATAAAGGTAATAGTATAGATTTATATAATATTAATATATTTATAATTATAGCGGTTCCTAAGAGCTTTAAATTAAATAATTATAGTAAGAAATAAAATAAGGAGGGTATTTTAAATAATAGTATAAGTCCTAAAACGCCATCTCCTAAAGCTTTAACGACTCTACTTTTAAATATAATTGTAAGTATTAGCTTTTTTATTTATATAAATAAGGGGGCTCCTTTTCTTATAATTATTATTAATAAAATTCGTAGTTAAAATAGTAACAAGAAAGGTAATACGGATCCGTAGCCGGTTGTTATTAATAGTATATTTAAGATTCTTTTTTGTAAAAAGGATCCTATTATTAATATTTATAGCTTTGAAGAAAAAAGAAATCCTATAATTATTTCTTCGTTTAAGGAGAGTGATTTTTTTAATATTAAGGAATTCTTTAATAGTATAGGTATTATTAATACTACTTCTATTAATAATAGTAAATTAATAATTTTAAAAGGGAATCTAATAGAATTAGATAATAGATTCCTTTTTAATACTCCCTCTCTTAATTAAATAATTCTTTATAGAAATAAGAAAAATAAATTTTCAATTTATTTTTTCTAAAAGTCAAAAGGAGTTAGGGGGTATATAAAGAAAATAGGTAGAGATTTAGGAAAAAGGGGGGGGTTAAATAGAATAAATCTCCTATTATATTATATATAGGCTAAAATCTTCTTTTATTCCTTTACTTACTATAATATTTAGTCTTCCCTTCAAAAGTAGCTAGAATCTAATCTACTACTTTCGCTAAAAGTTATAAAATAGTAATAAAATACAAAGAAGTATATAATTTCGAAATTATTAGTATTTTAATCGTATTATATAGATCTACTCCTTACCTATCTTTATAGTTCTATAATATAATACTATTATATTAAAGCCGGCTCGGATTTAATCTTTTTCGTATTATAGAACTAATAGGGACTTCCCTTTATTAAAATATGAGAAGTTAAAAATAAAAATATTAGTAGAAGCAAAAATATAAAATAAAGATACAAAGTTAGAATTGAAAAAAAAAAAGAAAAATAATTGAAGTAAAAAACGTATAAAGAAAAATTGGAATTGTATTAGTATTTCGGTATTAGTATATTAGGCTAATTAATATATATTAAGTACGGATTTCCCTATCCCTAGTATATATAAGCCGGGTATCTGGTTAATCCTTAGGATTTATTTATATCTTTAGGGGTCTCCCCTTTAGAAACGTTACTTCAATCTAAGTTTTAATTAAATTCTTCCCTATTCTATTATTAAAAGTACTTTTCTTCGTCTTCCTTTTTTTTATAGTAGTACCTTCTTTAAATTTGTATTATAGTATCCGTCCTAAAATTTCCTTTACGAATAATCCGTTATTAACCGGTTTAAAATTTCTTTAACTTCCTCCGCCTTCGGGCGAGATTTACTCCTCTTTAAATATTATATTTAGATTTTTGGCGTTTAATATTACTCTATCATAAATCAAAAAATTCTTAATTATTCTAATATTTATAGGCTTATTAAACTATATTTTATCGAGGGTATTAATATAGTATATACTCCCTAAATTAGAAATCTAGTATATTCTATAAGGATCCTATTATTAGTAGGAAAATTTCTTAATAGAATTTATATTAATTCTTCGAACGCTATTATACTTTAAAGTTAAATCCCTAATTTTAATTTAAATATTTTCGAATTGTATTTTTTTACTAATTTTACTTTTTA
>NW_009799101.1:4936532-4944570 GCF_000213175.1 Neurospora tetrasperma FGSC 2508
ACTATTTCCCGTATTACTACGACTTTTCTATAACCTATATAAATTTATACTTAAATCCTTATATATTTTAACGACCGTACTAATTAGTTCCTCCCTTACTTATTACCCTATCGTTATTTTTTTAATTAATAACCCGCTAGGAGGGTAGGTTAAATTTAATTAATAATATTAGATTATAGTTGTATATTAATTTAAAGAGAATATACTTATAATTATTTCTAATAGTAATTTAATTTATAAAGAGTATATAAAGTGAATACTTTTTCTAATTAATATTATTTCCGTTAATTATCTTTACTAGCGAGGAGGCAATTATTATATACCCTAATTTATTTATATTATTAGTTTTTAAATTATAGGATATAATAGACTCTCTAAGGATCCTTAATTAAAATAAATATTTAGTAATTACTTTTTGGAATTCTATACCTTTCTTAATAAGAATTATTAAAGGGTATTCCTATTCTAAGAATAGAAATTTAAGGAAATCCATTATTTTATTTAAGGAGGTTGTAGGGAGTAGGGTAATTTCTATATAGCCTATTAAATCGTTTCTAGCTTTTAAGAAGGAAATTCTCTTACTATTTAGGCTTAGGAGGTATTAGATATCTAATATCTACTTTCCGAAGGGATAAGAGTTCGAATAAATTTATTAATAGCTATCTTCGAACCGTTTGGGGTTAAATATTTAATAGTTAAGGTACGAGCGGATTAATTCCTCTATTTAAGTATATATCCCTTTCCAATAATAATATTTAGTAATACGGTAGTACGTTCTTTCCCGACCCTAATATCCTACTTTATTATAGTAGTAGGATATAATTTATTAGCGCTTTTTTAGGCTATTAATAAATTATTCTAGGCTTTGAATAGAAATTGCGGCTTATAATCAAAGAATCTTATTATATATTATAAATTTAATAGCATTAGTTTAGAATTAGCGTTTTATAATAGTTTCCTTTAACCTTAGGGATATTTTGTAGGTTAATAAATACTTAGTAATCTCCTCCGACCTATTAGATTATTGTCCTTAGAATATCAACTTTAGGTTAATAGAATAGATTTATATAATTATAAAATTATTAATATCCTCCTTATATATTTATTTATGGAAGTTAGAAGGGCCGGGGGGTTTGTGAAATAAATTATTAATTACCGTATTCTTATTTCCTAGGATATATTTAATATTAAACCTAAAAATCTTTATTTAAGCAATCTATTATATTAGTAGCGCCCTGAGTATATCGTTTGTAATTCTATTTAATTAGTAAATTAAAATTATAATATTAATTTTAATAATAAAGTAAGTACTAAATAGGTGCTTCCTTAAGTATTTTAATATGTAAAGGAGATTTTAAAATTCTTTTTATATAGTATTATATCTTTTTCTAGCGCCGGTCTAAATTCTATTCTTAAATTAGTATAAGGTTCTTTTTTTATTAGGGCTAATTTGCTCTAGAATAGCTCGTTAACTTTCTAATAATATATTAACTATTAAGGAAAATCGTTCTATAACGGTCGTTATTATAGATTAAGGTAGTAAAAATTAGTATTATAGTAATTATATATTATAGGTATTCTATTATAAATTATTTATTCTCCATTTATCAGCATCTAATATCCTTTTTAATTAGGTCGTAGAGAAGGATTGTAATTATACCGAACCCTCTAATTTAAATTCTATAGTACCGTATAATATTTAACAAGGTATAAATCTATTCTAGCTCCTTTCCCTTCTTATTTATTTAATATTTGTAATAAGTCTATTTATTAGTTTTTACAACCGTATTCAAGCTGGAACCCTTCTTTTTAATATATATAAATATCCTACTAATACTACTTCCCTTTAATACTATTAAGATTTAATAATTATAATCGTTCCTCCTACTAATTCTATATTAGTAAGTATTTTATTAATATTTATAGAATATTCTAATATATACTTTCTAATTCCCTTAGTATTAATCTACTCCTCGCTATAGTTATTTCGAAGCCCTTCAATATATATATTATTAAAGTAAAGCTGATAAATATTAAGAATTAAATTATATAGTATTCTTATTGCTACTTTTATAAACTAGGCAATAGAATTTGTACCTCCTTATAGTAAAATAATTATTTGAAAGTGGCTAATAGGGGTTAAAAAAGTAATAAAGTTATAGTTAATTTTATTAAAGGGGGTCTAATTGTACTTAGAAAAAAAGTCTAATAGGGATATTATTTTATAACCTCCGAACGCTTTACTAAACTCCTTATAATCTAATAGTAGGTTAGTATTTTAGAGAATTACCTTATTAATCCGCTAGGCGTTATTAATAAAATATAGGCTACTATCCTTCTTTATAATTAAAAACTAATTATTTCTATATACTATATAATTTTCCTCTGAAATTTCCTTTTTAATTCGGTTTTTTAATAGGTTATATACCTTATTATAAAGGGCTTTAAAGATTAGAATAGTTTTTATTTATTAAATAAAATAAGAGATAGTACGGATCTCCTAAAATAAAATAATATTAGAGCCCAACTTTCCGCATTTAGTAAAATTCTAGGCTAGAGCCTATTCCCTATTAAAGAGGATATAAATAAATAGTTCGATCTCTCTTTTGTTTAAAGTATTTTAAACTATTTTTAGTAGGGCTTAGAATCGTTCTTCTATTAAGTACGACCTTCGGATTAATTCTATAAACTTTAATATAATATAATAATTCTATTTGAAACTACTATTTTCAAATATAATAATAATATAATCCTTAATTACTAGTAACTTCTTTCCCTTCTAATTAGGGTCTCTATTAGGCTTTAATCTATTTAATATAATATTATTAATCGGGTTTATTTTTTGTACTATTTATTTATATATTATCTTAATCTATACTATAATATATTCTAATTTTCCTTTAACGCCCTCTATCTCCTCCTAATTACTTCCTTAAATATCGGTTATAAGTAAATTTCTAATTAATATAGCTCTTAAATTAATACTTTTTAAAAACCTTAAGAAATATTTCTTTAAGCGGCGACAAATTTGCTAGGAATCTTTCCTTTCCTATAGGTTTATTAAGTAGTTCTACTCCAATTTAAAGAAAACTATTAAATTTTCTATAATTTTATTAGTAAAGGGGGCGATCCGTTCATTATTTTCTTCTAGCACGTCTATTAATAATTATAGGGGGGTATTAATTATCAATAGTATAATCCTCTCTAAATAGTCTTTACTAGGCTTACTATTTTATTTATAAATATATAAAGCCGTTATAATAATAAGAGAATTAAACCCTCTATCTATCGCTTTATCCTCCCCTAAGGGTCTGTAAATTTATAACCAATATAGCGTAAATTATTACCCTATCGAATATTATAATTATATAAGTCCTTCCGCTTTCCTTATATTTCATATAGACTTTAACGTTTTAAAAGAATAGTAAACCCAAAATAATATTGTAATTTAATAAAATTTGCTTAATAATAAGAAAACAAACTTCCTTTCCCTTATTAAACAATTAAACCTTTTTATAAATTTCCCTAAAGAATCCCTTCCTCCCTCCATTATTATTAATATTAGAAATATCTATAGTAATATTCTAAAAGCCTAGTAAATCCGTTAATACCTTATAAATAATATTATACTCGGCCCTTATATTTAATAAAATTATAATTCTCTTCCTTTCTTAAAATTTTATTAATATATAGAATATAAATAGAGGGGCGAAATATATAGTACCTCCTTCCGTAAGAGGGGATTTATTAACGAATTCTATTTAATTCGTTATTAAAGTTAATATATCCCGAGGGAAGATAATTCGGGCTGGTATAAATCTGTTCTTCTTCTAATTTCCAATATTTTACTATTCGAATACAAAGAAAATATTCTCTTCCGAAGAAAGTTAGGCGAATATAGGGCTATTATTCTTCGAGGCAACTTCAACTAAGTTTACTAATATTTCTATTTTAAAATTTTATATCTCTATAAATATACTATAAATTTATACCTTATTAAGTCTAATAATAATAAATTTATTAACCTCTAAATTATTATTAGGAGTAGTAATACTATAGTATTTAAATTACGTAGTAGGGATCCTATCCTTACTATAAAGAATTTTAGAGAATTATTTAATGTAATTATAAATTATTACAATATTAATAGGGTTATTCCGGATAATATCCTTAATAGTAGTTATAATCTTAGTATTCATAAACTTAATAGCTATAAGGTATATCTCCTTTATTTTTAAAATATTATTTCGAATTCTAATATTCTTAGTAGGTAACTAATTTATTCCCTCCTCCTTATATACGAATAAGACCTTCTTAGGCTATATTTTTAATATTTTACTAATAAGGGTAAACAAGTACGCCCAAACCTTATTATTTAGAATAACTCTAAATTATTTAGAAATTATTTCAAATATTTCTATAATAGACGGTCGAGGGATTAAAACGAAGGGAAGAATAATTATAGCGCCTAATATTATTCTATTAGTCCTAGGTCTCTTTAATTCGCTTATAATTACTATAGTATTTAAAAAAATGGTATAAATCTCCTCCTAGTTAGTACTTACTTTAAAAGCTTTTTCTATTATTAAACTTTCAATTCCTATTTTTAAAACTTTTTAATAATTAAGGTAATTAATATCCAAAGCTATAAGGGAACGGATCGCATCCCCTAATCGTCCTATACTAAAAGCTCTAACGTATATATAATTAAGAATATAGTTGCTAGGCTCTAATTTAAAACCTTTAAATTCTATTATATTTATACTCTTCTCCTAATTAATAAATGTCTAATTAATAATATTATAATCGCAATTAATATTCTTCTACTTATACTCTTAAATAAAATAGTCGAATTAATTATACTAATAATATTATTATTAATACCCTCCTTGATCGTCTCCTTTTATACTTTACCTATTTCTACCTCTTCTATAAAAGAAATTAATTTAAATAATATTAATTTAAAAAATTATAAATTAAGTAAATTAATAAGGGGTAGGCTACAAAAAGAGGGAAGGTTACTATTAGATTAGGGAAATAAGGGTAGTACTTCAGGTAATTATTACTTACTCTATATAATTAATTAGACTCTTTAGAATCTTTTTATTAAAAACCGGGGTAGGCTTAATCGGGATTTGCGCCTTTGTAATCGTCCTTTTAATAGGAACCTTTATTATAATTTCTTTTTTAAAAGATTTAAGAGAATTATCCAATTTAATTACACACTTAGATTTATACTTATATTTTTTTAATAGACATCTCCTCCTTACTACTACTAATATCCAACGAAGCGCTAGAATTAATATCGTCGAATTATTTGATTATAAATTTAATTAAAGCTTAAGAGAATTCAATCTAATTTATAATATAGAACTCTTCCTTCAATTATTATAAGAAGATAATAATTATATATTTTATTTCAATATATAATTTCCTATAGAAATTCTTAATAATATTATAATTAGTACTATTCTAATTTAATATATTCTAACGGGCAAGTAGGGCCGAATAGGTAAGGATAATATTTATAATTTCATTTCTCTAGTAAGGGACGTATTTAATATAAAATATTTTTAAAGTAATAAATATATTACCCGTCTATTTAGGGTTCTGTACTTTATCAATTACTTTAAATTTTTTAATAAATTCCTCCCAAGTATAAGTCCTCTTTGCTTTTAAATTATAAAGGAAGCCCTTATTTATATTTTTAGGCTCCTTCTTATACTATTATTAAAACTAAACACTAATTTTGAAATTCTGTATCTCTGAACTTATAAATACCAACCTCTCTTTCGAATAATTTAATATATATAGAAACCCTTTTTCTATTAAACTTTTTCTTAAGGAGAATATTAAGAACGAAAATAATATTATTAGTAAAGAAGGCGGTAATAATATTAAGGGATACTTTAACCGGGCGGGTAGGGATATTAATTAAAGGGGTTTTATTAGAGGGGGTATTACTAATATTAAATATAATAAGTAATTAAGATCTATGGAAATTTTAATAGTAAATTTATAATTTATAGTACTAATATTAAAAATTAATATTAATACTTTTCTTCGTTAATAGAAAGTAAATCTAAAATTCCTTATTAATACTTTCTTCTTTATATAAGTACTTTAATAATTATAATAATTAAATTTCAAAATCCTATATAAGTACTAGCGCCTAAGGGTTTAGAAAGTAGTATAATAAGCGAATTAAAATTACTAATACTATTTTTTTACCTACTTTACTAATTTCTTAAAATATTACTTTAATTGCTCTAAAAGTACTAAATAAGAAGCGGAATACTATAATTCTTAAACTTATAGTAACTTCGACAATTCGAAGCGTAAATTCTATATATAGCGTATAAATATCTAATTACTGAATACTATTTAATAAGGGGTAGATTCGCACCAATCTTCTTTTTATTTATTATTTTCTTCCTAACTTTTCTTTTTAGGGTCTATTTAAAGTCTTTCCAATCTAGTTTTATTATTTTTCTTTATTATAATTAGTTCTAAAATTGCAAAATAAAAAGATTTCCAACTTAATCTAATAAGTATAGCGGCTCAAAATATCTCTAGTCTATTATCGGTAAATTGAAAATTAATTAATAAAGCGGAAATCCGAATATATTTAGAATTAAAATCTCTATTAAATCGAATAAGAGACTTTTCTATTAAAGGAATTAATTAACTCTTTATTATTTAATTCCTAGTGTTTAAATTAGTATCCTAAGGTTCTTAAAGGTAACCTCCGCATTGTTAAGAAATCCCTTCTAAAAACTTTTCGAATTCGTATTAACTAATTTAATCAGGGGTTCAAAATTTATTTCATCTTTATTACTAGTTAAAATAAAGTAAAAACTATACTAATACGAAAAGCACCCTACTACACCAAAATATAGAGAGGAACGGATCCGGAATTAATTATAGGCTTTACCCTTAAGGATTGAAATAGAGTAGTAAAATTATAATTTATTAACTATTATTAAAAATTAAAAAGGAGAATAAAATTCCCCTTATCAAACTTTAGAAAAGAGGAGTAAACCTAATAATTAATTGTCCTCTAGAAGGGATATTGAATTTACTATTATTAGGACGTTTAATGAAGACTTTATAGTTTAGAGTGGAATTTCTTAATTTATTTTCGAGAAAGAATATTGTTTAATCTTAAATTCCTATCTCTTCTTCCTTACTTCCTACTTAGAATTTTCTCCTTATATCCTTTTAATTATTATATTTCCAGGGTACCTCTCGACCGATAAAATAAATCTACTCTCCAATAGACAATAGACCAAGACCCTAATACCTCTACTTATCTGCCCCTAAGGGATTCTATACTAGAGCAAGAAACTTAAAGCAAAAATAAAGAAAAAAGCAGAAAAAGAACTAACTACCCCAAATTAATATTGGATTGTATAGAGCCTATAGAGTAGAAGGGTTAGCCTTATAGAAATAGAAATATTTAAAAGGGGTGTAAAATAATTATTTATAAGTATATTTAAGAATTTAATAATATTCTAAAATATTCTTTCACCCTCCTACTATTTATAAATATAATAAATAATATCTATATTAATAATTTTAATATTATATAATTTATAGTCTTTTAATACTTCTATATATTTATTAACCGATTCTAGTATAGGTGGGGCGGGGTTAAGGAGAATTATAATAGGAGTAGCAAACTTTTGTACAATAATAGTAAATTTTTATATAGTAGTAATAGGATTTTGTATAAGGGTTGGCGGGTTTGTATAGGGCTCCTCAATATTTTTATTTAGGCTAGTAAATATGATAGGCGCTACTTAGTTTTTTTTTTTTAATTGTATTATGAACTTTAGCCTTAATAGGTTTGGAGGGTATTATAATAATAAAGTAAGAATTATCCGAAAGGTATATTAGTATATTAAAAGAAATATATATACGTATTTAGAATATATTTATTAAATTAGTAATAAGTATATAGGGTAGATATAAATTAGTAAGGGCGTACGGGACCTATAAGGATTAAGGGGGGGGGGGGGGGGGGGGGGGGGGGGGG
>NW_009799101.1:4945236-4992872 GCF_000213175.1 Neurospora tetrasperma FGSC 2508
TTGTGAAAAGGGAAGGATTTTGAAAGTGGGTTGGATTATTTTGGCTATATTCGTTTGTATGTGGAGTGTGTGTACACGGGCTATAACCTAGAATCCAGCTCTGTACGGGCTACAACCCAGAATCCAGCCTTGCACCCATACGGAAGGGTCGCAGCTTGCTGCCCCGAACACTAGTCCAGTCCATTGCCAGCTCGGCCGCCTCCAATTTTCCGATCACTAAAGGCGCTCTCGCCAATCTGGCAGTCCTTGCCTGTGGAGCTTGTGCAACGGGTTCTTCATGAGCTTGTCAGTATCCATCTCCGGCACATTGGCTCGGACCCGTTTTATCCCTGGGAGACTCTCCGCCAGCTGAACCATCACCAAAGGCGGCGGATCGATGCGCTATATCGACAACTCTTACTCCCCATCTTGCGTCTGGGACGTTCGGTAGAGTTTTACCCTACTACAAACCGTCCAGAATTCACAGGGATCGACAGCGGTCAGGTCATGCGGTTATGGGCGGCCGACGAGGGGAAAGGTGAAGCTTGCGAATCCACCAACGACACTATCACCTTGCCTCTAGCCGGGTGCGAAACGTCATATGGATATACGCTAGAGGCACCCATGCGTGGCGGGTACGATTACGAACATCCGAGCTTTGATGCCTCGAACGGATGGAACAAATATGTCAACAGCTTCCCACCTGGTGGACTTCATGTCGACCCAGAACCCCATTACTCCTTCACTCTAGAGTGGATCTCTGATCTGCACCGGTGGATGGAGGGGGAGATACCGGCCAGCCATCTACCTGACGTCCAAGATGATGATTCCGACAATGACTCGATCAAGGTCAGCTTCAGCCAACTTATTA
Organism: Neurospora tetrasperma FGSC 2508; assembly: GCF_000213175.1. Lineage (NCBI taxonomy): Eukaryota > Fungi > Ascomycota > Sordariomycetes > Sordariales > Sordariaceae > Neurospora > Neurospora tetrasperma. The sequence goes on from NW_009799101.1 coordinate 4,946,087, forward strand.
GCGGCTTGATTCGGGCATGGAAGAAAAGCCACGCCTCGAGAGGCTACGGTCTTTATATCTACTGGCCTGGTCAGACCATTGTCACCGTCTTCACTTGGGAGAAGAAGGATATGGACATCTGCAAACTGCTTTGGGAAGTTCAGAGGGGGAAGATTCCGAGGGTGAAGATTCAGAGGGGGTAGATTTCGAATGGGGAGTGTCAGAGGGGGAAAATTCCGAGGGGGAAGATTCCGAGGAGGAAGATTCAGAAGGGGAAGATTCAGAGTGGTAGCGCCCTTCATCAGCCGTCAAGATAATCAACTTCGTTTATCTTCGCCATGGAATCCCCACAGCAGCAACTGTCGCCCACCTGGCAGAACCTCCCCAATCGAACTGATCGATCAACTGGTCAAGATGTCTGGTTCGCGTATTCCCAACAACTTCAGTCTGGCAATTGTTGAGTATGGGAGAGGCCCAGAGTCCCTTCCGTTGACGTTTGTATCCTCCTTGAGAGGTGCACTGTGACGCTAGAAGGGTCAACGGCCTCCATGGAATCACCACTTGAAATGTCGCTTGATCGCTTGGCTAGGTATGCGCCTCGGTCTGACGCTCACCGGTGGTTAATGCCGCTGTGATGGGAGACGAAAGTGATGGTGGGTATGTCTTTGTGGCATATACACTGTGGGCCCAGTCACCTGGGAGACCTGGAGGGGACCGAAAGAACTTTGATGACTATTTGGACGTCCAATGATACCCAATTATTGCCCACTTTAGCTTCCCAGTGCCTAAATCATAGGTAACTGCCCCTCCTGAGCCCCGTTTGTTGGCCAGTTCCGCACGACTTGTCCTGCAGTCATGCCCGTTGCCTTGGAGCGAACAAAGGCTAATGACCAACAGCAACCGCTGGCCCGTCCTCGACTAACCAGCCGACCAAAGCATGTTGTGACCTGTGCAACACGAGCTTTGCCGTCAGCGTCGGTAAAGTTGTAACCATGATCTTCATCTTGCATCTTTAACTGGCTGAGATCCAATGTCAGACATGTCGCCAAGCCGAATCCACACTAGACAGAATGTTAGCTCCAAGAAGAGGCTTATAAGGCCGACAAGTCCGATTCATCTGATGATCTGCGACTCCAAATCCCGATTGGCGATCTATTTACGGCGCGGTCGTAAGCCCATCGAACCCTGTTTCTCGTTGTCTTACGTCACGAGCCGTGGTCTAGTTATATGCCACTTCAGTTTTTAGGGGTCACCTTTGTCGTGTGAGCTACGCCATTTGCTGACAGACTTGTTGTGTTGCATAAGCCGCAATGCTCGCTCTAATTGAACAGCGGGAAGGAGATGCTCGGAGAAATCGTTGATGAGGAAAGATGGAGTTCGTGATGGATGGGTAGGTACGGTACACCAAATGGGGAGTGGGAAAGAGAAGGTGAGTTCGGATAATCAGATGCCCATGCCAATTGCCACAATGATTGCCAAAGACGACCCGTCACCGACTCGCCGTTCGTGTCACGCAAAGAAAGATGGTTCCACATCGGGATATGCTGTGGACTGGGATACAACATTTAAAGTGAGGAGCCCTCGTCGACTGCTCGAGTTGAAATGATCGTTATCCCATCCACTAGGTATCAATATTACCAGACTGCATCAACATCCTTTGTCGGACTCTCATCTCTCAAGTCACACCCATCTACTAGGTACCTCTATCAATATTATTGCATCAATATCCATCCTTGGACTCTCATCTCTCAATTTGCAGCAAGCACCAAATCTTGTTGACAGAACGGAAAGCACAATGAAGTTCTCCATCCTCCCCTCCATCGTCTTCCTCGCCTTCACAACTGGCGCCCTTGCAGCTCCCAAACCCATCCTCATCAACGCCAGGCAAAAGTAAGCCGACCCTCGTCCCTTCTTCCCGTACTCTTCTTTCCATTTCACAAAACTGACTCCTCTCCCCATCTTTTAGCTCCCAGCCCCCACTCACAAACCCCAATCCAAACGCCTCTCTCCAACCTTTTCTCTCCTCCACCTCCTGCTCCGGTCCGCCCTCGCAGGTCGTGATTCCCGTCTCCTACGCCACTTTGTCCCCGGATACCACTCTCTCCCAAGGATGTTATGAATTTATCGACAGCGGTGTGTCGACGCCCGTCCAGTCGGTCAGGATCACGGGTGTCTGGCCGGAGGCGAATAAGTGCCTGCTGAGGTTTTATGAGGAGGCGGGTTGCGCTGCTGAAAGCGCGTTTGGGACGGTGGCGCCGAATACTTGTGGGAGCTTTGTTGGGGGGAGGGGTATTGGCAGTTATCAAGTTGTTTGTCAGAGCACTTAGAGTTCTGGTGGTGGTGTTACATGTAAGGTTGTTGTGGAATGTGTTCAGAGTCGTGTTTCCTCTGTCTCATAAAGGAACCAGTTCACCATCCCCGTGATAAAATCCTCCCACTTGAACCGGATATACCTGCCATCTTCTGACACCTCCAAGCCCTCCAGATCAACTGAACCCTTACGGAGACTGTACATGTCCAAGCCCCGGTGAAACTGGATAACGTTCTGCTGCCAAGTTCTCGCACGAACCCCCACGATTAGGTAGCTCGAAGTTCTATCCGCAACATAATCGTCCCAAGCGTCCAGGAGATCGTCCATCATTTCCTCTATAGTAATGTCACCTGCCGCGACGAATCCGTTTTCTTCAGGCTTGTAGAGAAAGAAGGTAACCATGTTATCGGGGCCAAGCCTCGTCAAAGCGTGATGATCTTCAGACTCGGGAAAGTGAAAGTAACGAAGAAAGGGGGTATCAAACTCGGCGTCAAGGCACAGGTAGAGCGTTACCCTGGTCAGCCACTCGTCAAGGAAGTGGCGCTCAATGAGATGTCTCTGACGTCTGAAAAGAGACTCACGGCGAAGGTTCCAGGTTTTGAAAGAAATTCCATTCTTGATGCCGATGTCGGGTGAAATGGCCACCAAGTTTCCTTCGGTATCAAACTCGCATTCGTCATTGAAAAAACACTCGTTGATGAAGCTCTCAATGAGGTGATTGAAAATCTTTTGTACCAGTTCAATTGGGAGCTCTCTCCATATTGTCGACATGATTACTCGCTCGTTGTCCCACAGATTAGTATCAGCGGGCCATGTAGTAGATAGCCTCAAGGGAAAGCTCATGAGTGCCTTCCATTGCAATGAAGGAGAGTTGGGTTGATAGATGTGATGATCGTCGATTTGCGCATATGATAGGTACCTCTAGCGACGTTTCTCAGAGTCAAGCGGAACGATGGCCTGGTTGCTTTAATGGTTGCTCTTGGACACCTTGGTTGCTGTGCAGCGGCAAGAACTGTGTAGGTACCTACCTAACTGTGAACCTGAGACGGATGCCAGCTACATATAGCCTAGGTAGCTGGCGAGATCAACGATCTACGATCTGGAGATAATAACGTTCTGGCGATTGTCAAACCGTTGCCGAAGGGAAGTACTGGTCAAACAGGGAAAGTGTGGCCTGCAGGTAGGGCAAAGGATTTGAACCGGGAAACATGCAGATCAATGCAGGCGCTCTACATTACCTAGGTAAATACCTCTATATAAGTTACCTACTTACCAGGTACCTCTACCTACGCAGACCACAACAGCAGAGTGCTCGTAAAGGACAATTAGTCGATTAGTAAGACTAATAAAATGAACCAAATAACAAGTGGAAAGCAAAGTTGCGGGCAAGGCGGCAAAGGTTACCAGGGGCACGCTGCATTCTTCTGTAAAGTTTGGCTCTGTTCCTGCCAATCTCAAGTAAATCCTGCTCATCATACCTACCTCTACATTACTGCTACCACCGATCCCTCAGTCGCCTGCACCATCCCACGTCATTCAGCTTTCCCTCACCATCAACAAGTCCGTTAACAAATGACAATCTATCCACGCAAACCAGATGCCCTTTCAATCTTGTAACATCTGCAGACCCTTCAATTCGAGAATGTGTCTAGCACAATCATACAATAACTGATCCGTGTCACAACTGAATGCATCTTGGTATAATGAGAAGTACCAGGCAACATGAGCGTCCAATGTCACTACCTCTAGAAATACCTACCCTAGTGGCCTAGTGCCAGTTCCAACTTATGGCCCGGGCATGAACCACCCAACCAAAAGTGAGTCTACTGATGGCGGCGGCAGCGGTAAATCATCGTCACCTACAACCTCTGAAGGTAGAGGTGTCGTCCATATCTCCAGAATGCGGGTGAGCACCGTCGTCATCAATTTCTTCCACGGAAAGCTGATGCGAGCCCCGCCGTTTGACACCTCCCAGCCTTCCAGACGCAGTTCAATCGAATCGATACGCGTTCCATCCGGGGGTTCAATGTGAAGTGGAGGCAACCCATTGTTGGTCGCGTTCATGAGCCTATTCCAAGTAGGAAGGAGGGAAGCGCGGGGACGGTCCCTTCCCTTTCAATGTCTGGAAACAAACTTTAAGGTGGCCTTTCCGGTCTCGGGAACACCATTGTCGTTAGGCGTGAGCTGAGGATCTGATGAGAAGATACCAGGAAAGTTGTGGGCGTGCATATATTTACCACCGTGGCGATATCTTATTCCGGGTATCGTGTGGTCTTTAACGTATATATTGAACCGCACATGGTTCAGCCAGTGAGCATAAAAATAACGCTCAATAAGGTGCTTCTGGCATCTGAAGAGGCTATCCCGTCGGAAGTTGAACCAAGCATCCTTGAGGATAGCGGCATTTGTAGTGGTAGAGTACATGTCGGAAGCTCGGCAGGAGATAAGGAGGTTTGTGATGAAGTGGTCGAGGATTTGCTGGACGAGTTCGATGGGGAGGAGTTGCCAAATTGATGAAAGTTCCAGTGCGTCCGATAATCTCGTGTGCGGAGATAGAAGGGGCTGAGTGCACGTGGACTGAGGTGAATGGAGGTTCCATGTTATCCGCAATTGCGAGGGAAACAGAGACTGGAAAGGTTGGAGAGACGAACGAAAGGCACCAAGAAGGTTGGAGTACAGAGAAAAGAAAGACAAATGACAAGAAGAAAGAGCACAGAAGATCAATGAAGGGATGGAAGCAATACCTCGTGCGATAAATACCCCTACGTAGGTATCTCTAGAGGTACTTGGCCATATGATGACGTGTTCTCGCAAGAAAGGCCAATTGTCGCCTGGCATGCAAGCCAACAATTCCCCTGTACATCGTTGCAACCATCCCATATTCCTCCGCAATGGCTTCCACGCGCACCATTACAGCCGCTCTATGCCCTTCATCCTCAGTGTCCTAGACATCCCCTCACTGATTGTCCTCAAATCATCCCATTAATCCGACTCATCCCAATCATCCTCATCTTCGCTCACTTCCACTCCCGGTTCAGGAACGTAAGTGTACCCGTTGTACAATCCGAACTTCAACAAGACTTTGCTCATCAGCTTTTTCCAGTTAAACTGCACCCGCCGACCATGGTCCAACACCTCCAAGCCCTTCAGCACGACTTCGCTCTCGCTTGTCCACAAATTATCCTCGGGTCCCGACTCGAGAGTCTGCTCCTTGGTGCGCAGCGCCAGGCCGAGTCGTTCTGTCTTCCCCTTTAGCACCTTCGCCCACGCGTTCTCGACGCGAGGCAGAATTTCCGGTACATTGCCGAATTCTCGCTTCGAGGTCTCTCCGTACGAGTTTTCGCGAGCTGACCGCACTGCACCCCGTAGAAAGAAGGTGACCTTCTCCTCCGCGTCTGCCTCGGCACCACCATCCCCACCTTCCTTGACTTCAACTTCTGGCAGCGCCATTGCAAGATCCTTGCCTTCGGGGCAGGAGAGATATCGACAGTACAGCATCCTGCGCGAGGTATTGTACATGTTTGGGTCCAGGTACAGGTAAATCATGACCCTGCTGAGCCAGTGGTCGCGGTAGTGGCGCTCAATGCGACGCTTCTGGCTGCTAAAGAGCGGGATGTGGCGATATTTTGTCCATGGGTCCAGCAGCTGGGGTAGTTCGCCTCTGGGAATGTCGTCCTCGGAAATCCAGTCTATGTCATGATCGCCGAGAAGGTCGTCGATGAAATGGTTCAGGACTTGCTGGATGAGTTCGGATGGAAGCTTCCTCCAGAGTTGTGGAGACAGTTGCGGTGCGGTCGACATTGCAAACGTGTGTGTATGTGAACTGGACTGCAGAAATCGTGAAGCTCAAAGATGTCGAACACGAAAGAAGTTTGTTGACGGAGGGGAACTGTCCCAGCCCGATAGCGCGCTTTTGACGCAACCTAAACATGCAGGGCATGATGGCCCTTTCAGGCCTGGCGCTGGTGGTGCTGAAACGCAGGGTGCCTCTAGGGTTAGGGCCCAAGACATTATCGTCGTATGCGATGCCTACCTCTATCATCCAACACTTGTAACCCAAGCACCTCAACTTCCTTGATACCCAATGGCGGAATATGGACCATGACTGATCTTGAGTCTGTAAAGCTAGGTCAGAACTTTCGGCGATGCCGCGTTTCCAAGCCTGGGCCGCTACGCCAGGCAGCTCTTGCCCCTCATCGTCGCCCATTATTTTTTCTGACACCATCTAGGCACATCGCTCAGTCAGGTGAGGGCCGTCTATCCGGTATACTGATGTGGTTCGTAGGGTTAGGTTACCTGACCTGTACTTGAAGATACCCCGGAAATCTTCCACGACAATCGTCCAGCGTGCCCAGACTCGACTTCCTTGCAAGCGCATGGACGAGTTGGGATGACCCATTTCCTGAGCCCATTACGCTAGTCCGTATCGGGTATAACAATTTGACCCTTTTCCCGTCCCGTTCGTTCCCCAGGGCGTCCAGTCCACCCACCCGCTGATCTGAACTCCAAGTCATGGAACTTCTGGAAACTTTACTTTTCGGATCCTTTTACGGAACAACACCTTCGTTCTCTTTTTGTGCACAGTTCTTGTATTGATCGATATCACTCACTTTAGTCACTCTTTCAGGAAGTCAGTTACAAATACTATCCAGAAAACGAACCAACACAAGCCAGCGGCATCCATTGAAAAAATCTGGACTCTGCAATGCAAACGTACAGCCGTGGTTACAACGTCCCCCCGCTGCCTATAAGACGGAAACCGACACCACTTGACGCAGCGCCCACCACACCACATGCAACTCATCGACGACCACAGGCATATGCACCATTTACGCCACAACAACATCCATACCTGGACCCTCCACCTCCTTATGCCGGACCAACACAAGCACAAGGCCAAAGTCCAGGCTCAGCATTCGAACTCATCGACCTCATCGACGATTATCTAGACGACTTTGACGATGCTCCCGCTCATAGTCTCACAGCAGCTGGTTCTGGATCCCACCTTCGCCAGCCCTCGGCTGTTCCTCAGCCCATTACCTTCCACAAGGAGCAAACCACGGCTTTTACGACACGGGAGGTATTGGTAAAGGATGAAAAGCCGCCTCTTCTTCCACCAAAAGTCCCGGAAAGACAGCAAAGGCCTGGTACACCCAATGGACAGGGTACGCAGGGACAAACATTCCAGGCTTACTGGCCCGCGGCAAATAATCCGCCTTCGTCGTTGAATTTGGGGGAACAAGCGACGGGGAGGCCAGTGAGTAGTGGGACTAGAGGTAGTGAGACGCCGAGGCATGAGCATCCAAGTGTTCTACAACCGGGAGGAGGAAGGGGATTGTCTTCGCCTTTCCATGGCCGGCCTCGAACTGCTCAAGATGCGCATTATGGCGACGGACATCACCAGCATTACCAGCAGCAGCACCAAGGACATGGGTATGCTTATGGTCTTGCTTATGGCAATGGAGGACACCAATGGCCTACGATGATGGATATCCCCCCCGAAAGGCAACCTCAAGGGGACTATCACAGCCCTCACACACAGCAGCACTTCCGCAACCACAACAATCTTAAAGTGCAGACTAGCATGCCCACCCTCCGACCTGGTCCTCCCCTGTCATCTTCGAGCCATCTCTCTCCATATCCCACCCCTTCTCCGTCAGCATATGCATTCGAACCCCCCTCCGCGGCGCCACGAAGCCCAAGTGGCCCAGTCCCTCCACTTCCTCAACGAGCAGCAACTACCGGCCATGGAGGTCGTTTCGGTCCACCACCGGGGCTGGGAAATGACGAATATCGCCAGCAGCCGCATACTCCATTGACACCTCACTCGCCGTATCCGCCTTCATACAACATGTCAGCTAGCAGCCCGAATCGATGCGGAAGTGCTCTACCCAGTCCCGGACCACCCGAAGATCCCGGGACTTTCGGATCGGGACAAGCCGCCTGGAACGGAGCAAGCGGAGCGGGGCCCACTTTTGACGGCCTGGGCTTTCCCGGACCTCCACCGGGCCCTCCACCACCCCGCGCTGCGACGACGACGGCAGCTATCCCTTTCCCTCCTCCTCCTCCACCGCGGCTGCCGGGACCGCCACCGCAGACGTTGGGTTTCCCGGGGCATCATCCTCACCCTCAACTAGCTCAAGCATTTCCTCCTCCTCCTCCTCCTCCTCCTCCACCACAATGTTTGCCCGAGCGTCCGCATCCCCATTTACAGCATGCCAAGACCTTTGCCATAGCGAAACCACCGCACCCACAACAACAACCCCAACTCCACCACTCCCAATCCCTCCCACAGCTCCAACTCCAACAATCCGAGTCCTCCAAAAAGGAAGAGACAAAAGGATTCTGGTCCAACGCCCTCTCCGAAACCGCCTACCTCGCATCGGGCCTCATTTCCCACCCCTTTGAGTCCACCAAGCACTACACCATTCTGCGCCACTCGCCGGCTGTCATCTGGCACCACGGCCCCAAAACGACCGTGACCATCTCTATCTTTTCGAGTCCCAAGTACCCGCTTCCTGCTTTGCCTTCTTTGCCGCCTGCTGCTGGTGTCAGTTCGGATGTAGCCAGGAATGGAAATGGATGGTCGTTGTGGATCCAGCAGCGCGGGTTTTCTGGGGACTCGGGGATGAAGATCAAGAATTGGTTAGGTGGACGGGAGGATTGGGTCTGTGTGACGCCTGCTAGTAAAGTTCTGGCTGAGGAGTTGGAGAGTGGAAGTGCTGGCAAGACGGGTGGACAAGGATTGTTAGGGTTGGGAGGGGCAACGGAAGAAAGGGGGTGGAAGAGGGATATCAAGCGGACGGAGAAGAAGCTGAAGAAGGAGTTCGGCGACAAAAAGGGACATGTGGCACGCTTGACGGCTGTGGTGCGGGTGCCGGAGGGGTGTGAGGACGGGTATTTTCGGGTTCATTTGTGCGTCAACCCAGATGGTTCAGAAATGGACGACGAGAAAAGGAAGAAAAGTGAGAAAGATCCACAGCCGCTGCTTGAAGAGCAGCGGAAAAGGACGAAGGTGTTGTGCTCGAGCCCGATATTTAGGTTGGCGAGTACATCCACTGACCCTTCGTCCATCCGCGGCGCCTCTCTGTCGACCATGCCGCTGGAAATGGGCCTCTCTCTCACCTCTTTTATCGCGTCGGAGATGGTCGCCTCCAAAATTGCGCCAATCAAGGACCCAATCACTAAAATCATCGACCCCTACCGAGCGCATCCCATCGTTGAAGAACTCGGAATCATTGCTACCGAGGAGGTCAAGGCCGCGAGGGAAGAGGCCGAGGAGGAGGAGCAGGAACGGTTGAGGGAGTTGTTTGGTGCTATGTGTGTTGTTGCTGGTGCTGGTTCTGCTGCGGGTATGGCGACGAGGAGAGGGCCAGAAGGAAGTCAACAAGGGAGCGGAATGCCGGGCGTGGTTGGGCCCGACGAAGGACCGCTAGCGCCGCTGCCAATCCGGTTCGGAGGGAAAGTGGTCCCCGGGACGGGAAGAAGCACAGCGGAAATGGGCATCCCCACAGCCAACCTCAAAGACCTACCAGAGGAAATCAAGCACTACTTCAAAGGCGTGTATTTCGGCTATGCTCGCATCATTCCCGGCAAGGGTGGCCCCATTGGCCCCGGTGGCCCAATGGAGGAGGTCTGGTATGAAGCGATCATTTCTTCGGGCCCGGTGCCGTACGCGAAGAAAACAGCTGTTATCGTGGAACAACAGACCACGGTGCACCTCATCACCGACTTCGGTGCGGGCGTAACCTTCTTTGGAAGCAAGGTGGAAGTGTTGGTCATGGGTTTTCTGCATCCAGTGTTGGACTATCGCGAGACTGGCCCGCAGTACCGGCTCGACGCCGCTCACCAGGATGTCGTCCTTGCCCTAGCTAGTCTCAACCGGCCGAAATGGACCGCCCAATCCACCCTTCAACGCATGGAAGCCGCCGAAACCAACCATGACGGGGAAAGGGGTTTAATAGGAGGATTCAAGAAGACCAAGGTGGTGGAAAAGGGACAGGAAGTGAAAGAAAAGATTAGCGAGGCAAAGGATAAGGTGGCGAAGCAGATCGATCGGATACCGGTGCATAAAGTGGGAATTAGAAAGGACGATGGCAAGGCAAGGGATCGGTATTATGGGACGGGAGGGTATTGGATTCACAGGTGTTAAGGAGTTATGGTTTCACTTACGGACGGGATAACCGAAAAGTATCTCTAACTGTAATGTATTGCTCTAATGGAGATGATAGTAGAAGACTACCCAAGCAAGGTGTCGCACAAAGCGAGGACACCTCCCCGGGCTGGCCGCTAGAGAACAAATGATATCTCAGAGACGGTTGGTCCAACCTATACACGTCAACCCCAAAGATACCAGACCCTCACCCCACCAGTGCTGCTGTCATGTTCCATGCCGGATACTCAATGCTGCCCCGGAATCCCCGCCAGAATGTCGTCAAAAGTTGTGGCTCTTTGCCTCCTCCCTGTCGCCCAACGATGTACTCTAGACCCATTCGCATTCCCGCCGTTACTTGCGCCTCCAGTTCCAGGAGTCACGTCGTAATCTGGATCAGCTTCTTTGCGCTTGCCGGTCAGGAAGCGAGAGATGCGGGAGAGGGTACCTTCTCGCTTCAGCTTCGAGCTTCCGTCTTGTTCTTGGGGTGGCGATGGCCGAGGGTCCCAACTGGGGGTGGAGGCAGCACGGCTTGTGCGAGTCGTGTTGGAGCGCGGGAGGGTTTCTTTTTCCGAGTAGCGGTGACCGTCACGCTCTTTCTTGGTGGTGTTTCTCCTCTCCACACCCTTCTCGTCGCCGTATCCGGCATCTGCCTTTTCCCTTCGACCCTCCCTGCGACTGGGCCTCCTATCCGGCTTCTCCCTGATACTAGCAATACGATCCATGACGGAATCTACCCTCTTCCTCGTGCTATATCCTCGTTTAGGCTTTTCGTCATCCCGTCGTACCGCGTTATGGTCACCAAATGGATCGTGATCCGGCCCTTCTTCAAGGACGTAGCCTGGTTCTGTACCGTTGTTGATCTCTGGGACCTCGACACTAGGTAATGGCGTCGGAGGCTTGACTGGGAAGAGTTTGCCGTAGGTGGCGCCGGGTGCGCCCTCCCATAAGGTCCCATCGGTGTTGTCGCGGTAGGTGTAGACCTGGGTATCGGCGTCGTAGCCTATGCGGGTCATGTTCTCGGGTAGACGGTCGGCGTCTGTGTCGAGCTCTTTCCAGCGGCCCATGGCAACTAGATAGTCTGCTGGGTTGGGTATTCTGCTGCTATAGGTTATCGGTGAAGAGATCGTAACGCGGTATCGGAGATGTACTGGAGGAGGTGGTGGTAATGGTGACGGCGTCGATGATATGGGGAACAATCTAAAATAGGTAGAGCAGTTGTCGGATGACGATACGGATGCGGGTGTGGACAGTCGTAGTAGGAGGAAGGTCGCCGTGATGGTAATCAAGTGTGGTTCAAGGCTAGGAAACTTTCTGTTTGGAATCAATTTGGAGTTGATGATAGCGTTTGTTGTTGTTGCTCTGATGGATGTTTCCTTTCGGGGTCGTCAGGGTCCTCAGAGTGGATGCGGGAGGAGCTTGGACGCCGTGCGGGTCGGACGATGATGTCACCTTTGTTTGTGTGTTACCCCTGGCCAGCGACTGATTCGGTTGGAATGGCAACGCCCACGTCAAGGTGCTAATTTGCCCAATTTGTTTCAGCTTGGTGATGATGATGCTGTGGGAAGGATGTTCCTAGGAATTCAAGGGTAGAGGGAAGTGTTGGGATCTTTGTAGGAATTGCGCATGAGTGATGGACAGAGGGAAATATGGGGACGGACAACGCTGGATGGAGACGCACTGGAGACACTGGAGAATCTGGGGAGTCTGGCAAGTTTGGACCCCTATCCCATCCTCTAAGCCTCCGTGATCAACGACTTGTGCGCCGCTCATTGGACACGACGCCTGTAACGTCGAAACGGATTGACAACTGACAAGTGTAAACACGAGAAGACCAGCCGCACTGGAGACTCTGGCTCAGCTGTTCACTGCCCCTTACGGACCGACAAAACATCCAGGGGCAGCTGCAGAGAACGGGAGTGCGTAACACGTCACTTCCTTCCGATCCCGCTCGCCATGTCATAAGGTCAAACGTACCTCCAAAGCAGCGACGTGACGGGCGGCTTGGGTCTATGAGTATTATAGTTTCATTACACCCCTATTGAGTCTAGCTGTTGGCTTGTTTCGTTACACTATTTACATCATCCACAGTTTCTCGCACCAACTGCAGATAACAGAGGAAGCCCTCCTGGGTATCCAAACCACAACCACACAGCCTCAGAATATCATCCATCCGGCTAGTAGATACCAGGGACAATTCTCCACTTGACAAGCTTCTTGTACTTTTCCCAAGCCTCGCCATACTTCTTGGAGCACTTCTCGTCATCTCTGAGGTCGCGGTGGATCAAGAGAATGGCAAAGTACAAGATGTAAAAGTAAGTGAAAACAATACCCCAGCCTCTCGCCTCGCCCTGGACAACTTCGCGCCCGTCGAGCATGGTAATTGCACCAGGAGCATTGCTGCCGGCGCTCAAGATCTGGTAGCCAGCAATGCCGGTCGGGAGAGAATAAGGCCAGCTCTGAAGCCAGTCACCGAGATAGTTGATGTGGCGAGCGATGCCCCACCATCCCGAGGTAATGAGTCTCGATCCAGTCTTGGTCTGGAGGTAGGTAAGGTGCTTAACACTGGGATCCTCGGGGTTCCTGCGGAAGTTGTTCTTCTGCGAATTGGACAGGCGGAAGATGCTATAGCCAGCAGCCAGGACAGCACCAACAGCAATCAGTCCGAAAGCGCCCAGCTGCTGAGGATGGACGGCAAGGTAGCGAGTCTGAGTCGAGTACATGAAGGGCACCCAAACGACATCTCCGAAGCTCAGCATGAACCCGAAGCCGTCGGTAGTGATATCCATCGTAGTCAAGACGGCCGGCTCCATGTAGATTCCGTCAAAGACATAGAAAGCCTGGATGGCGGTGATGAAGAGAATCGAATCGGTGACGTAGCCGTAAAGGCGGTATTGCTTGGCGATGAAGGCGCAATTGAGAATGATCCAGCCCAGAAGACCAGGGCGCATTTCCATGAATTCCTTAATGTCTACTTGACCGATGAGGGGAAGGGTGATGCGAGGATTGAGCTCGCGACCAATGTAGAAATCGTAGATGAGGGAGCCGGTGACACCGCCTGCTGCTAGCTGGCGCATGTCCTTGTTACCCGGCTTCACCTCAAAGCTGCGGACGTAGACGAAGATGGCGAGGGCGAAAGCGAAGAGGATATTGGCGCTGATGATCTGGGCAAAGTTGTCGGAAATGAAAGTCCAAACGGGGAACTCGGCGCCCTGAGCGATAGTGCCGGCAGCCAGGATGGCCAAGGTGCACATGGCCGAGTTGAAAGCGTTCAGCTTGTACTTGAGCCGGCCGCCGGTGCTCAGCTCGGTTCCCTCGACGTGGTGGCCGGGGAGAAAGCGGTATTGAACGAGCGAAAGGGCGTAGTAAGCCAAAGTCCACAGCGTGGCGGACCACGAGAAGAGGCCGAAGACGCCATTGTCAGGCCAGCCGATTTCGCGCTTGAGCTGGGCGAGGTCGAGAGACTTGGGGTGGAGGAGCGAGGGCGCGGGGCAGCCCGAGATGTCGTTGCAGAAAAGGTTGAAGACGTGGACGAGAATAGGGAGGCCAAAGGTGATGCCAAAGGCGCCGATGCTGTTTGATTGTCAAGCTTGTTAGCCGGGCGCGGCCTGAACAGACGGACGAGATGGAGTCAGGGGTTCAGTTCCGTTTTGGGTGACTTACGGGCCGCCAAACTCGTAGTGCTGCTGGCGCGGCGCAACCCCCTTCTTTGCGGCAGCTTGGTTTTGTTTCCCGGCGGCCATGGTGATGATGGCTGTGATGCTGTAGACGACAACACGGAAAGCGGGGAGAGGATCAAGCTGCCTTTTAAAATGTTCAGCTCCCCCCGATGTTGGTCGTGGGACAACTCAGCTGGCAGCCAACCAAAACAACCGGAACAGTGACGGTCCCCGGTTCGGACGAAGAGGAACCAAAGGACGGGAGCTTCGTTGTGCCAATTGACTGCTTCAATTGCCGGCCGGTGGAGTCAATCGTGCCAGACGGATCTCTGCTTTCCGGCTGGGATCTCAAGTCTTGGCAATTTTCCTTGGCGTCTAAGTACCTACTTACTGTTTATGCTCAAAGTACTCCTGCTCACCCGATGTCCTCAAGTCGGTACTTTGCTTCCAGACGACCATATCCGCGTATTGCTGTCTCCTTCGCAACTGGAGACCCTGAATCGTTCTGCTGGATATCCGCCAGGTGAGCAATGGTACGATTCCATAGTTCGAGCCGCTATCTTGCCTGCTCCTCATGTCCAATCTCTCCTACCTGTTGGAGCAGCAATGTACCTTGGCGAATTCCATCTCGAGTGTGGATGTACCCCTGATCTTCCCGGTCCAAAGGGATGGGCCAATCATGGAAGACCTTGGATCTTGCTGGCCACTCAAAGACAGGGCAGCCTTTCCTTCCATTGCTCGATTCAGTTTTGTTCCAGTGACGACAACCAGGCACTCTTTGTTCTGCGCGCCACTTCCAGAACGGAAAGCCATCACCTAACAATTCCCACTACTGTATGACAAAAAAACAACCATTTCTTACCAACGAATTGATCTACAACCTCAACCCCGCGACTCCATCAGCAGCCAGATCCCGATCCAGACCCAATTCTTGGTCGATCCAAAGTTCTATACTACCACTGAGTGCATGCAATAACCCCTCCTGACGCCGCTGCCACGAGTCACAATCATCACCACCACCACCACCTTACCACGAGCGAGCGCCACCGAGCGCCTTGCCCATTTCAGTTCCATCTCTCCCACTTTGTTCCATCACCAGTCCCGGTCCCAATACACCAAAATGCATCCCCCAAGTCCCAACCGGCTCCTCTCGAGCCTAGTTGCCTTCTGCGCCCTGACCGGTGCTGCCCACGCCTCCGATGACGAATCCTCCTCCGCGTCGCCCTCCCCATCAACAACAGCCACCACAACCTCCACCGTAACACCCTGCGTCGCCACCTCCACCAACGGTGCCTTCTACGACCTCCGTCCCGACATCGCCGTTGTTCCCGAAAAGGGCGTCAAGCTCGCCCGGGGTACGCACACCCAAGACTACCAAGCACGCGGTTACGATTACGGATACAACATCACGCTCAACATATGCGCCCCTGTGGTGAAGGGCGTCGAGGATGTCGTGGGTTTGACGAGCGAGGCATGGAGCAAGGTCGGTGCCTGGTATGAAAAGGGTGGAAAGGTACACAGCCTAGGGCAGGAGTCGGGAGCATTGAAGCCGAGAGGAAGGAAGCTGGTGCTGCAGTATACAGGAGGGTCGCCGTGTGAACCACCAGACGATCACAAGGACGACAAACGGAAACGAAGCACCGGTGTTCACCAAGGCGCTGCGTACAGCAAATACTCGGACGACCAAGACGAAGATCGTGATGACGACCAGACCGACTCCGACTCCGACAAGCGGAAACACAGCAACGCATCCAAAAAGAAAATCCGCCGCAAGTCCGCAACCATCTCCTTCCTCTGCGACCGCTCCCCCGACACTTCCACCGCCGTCTCCTTCGTTGGCACCGATCCCGACGAATGCTCCTACTTTTTCGAGGTCCGCTCGCAACACGCCTGTGCCGGAGCCGAGCCACATAAACCGGGGTCCGTGGGTCCCGGAGGAGTCTTTGCCATCATCTTCTTCATTGCATTGGCGGTGTACGTCATTGGTGGTATTTTCTACCAACGCACCGTCGTGAAGCAAAGAGGGTGGAGGCAGTTGCCCAACTATACTCTATGGGCCGGTATCTGGAGCTTTCTCAAGGTAGGACGTGCTGTTTCCTCTTGGCTCGGTTCCTTTGTGCGGGTGCGGGATCGCAAAGAGATGAGCAAGGTGTAGTATGAATGATAAACTGCGGGGGCGTGAACTGGTGAGGGAGCAGAAGCCGGCTTTGGTTGATACTTTCTACGGAGCCATCATGCTAACTATTGATTGCGCAGGACATCTTCGTCATCCTCACTTCGTCCTGCGCTCGCTTCTTGCCTCTTCGCCGCGGGTATCGATCGTTGAACACGTCATCTCGTGGCCGATACGGTAACAACGACGACGAAAATCGGTTGATCGATCAGCTTGATGAGGAGTGGGACGACTGATTTCAACCTAGTCGTTGTTGTAGAAGTGGGATAGGTATGCTTGTGGCTCGTTTCTTCCTTTTTTTGGTCTCGGAGTATCTGTTCTTCCAATGCTTCTCTTCTGCTCGAGGCTGGTCCTTTCTTGGTCTGGCCGCTTTGTCTATCCACAGCATCATTGGACCGGTGTCCGGTGTTCGGTGGTATCGCGAGACCCATGAAGCTCTTGGCACTTGAGGCGCAGCGGATAGTTTTTGGTTATAGACTTTTGTATACATTTTTTTTTTCCATCGCAACCCTTCGTCCAGTGTACGCAGGGACAGAGATTCTGCTGTGTGAACCCCCCTTTTTGCTACAAGGTCTCGTGCCCTGTGATCCGGCTGCTTGTACCGGACTTGCAGTCTTCGCGCAGGCTTTCTTGCCTTTTATAAGCACAGCGCTAAACGCATCCGGTCATCGATTCCTCCATGCTTCCGGTTGTACTGAAAATGTCGGATCCCAAGCCTTGCAATCCCGCTAGCAAGCTGCGGGTAGGGTTTCAGGCAAGTAAAATCCTGTTTCCGTTGCTAGTTTTGTTGACAAAACGTTCGGAACAGGAGGGTTAGTCAGGGGGGCGGCGAGGTGGTATTGAAGCGTACCCCGGAACTCAACACTCGACCGCAACGACAACTCTTTTTTCGACGTCGACCTCTATCCATACGTTCTACAAGTCCTTTTTATCAGGAGTTTTGACTAGTCAATGGATTTTGTTGACCTAGTTTGACATCTCAAATTGTCATGTCTGACATCTTCTACCGTCGCCGTCTGAGTAACCACAACTCTCGGTTAAATGCCGCCCCTCGATCCTTGGCAGCCGCCCATCGACTACTCCCAAATTGTCAACGGCGCACCATCCGCCGTTTCCCGGTTTCCGGGACCGTGGCTTACCATCCCCAGACACATTCCCCCACGGCACTGTCACTCCGTCTTGCCGAATCTGCGATGCCAAGTAGATTAACCACTCCATTCTAGCCCAGTTATGTTCATTCAGTCTACCGATCCTCGTCAGCAGAGACTGAAACAACGCCGCACCGCGTTCCCGATCAAGCCTCCTTGCGCCCCTTTCGTGTGCGGTTATGGCACCTACACCAGACTTCAGGCGTCACTATGCCCCCCCCCCCCCCCCTGCTTGCCGCTCCGAAGTGGCCGGGGATGGATTCCCGGAGCAAGATCATGGGAATGACAGGACCAGCACTTAATGGGGATGGCAGTTGGATTCATGCTCTGGGGTTGGAACCCAATTTAGGGGACTGGCTGTGCCGTATCGCCGATGCGGTCCTTGGATCAAGTCCCAACTATCACAGACAGGATAAAAAGCTCAACCACACCCATAGAACGTTCTCTCTCTCTCTCTTTCCAGATCGCTCACGACATCCTCTACGTTTCACTCACGCACCAGCCCAACATGCGGTCCACTCTCCTCACCGGCCTCATCGCCGGCCTACTCTCCCAACAAGCCGCCGCCCACGCCACCTTCCAAGCCCTTTGGGTCGACGGTGCTGATTATGGCTCGCAATGCGCTCGCGTCCCTCCTTCCAACTCCCCCGTCACCGATGTGACTAGCAATGCCATGAGGTGTAACGCGGGAACTTCGCCTGTTGCGAAGAAGTGCCCTGTCAAGGCGGGAAGTACGGTCACTGTTGAGATGCACCAGGTATGCTGCCAGTCTCCTACTCTCGTCAACCGCCGGCTTCGCCCCTGAGGGTCTTTCATGCGGAGATGGTTCTCAAGAGCTACCCGCTTTTCCCTCCCTCTCTCCTCTTCCCTCTTCCCTCCACCCCCCCTTTCCACCCCGCCTGTTCATGTTCGCCTCAGTCATACCCTCCCGTACCAACGCTAACCTATAAACAGCAAGCAAACGACCGCTCCTGTTCCTCCGAAGCCATCGGTGGCGCTCACTACGGTCCCGTCCTCGTGTACATGTCCAAGGTCTCCGATGCCGCCTCCGCCGACGGTTCCTCCGGCTGGTTCAAGATCTTTGAGGACACCTGGGCCAAGAAGCCCTCCAGCTCCTCGGGCGACGATGATTTCTGGGGCGTCAAAGACCTCAACTCGTGCTGCGGCAAGATGCAGGTCAAGATCCCCTCGGACATCCCCGCGGGTGACTATCTCCTCCGTGCCGAGGTTATCGCGCTTCATACCGCCGCAAGCGCGGGAGGTGCCCAGTTGTACATGACCTGCTACCAGATCTCCGTTACCGGTGGTGGCTCCGCTACCCCGGCGACTGTCAGCTTTCCTGGTGCCTACAAGAGCTCCGACCCTGGTATCCTCGTTGACATCCACAGTGCCATGAGCACCTACGTCGCCCCCGGACCGGCTGTGTACTCGGGCGGAAGCTCCAAGAAGGCCGGAAGCGGCTGCGTGGGCTGCGAGTCTACTTGCAAGGTTGGCTCCGGCCCAACTGGAACTGCTTCTGCCGTCCCAGTTGCAAGCACGTCGGCGGCTGCTGGTGGCGGAGGCGGTGGTGGGAGCGGTGGCTGCAGCGTTGCAAAGTATCAGCAGTGTGGTGGAACCGGCTACACCGGGTGCACATCCTGCGCTGTGAGTGTCCTCCTGTTTAATGATCGAGTTGAGGGTTGGCTGGCTAACGTGACTTTATCTAGTCCGGATCCACCTGCAGCGCTGTCTCGCCTCCTTATTACTACCAGTGTGTCTAAACACCGCGCTCAATTACCGACACGATGGGGATCCCTTGGCAGGTTCTGACGAACGAGCAACAAACGGGATGTCGAAGTTCATCGCTTCGCAACAAACATATTTCGCTGTACATAAGTTATCTGGGTTTGGGTCTTGGTCTATTGATGGCTGGGTCTGAAGTTGTACATATCCTGAATCAGAGTCGTCGAGACTTCACACTCATGTTCAAGCATCAACGTGCTTTTGATGTGTATGCTTAGAGGTAAGCTGCAATCTTGGTTTGGGCTAGCTTACAGGTCTGTTTCAAGACGATGATTATGTCAAGTTGTGTCAAGTCTTGAAAGCCATGTCACGTCAAGTTGTACAGTTATAGGAATGGTGCGTTCACAAGTGGCATCAATGGGTTGAATCGGTTTGGGCTGCGACTGCGCCATTTTCCCGGTATATTCACCTCATCCTCTTCCTAATTTTCAGCAAGCACTCTCCAACGTTTTGCCCTTTGTTTCCGCCTTCAGATTCCTCTTCGGTTACCCCTTGTTGTTTCTATCCCTCCTTGTCGTTCCTTCTTGGTGTTGTTCCTTCTTGGTATTAATCCCTTCCTTCCCATCCTTTCTCATCTGCTCACTCTTCCCAAGACCTTCTCCTACCTGTGGTAGTACCACCTATCTCCGCTCGTCTCTCCCACCCTTAGACACGCCGGACAATACTCGTCGCTAGTCCTCCCATCGAGGTAGGTATCATGACGCCATCTCGATCGGATACAGGGAGGGCGGTTGGTGGGTCCGCACTTGACGAGGCGCTCTGTGGCTACAGAATACCCACCTCTGGGGTAAAGTCCGCCATTGCGGCCTTGCCAGCCGCAGTCAGAATGGCAGTTTTCGCCGTTGAGGCAGTACTTGTATGTGTAACCGACGCGGCACATCCTGGCTCTGTGTTTGATGCTTGGGGGTTTAGCTGCTAGGTCGATAGGTAGGTAGTTTGGGATCTTTTGTGGTTGAAGAAGTGGTTGTTTCGGCGAAGAACGTGTAGGGTGACGATTACAGATGTCTTTCTGGCTTGAGAATCCTGCGTTCGCTTGCTTGTGTTGTTGCCTTTTGGGTTGGGGTAAGGAAGCAAAATCTGGGTTGTTCTGGCGAGACTCGAAGGCTTTAATTTAAATACGTGGTCAAAGGACGTCATTTTTTTTAAAGGTTGACCGTGAGACCACCCCGTCTGTAGTTGTGGTGGTGAAGCATCTCATGGGATGGTGAATGATCTTCGTTGCGTTGGGCTGCTGTAGGTGGATAGGGTGAAGTTTATGCTAGCTCAACTATGGGATTATAGAGGTAGCGTTCATCCCAGTGCTTCTACAGCACTTTGATGGCTTCACAGCCGCGTTACAGCGTGGACATGGCCCAGCAGACCACGGAGGCAGGTTTAATGATGCTCGGAGCCCGGCGGATGGAAGATGAGGTGTTGGATCGTTGATCACCACCAGCTAAGAGAACCCCGATGACTTTTCGCTTTCACCTGGCTTAGCTCAAATATGATTTACCATGAATCCATCTTCAAGATACCAGATCCGTACAGGCCGGAAGACAGAGTTGAATTTGGATGCTAGAGCAATTTGACACCCAGAGCAATCTCAGGACGAGATCTACGAGTCTTTCACAGAGAAAGTGTGCGTCAATATTATAGTGCATACCTCTAGAGGTATATAATATGATTCACAACCAAGGTTGATCAATTATGAGAAAAAACAATTTCAGCAATGAGGGTTACCATTGATGGTACCTACCTACCTACCTAGTACCTAGGTAGGTAGCGTAGAGCTAGGTAATAGCAATATAGCATCGAGAGCCGCAAGTAGACTCAAATCTGCTTATGTGAGGAAGTTGTCAATCAGATGATAAGCACATATAGTGTACCTCTGTGAGACTTGAGCTAGGTAGGTACGACTAGGTATATTTTGAGGTTTCAGCGGGCTTGGTTTGATCATGAGTGGCACTTAACTTCATACCTCTAAGCTTCAGAGGAGAGTTGAAGCTTAGATTCCATGTCAATTTGCGCTTCTTGAAATGTTACGAGCGTGCCTCCTGTTCGACGAGCCTGTTTCCATGATTTTCTTTCTTGATTGTTCTTCCAACGGCTTTCCCCTATATGTTTTCCATTCCAGTCTTCCCACTGGTCTTCCTTTTTCCAGCCTCCTTCCTCAAGAACTTTCTGTCCGGAGTACCTTTCTTAGCCACGGTCTTCTGCTGCCCGTCTAGCGTCTTCTTCTTCTTCCGTGGCTCCTGGAAGCGCTCTCACACTGAGGGCACATGTTATCACTCTCATTGGTGTCTCCACCGACGTACTCCTGGCCGGAGCAACCGCGGTACCTCAACCCTGAGCATTCACGCCTGAGCATGATCTCCCGAGCGTATGGTCTCACGTATGTCTCTCCAGCACGGTTGACCCAGCCGTTATCGGCGACGCAGCTTGCTCCTTGGGAGCAGAAGTGGAATTTGTACCAGATTTGACACATCTTGGCTTTTCCTGCTTTCTCGGGTTGTTAGATACCTGTACGCTCTGTGTGTAGGTAGACTCTGTAAGTGTCTTGATCCTTACCTGTGTGCTTGCCTGCGTTGTTTTATACCTTCTAGTTTGGGCTATCTGGTTTGGTGTAAATGGTTTGGGTGGTAGAAGGAAAGCTTCTATCAGGGCATAAGTTGGAGGCGTTATATGTACTTACCTACGACTATTAGACTTTTGTACTCATCACAGTAAATCCGAGAGCGGCTTGTGATGTTCCCAAAAGTAAATAGTGGTCGACGTGAAGGGCCCATGAAGGGAGGAATTGAAGGTTATTGCAAGTGAATACCTCTAGGTACCTTGATCTCCAACCATCATCAATCTCATCCCAAATGCTTGCCAAGTAAACGAACGCTTTTTGATTCCATTCACCACCTGCACCGAACGGCGATGTTGCAGAGTACCTACCTATTTACAGATACCTAGAGGTACCTATCATTCTCTTGTATGGATGCTCAGGTTATAATCTTGGCGGCAGAACCTTGCCACAACATTCGGTAAAATCCTCCATAGCGGGGTCTGTTTTTCTTTCTTTTACTATAGTGAATGGTGGTAAAACAAGGAATTACTCTACTTTGAAGAGCAGGACTCTTCACTGGATTCCGGGCCCTTGATTCGCCCGCAAACGGATATCCCACTTCACCACGACTTGGTATCCAGTACTTGGGAAAAGAGATAAAGCCTATTGCCATTTAGTTCGTGTGGGAGCTTATGTGATAGTATTTTTACGTTGTAAATGGGCGTGAGCTCCAAAAGAGTTGAGGGTGTCCCACCAGGGGCAGGTGCTATGGATTAAACAATTTCGGCCCTTCAGCAGCCCTTTCACCGGGCTAGCGCCAGCGAGTGTTTACACAGAGATGTGCGCGATGACGCCTTTAAATTTGAGCTCTTTGATATCTACATTGTGTGAATCCAGGCGCTGCACGTAAATCTTACGAGTACAAACACAGCCCTATTGACTGCCTTCCACACCCGACTGTGAATTTAACCGTCATCTTTCCTTCCGTCCGCTGATTCCTTCCGTAGAGGTACGTTGGAAGATTTCAACAATCATTTCAAACCCCTCCCATCACTCAAGTGTCGTTTCATGTCGAATTCGTTCACCGCTTCCACATGCAGGCCTCAAATTCCTTTTAAATATTTTGTTGGAAGAGGTAAAGACGAGGAATTACAGCCTGGGCAGGCCAGTGAATGGTGCAGGCGGCTTTGAGCTTTACCAGAGTTGGCAAATAAGGCAAGTCTCCTCACTGGTCTTGGTTTCGGAGCCAGGTCCCAAAGACCTTCTTTGGCGGCAGTCATACCCGCGCTCAAAGTTGGAGCAACGACGAATGCGCACAAACTGTGCGTAGGACTTGGCGTAGGATTGGCCCTGACTGTTGACCCAGCCGTAGCCCCCGCGGCAACGGGGACCTTGGGCGCAGTACTTGTATTCAGTGTATGTGTAGCACATACTGGCGCTCTCTGATGGCGAGAACGTTAGGTATCATCTGGCCGTTTAGTTGTAGTTGGGTAATTTCGCACTTACATTTGCCTCGGTACCTCTAGGGATAGGTAAAACGGGGATTGTTGGATTTCAGATGTTTGGTGTGACAAAGAGAAAGAACTCACCGATGGTGGGTTTTATGCTGCAGCGGTGCCACTGTCAAATATTGAAACCTCAAAATCTTTCACACGGGAAATTATTAAGTCAATACCAAAGGAACGAAATGCCCGTGAATCACCTTGGTTGTGAATGGTAAGACGCGGATGGTGAAGGCCATTAAGAGACGACGGTAGGCTCTAGAGACCTGTAAGCACAATTGATCCTCCACTAGAGGTAAACTGCATCTCTGCGTGATTCATTCACTGGAGCTGGACTGTAAGAACCTTAAGCCTCAACCTTTTTCTCCATCTGCCTGAATCTCATCCCAGGGTCAAAGAACACCTTCACCTTTTGCTACTCTAATTTGTCATTCACAACGGCAACCACGATCTTCTTGATAGAGGTAGGTAGCACGAGGTATCGATCGGTCCTCCATACGCCTGGGGCGTCACTTCACTCCATTTCAGTTTCGCTGCAAGATCAGCATTCAATTCCCTCATCCCTTAGTCTCCCAGACTCACTTGATTTACTCACTTGTTGGTTCGCACGTACTTTAATCTTCCATGATTGCCCCCCAATGCCTGAACCTGAAGGCTCACGTCGGCGGTTCATTAAAGAACCCTGGCACCTCCCATGGAAAGGTTGGCATCATCTCCCCAACTTGACCGTCTAGTGGTTTGCGTCAAAGCTCGAATGAAACAGACAGTCGAACTCGTTCGGTTCAGTGATGGCGTTGTAGGTGCTGACTGGGAGCATGTGCTCTCCGGATTGCGGTAGCGCGCCGTTCACTGGGAAGTTGTAGAGGGGGCGTTGGTAGTGCGCCAGTTCAAAAGCGAGGTCTTGTAGAAGGCTTTTGTTTTCCAGTTCTCGATGAAGGGAGTCTGGCGCTCGGCTCTGCCCGCCAGGTGTGGTGGCATTGATCCTTCAAGTTGGCACCCCCGTCAGGGACATGGCTGAGAAAAAGCGGAGCCAGTTTGAGGTGGCTCTACAACTGAGGTATTTGGGTTTTATCCTTTCTGTGGTCACCGAGGTATGTTCATGCTGTGCCTAGGGCAGAAATCGTGTCAGAGAATGAGGTGAAGGCCGAATGGTCAAAGAAATACTCAAGGTATGTTGTGAAACACGAATATTCTGTCATGAAGACCGGATCTAAAGTTCGCAAATCATGGTTACAAAACGTACCAGCTCGAAGAATGAGCGTCTGATTGACGTGTTGGAGAGTGCGCCACACTGCACCAGCCACCCCCTGAGCGCCACAGCTCAGACGTTGACCATGCTTCATGGCAAAACCACCACCATCACTTTGGTATGTCAAGCAAGCAGGATCCAAAATTGCATTCAAACACTGTACAAAAATACTTCCAAGCCCCTGAACCATCTGCGGAAACAATGTAAGTCTGACTCTAAGTCATAATCATAGACAATAAGGACGGGGAACAAACTACTATGAAGCACGCAAACATGTCCAGTCCTGGGAAACCCCGAATCCAACAAAACTCCAAATGAAGGGAAGCATGCAACACAATGAACAAAACCACTCCCCTACCACTTTCCACAAGGACCCGAAGGTGACTATTTCACCAATTATAACTCAACAATAAATTTCATCCCACCGCTGCTCTCTCTCAATTCCGCCAACCCCGGCGCGACGCTCTCCAGCCCCTTGCCCACAACTTTGACTCCTCCCGGGTGCGGAAATACGAACTTTCCTGATTCAATCAGCGCCGGTAACTCTTGAAGTGCGCGCTCACCATCGGGTTGATCCAAAATCATTCTTGAGAAGATCAGCGTCGCCTTGATACCGACGTCAGTAGGTACAGCGACTTTTCGACCTGTAGCCACTTCGGCGTACAGCTTGGGTCCATCTTTGCGAAAGACGCCCCAAAATGGCATGGCCTTCAAGTTTTTCTCATCCTTGACAGTGGTATTTGAGTCCAGGTCATTCGTGATGGTGGTCTCGTCTGTGTCACTCGACGATGGGATAGGGGGACCAGATGGTGTAAAGGGACCATCATCAAGGCAAGCAGCCCCCAAAACGCAATCGAGGATGGCATCCACTCCCTTTCCTCCAGTGAGGCAATGGACCTTCTCGATAAGACCTTCGAACTCGCCACGCAAATGGGCAGTGGCTCCGCGCTCATGGAGTTCACGGTAGTACTTCTTGCTGTTGGTGGCAGCGATGATGACAGCCTTGGGGCCTAGCGCCATGCGCAGGAGCTGAATGGCAGAACTGACAACTCCTGAGGAACCGCCTAGGACAAGAACGGATTTGACGCCGGATTCGTTTGCAGGGTGGTCCTTCAGTTCATCCGCGCTGGGATCCTTGGGCGAAGTCGTATCGATTGTCGGAGACTCAAGATTCAAGAGCGATGCGCTGCCTTGGCGGGCAGGCTCGCTGTTCGCCAGGAAAGGCAGCCGAATACCCAGCCCGCAGACAACCGCTGAGCAAGCCGTCATGTAAGCAAGTCTGCATCTCATTAGCACTTTGTTGTCACATCAATAGGAAGCGGGAAGAAACATGAACTCACGGGACACCAGCTGCCCACTGAAAAGGCCAACTTGCCGGCTTCCTGGTAGCCCAACTCTTGTGCACACACGTCACATCCTGGAAGCCACCAGATCTTCCAAGCCAAAACCCTTTCTTCTCCAGTTTGCCTTCAGGACCTCTTTCACCAACACTTTAACAAGGATTTTCCTCGCCTCCATTTCGCCTGCACCACTTATCCCATCATCACCTTTTTCACCAGGTCCATGTTCCTCAGGTCCCTCCTTCTCAGGAGGTCCTCTCCTCATGCCGACCGGCCCGCTCAGCCCAAACACCGCCTGACCAACCCTTAGCTCATTCTCCTGTACTCCCATTCCCACCAACTCAACAACACCCGCGATTTCAAATCCCAGGATTTCTGGCCATTTCTTGACCATGGTTTCATGCTCCAAGTTCTTCCAGTCGATATGGTTCAGACCGACGGCGCGGATACGGATGCAAACATCGTTAGGGCCCGGGACGGGGTACGGATCATCGCGCGAAACCTGAAGACTGGATGTGTAAGGAGGGCCGTTGGGGCAAGGCTTAACGGCCAGAAGACGAGAGATGAGTTGCTTTTGTTGTGTGGATGGGACATTGGCGGCGATGGAGGGCAGAGAATTCATGTTGAGAAAATCTATGATAGGCAGTCGATGGTTCTGTTGCTGTTGACGTTCGATGGAAACGAGAACAATGTGCGAATGTTCCCTTTTGCCGAGTTTAGAACGGGAGCGAAAGGTGGAAATGATCCAAGTTGGGTGTCAAAGTGGAGAATATCAGCTTGACGTGTTATCGAGATCAAAGGAGGGAGGCAAGTTACTCGGGACATCGATATACAAACCATGTGCGAGAGGCGACGCACGCTTTGTGAGACGACTTCTGTCTTTGCGCTCGCTCCTTGGCTGAACTTTCTTGCCTTGGTGAATAGTGCCCAACAGCAGGACGGGAAGCAAGGCAGGCATTGGCGACTCAAATCAAAGAGCGAGAATGGAAGGGGGCATTCCAGGGACACCTACGAAACTTGTTCAATCAGCAGAGAGGTATTTTTGGCCTACCCGCGCACCTAGTGAACCACTAGAGACCCGGCAATGAACAAAATCAGGAAACAGCAATTTGCACCTTGACAGCAGAGACAGGAACCTCCCGACCTCGGATATGTGACTCTTTCATTGCTCACTTCGATGTCTGTAAAGTGTAGGTAGGTATACGATGACCAAAAGCCACATCGCCAAACATTTTCCACCACATTAGGGCGACTCCTGTTATGAGTCCCAATCTTCACGTATCGCGACCTAATATTGGATTTGCTCTGCGCCGTGAAGAGTCACATCGCTAGGATGTGAGTCAACTGTGCAATCAAAGAGCAGATCATGGTCGATAAGCAATGATGCCGCCACGAAGCACTCATGTGTCATCAGCAGCCCTTGCTTTTCTAGCCACGAGGATACCAATCAATCTTCAAACGATCACCAACGGCAGTTTCCGAGTAACCAGTGCTCCAAGTCGCGCACAGACCCGCACCTCCCATATCCTGATCATACTGATCCTGGCAGATTCCAACACTCGGCCACGACTGCATATGGATAGTCCAGTCGGAGCAGCCATCAGAAACCGATCCACCGCGTTTCTGGTGCTTCTCATCCGCGTCACAGCCATACATGGGCGCCCTGAACCTCTGCAGGCACAGATTCTTGTCGAGTCTCACGGTGCAACCTGCCTTGGCAACGACGCTGGTGATGACTGTGGTGCCGTTATAGGGCCAGTAGGCAGCAGCAATGGAATTCTCCCCGTGCAACATCTTGTCAACAGCATAGCTGCCGAAGTTCCCGTCGTGTCCACCCTTGCAGAAGTAGTCAATGGCACGCCAGGAAGCTTTCTCGTCTGCCCACCAAGTCTCGTTATTGCAGCTCACGGCGATGGCGGTGGGATTCGGAAGTGTCGAGCTTGCTTGTGAAACGCTGAGTGTAGTAGCAGGTGCAACTGGCTTCACCAACTCCGTCGTGACAACTGTAGTGACAGCAGTTGTGACTGCAGTTCCCTCGACAAACATGGTAGTTGTATCAACGGCAACAGCTAGGACCGTACTTGTCTCCTTCACGGGACCGGCAACAGTATTCGTGGCGACACTTTTGCCACCAGTAACCAGCATGCCCGCCCAACTGTTCTCGTTGATCGTCTGTCCCCTCAGACTGTTTTTCAACCAACAATTCGGCTTCAACGCAATGCCTGCAATGTAGCTGAAGCCCAGACACTGAGCATACTCTGCACACCACTTTGCGCACTCTTCCCAACTGTGCCTCATGCCTGCGTTGAAGTTCCAGTTGGCCGCCTGATCATAGTGATCAATACCGCATTGAAGTTGGTACACATTATTCGTGGCATGGTCAGTCCAGAAGGTATTGTTGTCGCGTGGGCAGGAAACGAGGGTGGCTGAGGCCGAGGGTGAGAGGGTGACAACCGACAAGGAGCTGGAAGGAATGGGGGAAATAGGCCAGGGGATGGTGAGGGTGCTGCCACTCTCGGTGTCGCTGACAGTGGAGGTGAGAAAGGTGTTGGAAGTGACAATGGTCGGCTGGAGAGGACCGGTGTCGGTGGGACGGGCATCGGTGGGGATGACTGTGACTGGAAGTGGAAGTCGTTAGTACGCGGTCATCGTAGGTCGTGGGAAGGGGCTCAGAACTGGAGAATGGGGGCATAGAACTTGGCGCGAGGGTGTAAACAGCCATCCTGGTGAGGCCCAACACAGTCACACCCTGGCAGGTACTCGCGAATGTGAACAAGGGAGTCGGGACTCAGGAATGACTCACCAACAGCAGAGGGTTGAACCGCAACAACAGCCAGACCAGCGGCGTGGACTGACTGGACTCCAAGGCCACCAGCAAAGGCGATCAAGCCTGAAAGAAGGTGGAAGCGCATCGTGAAGAGGGAATTTGACTCTTAGGCGTGTCGACCTCCGATTGGAAGAAAAGAACGAGTGGACGCCGTCGACGACCGGCTTCTGGGTAGCGAATGTAAAGTTAACGATCGTGGGAGAAGTGACGAACGTTTCCCGCTGGAAGAGAGAAAGGTGGAGGGACGAAGGGAGGGAGATTGATGGCTGCCTGACGCGCTCTTATGGAAGTTGAGAAGGTAGCCCGGTTGGAGGGGGGAGAAGGCCGCAGCAAAAAAACGAAGGATGGAAGCGCGTTGGTCCGAGGAAATGACTGAGAGGAACCTGAGAGGAAAGTGACAAACGCGTCTTGCAGATGCCTTGAACGGATTTCGGCGTGTATTCGCGGGTCCGAAGAACGGACTGTCTTGTCCGATGACGAGTACATACCTAAGTACTTGGGGGGTTCTGGGAGTAGTTCATGTCGGGAGGAAGGAGCGTCGGGAAATAAAAGGCAAACGACATGGATTTGACTCCACATGCCTTGAAAAGTGAAAATACGGGAAGTTGCGATGATAGCAGGGGCCTCGGGATGGGCGGGATTGACTTGGCGGTTGGCCTTCAAGGTCCCGCCGCACATGATGCGAAACGATAAATGGTAAGAGCGCATTGCGTTGGCG
The DNA here is from genome assembly GCF_000213175.1 of Neurospora tetrasperma FGSC 2508. NCBI lineage: Eukaryota > Fungi > Ascomycota > Sordariomycetes > Sordariales > Sordariaceae > Neurospora > Neurospora tetrasperma. Next base: position 4,975,457 of record NW_009799101.1, read on the forward strand.
TCGGAGTCCATGGTAGCTACCTAGGTAAATAAGTCTAAATCCAATGGGCAAATAGGGCGGGTCGCTTACATCCCATGGTCCGGTTCTTTGGCCAATGCACAAAAAGAGAATGGTTGGAGGCGAGAAGGGGCAGACAAGAGAAACAAGCGGGACGGCTAATGAAGAAACTCGCGAGAAGAAGAGCAACAGTTAATTATACTATGCAAAGATGAATACGGAACCATGGTATTCACTCCCAGGTGTCATTCAACAGCCACATGAAGCATAGAGGTACTACCTCCATCGGTCTCCCCGTTCAGGGAAGAACCTCCTCGAGATCCAACTTCCTCGAGCTTGGCCCGACGTACACCTTCTTCGCGTACTCAGTAATCACCCAATCCTGCTTCACCGTATCCCATGAACTCACATCCCTCCTCGTCAGCACCGCCTTGAACTGCACCTTCTCCTCAGGCTCAACCCTAAGTCTGTCAAACCCTCTCAGCACTACTTTGGGATCCTCTGGCCCTCCGAGGCTCACGTACAACTGCGGTACTTCATCACCCGCCACCTTGCCCGTGTTGGTGATATCCGCCGTAACAGTATACATGATGTCGTAAAGAGCAGGGTTTCCACCGGGGTGATGAAGGCCGGATGAGCGAAGCAAAGGCTGCGCCGATCCATCGTTGGCCTTGGGCGGCAAGAACTCCTCGGCAGTCTGGCCGTACTGCGCATCGCCGCTGGAAGCAGACATGTCGGTGCTGTTGAGGTAGGGGTAGATAAACTGGTAGACGTAGGGGAACTCTGCGGCAGGGAATACGTAGTCTTCCACGCTTTCAGAAAAGTTTCCAAAAGTGGGCGCAGCTTCCGTCTGCCCTGTGGTGGGAGTGTACTCGCCGACTTGGTGCTTCTCGATCTTCAAGTTGCTGTACTCAAAGGTGGTATAGCTCAATCCGAAGCCAAACTCGTAAAGGACCGAGGCGTTGGCCTTGTCAAAGTGACGGTAATCGATAAAGACTCCTTCGGTGTAGTCCAGCTGAGGAGCTTCGTTCCCGTTGTTCGGCTCATAGAGAACATCGGTGCCGTAGCTTTCGCGCGTGGCGCCCCAGGTGAAGGGAGTGCGCCCAGATGGGTTGACTCTACCGTACAAGACGTCCGTGATGGAGTTGCCGCTCTCCTGACCGGGCATACCGGCCCAGAGAATGGCGGTAATATTGGGGTTGTCGTGCCATTCCGTGAGCAAAACGGGACCAGGTGTGTGGAGGACGACAATGGTGTTGTTACACCAGCTGGAAACATTCTTGACCAGAGCATCGCCCTCATTCCAAAGGGTGAGGTTCAGCCGATCACCTTTGTTGCCATCAATCTCGATGAAGCCTTCACCAGAGTTGGCGTTGACAAAGACAATGGCAGTTGCGTCCTGCTGGGAAACCAGGGCCTTGATTTCCGTGGGCGCATGGTTCCTCAAGACACTCTCGTAGCGAGATCCATCCTGAACAGCGCGGGCTTGCAGGGCTTGGTCGGGCGTTACAAGATAAGGGAAGTTACCGGTGCCGGAACCCCAGCCAATACCCAAGGTACCATTGTTACATCTATTGTCGGCGCATCCGTTCGGCCCAAGAGGGTTCGGCCCAGCATCCTCACCAATGACAGCCAGAAACTTGGGCTTTTTCAGGGGAAGGGAGCCGGTGTTTTTCAACAGAACTGTTCCGCGAGCTGCAATCTCCCTAATAAGGCTTCCGTGATCGCCCTGAACGTTAACATGCCAGTTGATCTGCTGATAATCTTTGCGAGCGGCCCAGTGCAGCGGGCCGTACGTGTCGAGGGTCCAGAAGGAGAAGTTGATGGTCTCTTGGTCCTCGACGGTTTGGCCAACCTTGAAGAAAGCAGCCATGATGCGCATGGCCATGTCGTCAATGCGCCACTGCGGGACAGTTCCATTGAGGACGGCGAGTGTGAGGTTGGTTCCCCAGTAGCTGCGGCCGCTGTTAAACAGGGTATCACCGGGCATGCTCATGTCGAGACCGGCAGCAGCGCTCGCGACACCAGAGTGATGGGCTTGCCAATCGCTCATCACAAAGCCCTGGAATCCGTTTTCTTGCTTGAGCAGGTTGTTGAGGAGCTTCGAGTTCTGGCAGCTGTACGAGTTGTTGGCCTGAGTGTAGGCGCACATGAAGGAGCCTACACCAGCTCTGATGGCATCAACAAACGGCCACAAATACATTTCGTGCATGGTCTTGTCGTCAATGTTGGAGGATAGCGTTTCGGAGATGTTGTATCCGTAGTCCTGTGACTCTCCAACCTGTCTGAAGTGTTCTTGCTCGTTGCCGATAAAGTGCTTGGCGCAAGCGACGACGCCAGCGTCCTGTGTTCCCTTGATGGTCTCCGCCATGGCGATACCGGTGAGAACAGGGTCGGTCGAGAAGCCTTCCCAGTTGCGGCCGCCTTCGGGTGCACGGCCGAGGGGACCGGCAACAGGTCCGAGGAGAACCGTGACTCCCTTGCCCTTGGCTTCCTGGCCTAAAGCATATCCGCGTTTATACATGAGACCTCGATCAAATGTAGCGGCGGTTGTGACCCCGGCGGGGAAGACTGAGTTGTAGTCGGTGCCACGGATGGCCAAGGGGGCATCTTGCATACACATGCTCTTCAAGCCAAGTCGAGGGATGGCACCGGTTTGGCCAACGCATTGTTCAGCGCCCCAGCTGTGTTACGTTCTATCTGTTAGCTTTGTTTGACGGTGCAATGGTATTGGATGCGCTTCGTGGGCCACGTACCCGATGCCGGTTGTTAGATTGACTTTTTCGAGCAGGGTCAACTGGGATACAAAGGCCTTTGCCTTTTCGTAGGCTTCTTCCCAGCCGATGGCCTTGGGGTCCATCCATGGTGATGGATAATGGGGTTCTGAGTAGGCAAGCGACCTCTTATTGAGCTGTGTTGACGGGTCTATGTCAGCAAAGGGAAGCGAAACCGCCAGGACTGTTTGTATGGACAGCCATGGGAGGGCGTATCTGAAATGCATGTCTGGCAGGGACGGTTGGGCCGATCCCACGAAGGGCGAGTTGAAGGGTCAATCTGGATAAAACCGAACGTGCAGGTGTTTGGTAGCACAACTATAGAATGCAGTGATACTGATGATCCAGCAAGCTGGGAACGGGATTGAGGAAGATCTGGACAAAGGAAGCGGAAAGAATGGGACGGGTAGGGCCGACGGATGATATATGTCGAAGCTTACCTGTTGATGAGAAGGATGGATAGGCTCGGGCGCAGCCAGGGCGAGATTGCCGCTCGCCAGCAAGGCAAGCGGAATGGCGAACTTCATGGCGAGATGTTCAGGCGTGGACTTTGACCCCTTATTCTCACCAGACACAGCACAGGAAAAGGTCCTTTGTGTGATGGAACAGTCCGAACACGGCCGATGAAGATGGCACCGAGTCGCACGGGGAAGAGCACCGATATATACAAACAGATCGACACCCTTGACCCCTGGCAGTCCCCGTTTATTCTGTTGTCCCTCTTTGCGCTACACTACATGCTGCCGTGGATGGTCGGATGGGGTCTCAGACAAGACGTCGAATTTGAACACAGGACCTGGATCAACAAGGGGTAGACGGTCTCCCCTGGTCCATGTTCTTGACCGTCGTCACTGGTTCGAAGGCTGAGGTCGCCATGTTAGAGTGAGCTTGGGCCGATGATCTTGTCTTGAAGCCATCCTTGCAGGGAAGAGAGAAGGTCGCGAGAAACTTGATCCGGTTAACGCGATCGTCGGCATGTAGCGATTGAGCGGTGGGCGAAAGACAAAAATGTCCGATGCCAAGGGGAGCAGATGTTGGGAAAAGGGCCGATCGGGCTTGCGATATGGGTCAGGAGGTTGAAAAAAAAAAAAAAAAAAAAAAGAATACCCGGACGAAAGCACTCTTCCGGTCAGGCATCGAGTCGAGGAGCCGGAAGCGCGCAATGGTGGATGGGGTTGAACAAAGAATTGGCGGACCACGGCAGAAAATGGCATGCCGGGAAACTTGGGGTTGAGGTCATCGAATGCAATGCGACCGCTTCCAATTGGATGGGCTGCAGATGCCCGGTACCTACATAGTCTGGTCCGGGGATGTGGGGATTTGTGGAGAATGGGATCGACTCCGCTACGGGTTCCCGTCCCGTCATTCCGTCAACCGGGCAAGAACTACTCGAGTGAGAGCACTTGGTCCCGTGATCCTTCAGGGTTCTGTTGCGACTGAATCCACAATTCATGTGGTGATCAACAGCTCATGCTATCATGGACAGCTCATGTCATGAACTACCTACCTAGGTACAAAGTCCATGAACAGATATTCGGCATCGGATGAGACCAAATCTTGAAGACCCAAAAGTAAGCTCTCCATGGGGCCTCGGTTGAGCTCCCTCCATTTGCCGTGGTGGGGCACAAACCAGTGGCTCGTGTAATCCTTTTCATGGATCACCTTGACGGTTGAGTCGGGAAGGCTAGTGTGAGGTAGGCAAAACCTCGGAATCTTCCTCCATACATTTGCCTGCGGTTCCTTGATGTCTTTCTTCCGGCCACCTCGATTCCTGTTCTCCAGGAAATCAAGCCATTGACCGGTGTGCCCTTTGCATATTACGGGGGACAAAAATGCTGAATGACTAAGGGGACTTGTAATCCATCGTTTTCCCACCTGCGAAGGGGACTGGAGATGAGATGTACACGACGGCGAAAGGTAACCTATGGAATACTTTGTGCCACCCACCTCCCAAGAAAGCTCGGGGGTCCAAGAGGCAAAGGCTGGGGAGAGATGTCATTGTCTTCGTAAGTGACCTGCTCTTTCTTGATTGCATTGGCCATTCGTTACTGCAGCTTCTAACCTCGCTAAAAACGGAAGCTCCTTGAAAAATAGCAAACAATAGTGCCGGTTTTTTTCTTGACCGTTGCCAATAATGACATCGTCGTCTCCTCACAACGAACTTGACCCCGAAAGCAAGTGCCAAGTTACCCCACACGAAACTACTAGGCCCAATGGGACTTGGCATCCTCGATTTTGATGTTGCATTACCGTCCTCGTCAAATATTTTCTTCCCATCACACGGAGCCTCCAACAGTTCCTTACCACTCCTCTTTCCAATGCCTTGAATTGGTACATATTGGCTCAGGTGTGGTTGCATGCATCGGATGCAACATTCCCCCGGTCTAGGGTTGCCGATGATATGACACCTGGCCAGTGTCCGGATCACGACAACCGACGACTGCCGTGACACCTTGGCGATGTTCTCTCGCAGCTTCACGCTGACCGTGTTCGTTTGATCCTGAGTTCTGAGTGGGTTCGAGCAAACTTTGAAAATCACAGTCGTAGCCGTTCTGTTTCAAGCCTACTCAAGTGTAAAAGAGTACGGGCGATTGAATAAAAGTCCAATCGCCAAAGTCACGATATTATTGCAAGGGAACTTATCAACACAAACACAAAACAACACAGAGCCAGGGCTGGAATTGAGAGTGGAGTCAAATGGTAAAACAGCAAAAAGAAGAATTAGATGACCCCAACCCGATTTGAACGGATAACCTTTCGATCTGGAGTCGAACGCGCTACCGTTGCGCCATGAGGCCTTTGTTGATTGAATTGCCTTTGTCAACAGCTTACATTAGGATATTGCAGCCCGTCGATAAAGAAAACGAATTGGTGTACTCGCTGAAGGTTGACATGTCCAGAAGGAACACGCATGGAGAAAGCTGTTAGAAACGTATTGTAGACAATTTACAAGCTGGTAAACACTTTTAAATGTTGTTAGTTGTCATTGTCTGCAACATGGGCCGATGTCCTAGGTAAGTCAAGCCGAACTGAAACCTGTTGAAGCGTGTGTTCAAAACTCTTCGTGAGTTAATCGACAGTCATACCCAAGCGTCAGCCTAGGTACCTGAATCCCGTTCGTGCTTCATCATATTAGCACCTCGAGTCATCAGAGAGAACTCATTCTCGTAAGCCTGGACAATTAGGTAGTCAACAAGGAAGCTGCTAGCTAAAAAGATTTTCATAGGTATGTAAGAGACAGGCAGAACCAACAGCATTCTTGTCCTCCGCGTCTCAAGAGACAAAACTAGGTAAGAAGGGAGAGAGGAGAAGTGTTATTTGGGAGGAAAGGTGATGGGAAAGATGGAAGTAAAGGCAATAAGAGTATAGTCAAAGGGGTTTAATAGAGGGGCGATGAGAAATACCTCGTTAATGGGGCCGGAAACTTGTTGGTTTCATCACATTGGGAACACCAAATAACATTACCTACCTACCTACCTACCTCTACCTATAAGGTTGAAGCTGGTCAGTTACTAATCCGAAACTTCAGGTGCTTCATAGGTATAAATAGGTAGAGGTATATGCCTGTAAAAGGACTGGACACAATAGAGGTATAAAGCTTGAACAAATCTGAGCAGGAGTACATTTATTACCTCCATCATCGAAGAAGTCACCCATTAGCGGAAAGAGGAGGCTGAATTCGGCATCCAGCAATGTAACTCATGTGGCTTCATCCAATCAAGTCTAGGGCAGGTATATATCTGAAGCGAACTTGACTCGACGTTGCAGCTGTCAAAAGAGGAGGCAGCCGCCAATTTGGCTTCTTGAAGATAGAGGTACCTCTAGCATTCAGTGAATGGTTCTTCGCCCAATGTCCGTGCAGGTTTCTACAGCCGGCCGAGACAGGATGCTTTCCGCTTGCTTTATGCCTGTCCACCCGGAAGATGCACATGCGTACAGGTCAGTAGCGTCTAGCAGCTGTAAAGTCTGGAGACAACGAAAGGTACCTCTACCTACTTGTGCCTGGCCCTTGGGCTCGCGCTTTTTCACCTCACACAACTACCTTAGTACTCGCCATCCCTTGCGCCGATTGCACATATACGACTAGAGGCCGTTTTCACGATTCAGTCCACTACTACGACAAACTATGTTGCCCTCAAACCTCATCGGTATCTACGCTGAGTACAAGCGAGACACCAATGCCATCGCTTCGTGGCTGGCCTCGAGCGCAAGAATATGCGGTTACCCGACCGAGAAACTTTCCCTCGGTTCCTGGAATTCGTCCCCATCTACAGAAGCAGCGAAGCCAACAGGACGCTTGAAGAGGAAAGCACGAGAACAGGCCCAGCAAGCGACTAGCTTTACCGCGACATCTATCACCCCGCCAAAGCCCTACACACTAGCGGTTGCCGACTTCGTGCCGCTCGCTGAATTCATCGTGCGATCCAAGAGACCGGCTATCTCTGTGTCTCCGTCCGTGATTTCCATCCTCAACCGTGCAATATCTGCGCGTTCGAACTTTGGGCAGCTTCTGGGAGAGCAGCAAGATACGATACTCGATCCACAAAGCGACGCCACACATCAACACTTTGTTGAAGTTTTGGAGAAAGTCAGAAAGATCCTCCTATCGAAGATGCCACCCGCGATCCCTACTGCAGATGAGGTGAACGGAGCCCAACATCTATCAAATCAATTTGGCCTTCTTCGAATTCAGCAGCCATCTCTCAACGTCGTCGACGCCGATCCCAGCATACCAAAGACCGAGAAAAAAGACAATCACCCTGCGGCCGTTCAAGAAGACAAGACCGAATACATAGCAGAAGAGCCTTCCTCTCGCTCCGATGCAGTCGCTGCCTACTGCATGCTATTCCAGGACATCACAATCATCCGCGGAGCTGTCATGGACATCTGGGCGGGCGTCCGCGACGGCACCACCGACTATGTCGCAGCATCCATCGCCACCGACACCGCTATCGGCATGATTCGAGACATTGCAGACACCATGACTAGCGTGATGAAGCCTCATGAAGGGATCATACACATCATGCGGCTGTTTCACATTGTCAGATGCAGAACTCGCGGCATCGACATGGCAGCTGTCCGCTTCGAAGATCGTGAAAATTTCCTTCACGACACGTACGAGCTGGCTCTGCACAACTTGATGCTTCCAAGCATGACGTTGAGTACACTTATAGAGTCCTCCACCACGGACAGGGTGGGCTGTTGCCTCTCTCTACTCGAATACAGTGATGAGGACGCCATCTATGGGGTTGGGTGGGACAAAGATACAAGGTGGTTGAATCTTTGCGTCTCGGAGTGTACCGTGCTCGCGGAAGGTTTTGAAGATGACGAAAGGCTTTATCCTGTGAGGGACATGTTCGTTCAAGGAGTGCAGGAGACGATGAACACGAAAGTGGTACCGTTTTATGCAATCATCGCCGGCCAGCTCAACCTGGATATTCATCATGTCTTGGGGAAGAAGACAAAGGATGTTGCAAGGGAAGCTTTGAGGGAACTATCGGAAATAAGAAAGGATGTGCCGAGTATTCTCGACTGCCACGGCGAGGACAGTTATCTCGAGCATCAACTGAAGCTCCTGAACTACGTTCTTTCCGATCCCGTCAAGCAAGTGAAGGATTGGTCCCTAGAACCCGGTTTGCCTGTGGCCAAGGCTCACCAGACCTTGGAGCTTTTACCCGTCTTGACAGGCCAATTGGTTCACCACTACCGAGTAGCCATCTACCGGTTTGCAATCAGGATTGCGACCGTGATGGGGTCAATCCAATATGCGACACAGCTCTACCATGCCCTCCGCACAGAAAGCCTGGTCAAGGCAGAGTGGCCAGACCTGGACCATGCCCGAATACTACTAGGCGAGTCAAGCTTCTACGTGGGAAGTCTTCCCAAGAACATTCCAGAGTACATGTTAAAGTTCTCTCTTCAAGCCGGCCTGTCTCCGGCAGCAAAGGCCCGACAAGGTCGAAGCAAGAAGAAAAGCAAGAGACAAGCTCGGGAAGCGGATAGGTCACAGTACACCACAGCAGGACCACGAATGATCGCTGACGGGGATGACCGCCTTCCTTTCTCCAAGAAGTTCATCAAGCTGCATGAGTCGAAATGGAAAAAGGAGTTGGAGGCGTGGTCGAGGGAGCTTTTGCGGGATATCATCGCGACGGTGAACGTCGAGCCCATTACCCTCAGCAAGAGTGAAGGCAATTCGTGGAGCTCAAATAGCCAGGAGGAAGAGAGTGACTCCCGGCTTCGGTGCGTACTCTTGAAGCTCGCTGAAACTTTGCACAATGAATCGCGCAGTCTTCGCTTCCCATTGCTCAAAGTACACCAATCCTCATGGGAGTTATTGACAACCGCCCGCGATAAATGCGGTCCTATGCTGCGCGCATACTTTCGCGAGCCTGACTTTGAGGATGACGAGTTGACTTGGTTCATCACCGGATACATTTTCTCGGCAGCGTGTAGAGCGCACGACAAGAATCGTATTGGCCTACCCTTGAAACAGAGTCCAGACTTGAGGCCGCTGAAGATGGCGGGTGAGGTCTGTGAGAGACTCTTGACCACCAGGAGGGACTTTGGGACACGGGCTCTACGGTGGATGGAAGGTGGTGGTCAACCTCCACAACAAGTTGTTGAGGATGCAGTTGTTGGGCACGAAGCAATCGAGGACACTTGCCTCAACGGTACGGGCGTCGAGGATAAAGGGCCTGGTGTTAAATGCCACGAGATTACAGGTCCGAGCATCATGCCGACAAAACAGGGGTTGAGGTTCAGGATTTTTACAGGACAAGTGTTGGGCAGACGGAGGTTGATACAGGTCAATCAAACGGTAAAGATACAAGGAATGCGGGTACAGGTACATATATCGAGACTGCAAATTTTGAGGAACTTCCTCTGGAAATGTAACACAGGTACCTCTTGACAGAGATGTGGAATATGAATACGTTAGATGGAGTCCTTTGAGTGCGAAGATGGACGCGTAAAGAGAGAACGCAAACCAGATGCGTTGACACGATAAGAATGAAGGAATCACACGAACGACTTGAAAATTTCGCAAGAGTGTCCTGAATCCGCAAGTGTCCAATCCATCTTCACTAGAAAATGTCAATCTGGGCACCGACCGCATGTCCGGTAGAGGTAGTCGGGTTGTGGCTCGGGAAAATGCCAGGTGATGCCATGATGTTGTTGGGTTCGACGGATTCGACATGTTCCATTGTGTGAGACCATGGATGAAGAATCTTGGCCCTTGAAGAGGAAATCGCAGAGCTGGAGGAGTACCTACGTACCGAACAGTCGCTCATCGCGGTGTTACTGCTGATAGATTGCAGATAGGAAGCGGGATCACTTACTCGCGAGCATCAACGTGAGTAAGCACATTGCAGCTGATGTTGACGCTTTCAGGCGTTACAGTGATGCCTTTCTGTTGGTAAAATGGCGGGGCATTCGTCTCCGGCCTGGGCGACAGAAAGGATCTCGAAAGCCCCTACCGATCAATATCGAATGCGTTAAGCCGGAAAGAAATGGAACGAGAAAACATAAAGTCAATGGGCGATCGGCTGGAGATGCAGTGACTGCACATGCTGGCGGAGAGAACGTTCCTCTTGTTGGATTGACGCAACTTGAAGTCGACACGCTGAGGGACCGAAGTGGAAGCTTGCGGCAGAATGACAGGCGGGGTTAGGTCACTTGCCGGGTGGCGGGTGCTTCCACTTGTTGGATCATCTTGTGCCACAAACTTCCCCGCCTTGGTTTCTAGGAATCTCTGCTTCATGCTTTCCCTTTCCTACCTACCTCTACCGGTAGTACTTTCTGCTCCCATTCGAGATCTCAGTTATTCACCGGAACGAGGCGACGATTCGAAAAGAAAGACTCCATTCAGAAGAGCACTAGCTTGGGCTGCTAGGGCTCAACACAGCGACAACCACGATGCCTGTACACGGGCTACATGGATGATCATCTATCATGCATCCAATGCCCGTGCACATGGGATTTTCGTGTGTTTGGGTAAGATAGGTATGTATCCCGAACGGCGTCTCTTCGGTACAACCCTCCATCTTCTGTTTACCCGTTCCTGTCAATCTTCCAACGTCCCATATCTCGTCTTACCCCGCACTCAACTCTCTCCCACGTTTTTCCCCGGATCGCAGGGTCCACGGATCAACATCTTGTCGCTTCGGTAGCTAACCTTGTGAGAACAGAACAGTCTAGGTCCGTCAAGAGCAAGCTGTACATCGATGTGGGACCCATACAACGCAATTGTATGCAGACACAACAAGCCGATTCGACCGGGAAACGAGCCATGGCGGGCATCCGCATATACCTCCACTCTCCGCGTTCGCGACAACACACCTCCGATCTCAGTCGGTTACTCTGCTGCACCGCTCGTTAGGTAGTCGCACCATACAGACGGCCCAGCCCAAGCGATATAGGGGACAACACAATAGCCGGCTTCGCCTGCTGCGCTAGACACAGCACCTGTGTAACCGATAATGGAATCCTGAGCGGTGATAATATGTTTGGCCTTGTTCAAATTGAGACACTGCCCTACGTGGCCGGGTTCCCCGAGTGTTCGCTTGCGGCTATTGTACTAGCTTCTAGCCAGTCTCTAGCCATCCAGTCGTCTTCTCGAAAGTCTGCCTTGGTTTTTTTCCGGCTTCAATTTTGCCGCTGGAAATATTGGGCGGGGAAGAAGTCGATGATGAAAATGTTGTCGACGTCCCCAAAGATGTAGAGCTTGTCCATCTCCTCGGCCCTCTGTCCAGGAGCATTATGGCTCTTGTTCGATATCTTACACCCCATCTGGCGGCAGGCTTGATTGTCACTGGAGCCGTACTGGCAAGTCCTTTCAGCAATGCTGTCCATGATGCACACATCGCCACCGGCTTCGTCTCAGAGCTTACACAGAACATCACGGCCGTTCATCAAGAGCACCAGCAAATACACAGGCATGCTCTTGTCTGTAGCCAGTCTTCGTCCCTCACGGTTGATGTAGGCTACGCCAAGTACCAAGGCCAACAAAATTTCGCTACCGGCGTGAATGTTTGGAAAGGGTGAGAAGCGCCAGCTCTACATCGATATCTGAACCCGTGCTGCATGCGGTTTACTGACAGCGTATGGCTAGAATCCGGTATGCAACTGCTGCAAGATGGCAACCGCCGCGTCTTCCACCGCCGCGTCCTAATGCCCCTATCACGCAAGCGACGAAACAAAGTGCTCAGTGCCCGAATTCCAGCCCATCTGTGGGCGGTTCACCCCAAATTGAGGACGATGAGAACTGCCTTTTCCTCAATGTCTATGCCCCCGCCAAGGCGCAAAACCTCCCTGTCCTTGTTTGGATTCATGGTGGGGGCTACGGCTTGGGAAACAACGTTCAGGACATGACCGAGATTATCAACGCAAACAACCAAGGCTTCCTTGTCGTCTCCATCCAGTACCGTCTCGGCGCCTTTGGCTTCCTTGCTTCACAAGAAGTCAAGAACACGGGTGTTGTCAATGCTGGTCTCCTCGACCAGGCCTTTGCTCTCGCATGGGTCAAGCTGTTCATCTGCAAATTTGGCGGCAACCCACTAGCCGTCACTATCGCGGGCGAGTCCGCTGGCGCCGGCTCCGTCATGTACCACAACCTTGCCGTCAACGGTACTTTGGGTCCGCTACTTTTCGACAAGTCCATTGCCAACTCGCCCTACCTTCCTTTCCAGTACAACTACAACGATGCTATCCCTACTTCTAGATACTATGCCTTCGCTCAGGCTGCCGGTTGTCCCAGCAGTGGGGACGTGTTCGCCTGTCTTCAGAGCAAAGACTCGGCCACACTACAACAAGCTAACTACGTCGTCAATAAACAAGCGCCGCATGGCTACTGGGCTTTCTACCCCGTCACCGACCACGCCTACATTATGAGTCTTGCCAGCCAACAGCTTGCCGACAAGCAAGTGAACGGTATGAAGCTTCTCGTTGGGTTCAATGCTAACGAAGGCCCTCTGTTTGTCCCCAACAACATCGACACCGAGTCACAACTCGCCGAATGGCTCAAGGTGGAGTTTCCCAAACTGTCCGCGACACAAGTCAACTCCATCCTCATCGCGAATCCCAACAGTAGCCCAACTAACCGCGCGGGCCCGTTCTTTGAAACGAACGGTCTTTCCGGCGCCAACGCGCTGAACATGTCTGGTGGTGCCAACGGCCAACAACAGCGCGGCTACAACATCTACGCCGAAGCCACCTTTGTCTGCCCAGCCTACTGGTTTGCCTCTGCATTCATCGGCTCTAGCGCTAAGAAGGCCTACACATACCAATACTCCGTCCCCTTTGCCCGGCACGGCACCGACATCGCCGGCTACTTTGGTCCGCAAACTGAGAACCAGTCTAACGACTTCGTTCTTGCCTTCCGCCGCATCTGGGGTAACTTCATCATGACTGGCAACCCATCCATCACCAGCCTGCTCGCCAACGGGCAGTCAACGGGGGATACGAGCGCACATCCTGTTGCGGCTTGGCCGGCTTGGACCGAGAGTGCTCCAAAGTTGGTGAATCTGAACGAAACAGGTGGTTTGCAGTACCAGGCACCGACGCAATGGGGGTTCAATGTGACGCAGTCCAAAGAGCCCGGATTGAAGAATGCGATGGAAGTCGTAGATGCTGACTCTTGGGAGGGAGGGAGAGGGCAGAGGTGCACCTTCTGGAAGCAACTAACTCCTAACATTCCGGCGTAGATGACTGCATGGTGATGGCGAGACGATGGTTTGGACGTATCTTTTACCAACTTCTTGCTCCAAAGTGTATGCCAGCTCAATACCATGCTCTCTGCTTGCTCCATCTTGCCCTGTGCGCTTTCATGCCCTGTCTATACGTTGCAGCCTGGTGTTCCCGTCGCAGAGTCTTGCACTGTCGTTTGGCACATCCGTACCTACAACGCATGTCTAGAAACAGATTTTCCTACTACGGTATTTCCAGGTCTAGGAAGGGGCCCTAATCCAATGTGATGTTTACATTTATTCTTGGACCTAACGTCCAATGTCGAATGGCGCAGATTCCCCGTACGGTAGTAACGAATCCTTCAACTATACCTCTACGCTACCAGCAAGCAGTCCATGAGTTGCCGCAGGCGTCAAAGTGCAGATTGCACTCCCTACATCCCCAAGCAATGCACTGATCGTGGTGCCAGCAGGTTTGGCCCCTGCAAGACCGCTCGAAAATATCTCCCTCCTTTCCTCTTTCGCTGATATGAGGGAGGTCCCTCTTATAGCAGGTTTTCTCGACCTAAGATGGAGCTTTGGTGTTAGTCTTTTGGAGAAGCGACAGAAAGCATCATATGGGTTTTTTGTGAACGCTGGGGCAAAGCACGTACTCCAGCAACCCTGAAACTGTCATTGATCTGAGTTCCGTTGATCTGAAGTCCGTTGACCTGCGTTCCGTTGACCTGTGCCTTGGTGACCTCGGCAGTCTCTACCGGGGCAGAGTGCACAGCCGAAAACGCGGCAGCGATAGCGAGGAGTTTGAACAGGTTGGCTTGCATGTTGGGCAATAGAATATTGCTTGGTAACTTGGACAGGATGTAGAAAAGAGTACGAGCGTTGAGGATTGATCGGCTTGATGGCTCTGTTCTCTGGTTGTTCAGCGAGCAGGAGAAGGCTGCTCTACATATACCTACTTATACTGACCAGTTTATCATGATTCCGTCCGGACCTTGCCATCTGTGCCTTGTCGTCGGGTAGCATGGTTCCATAGTATACGGCGGTATTCCGGCGTTGTTGGTTGCTGCATGATGAGTCCGTGTTAAGACAACGTGGGTCAACATGATGAAAAGAGGATGCTGGAGAAGGAACTGAACCAGGCAAGTCTTCTTTCATGAATACGATAGTCCGGCTTCATTGGGGGAGTGTCTGCGTCTCGTACAGTATAGGTAGGTAACGTAGCGTTGACAACCCCGGGCATCTAGATGTATGGTTCTTCTAGGTACCTACCAATCGCACATCCACATTCGAATTGCTTGTTCGACGTACATACATGAGGACCAACGAGCCAAACAGTGAGACTCTTGGGAAGGATAGCCGTGCCTACCTCGCCTTGAAAAATAGTGGATATGGATGCTGGTTGGAGCAAAACTGGCCCCCAAGCCGACATGATGGCACGGGCCGACTGTCTAATTCACTCTTAACATACTACATTGACTAGGGTCCCCGGTAGCGAGTTCGTATTCTAATGCGACTACCGTCCATTGCCGGGCCCTACCTGCACATGTTGGATGTTTGCGGTATTGCACTGTCCTTTTCGCGTGGTAGGGTAGCAGAGTTCGAGCAAAGCGCCGGAAAATGGTCTGCTCAGAAGAAATGCCTACCTACCTACAAGGGCTGGGTTGTAATTGCCCTGGTAGAGCCTCAGCCCTTGGCACTTGCCATGACTGATGTCGGTTTATTCGGAGACTCTTGACCCAGACGGAGACAACAAACGGTAACAGACCATCAAGAGGATATGATAGGTAGGTAGTTGATGGACTGTAGATGAATTCATAACGAGCATCACCGGTACAACTGACAATATATCAGGGTAGCTGCTAATCAACTCTGTCAGGAGCCTGCCATCAGTTTGCCTAGAGATATCAAAGAACCACTATGCTGCTGTGGGGACGTTAGGTGTACACATGTAAGATTCGGTCTACAGCGCCGACCCCCCGAGCCAACTGGCAACAGGTTACATTGAGGCCTTAGTGAACGTAGTCCAATTGGGATCAGTTCCGGGGGCTACTTACCTAGCGACACACCAATGCTACCACACGCCCCCGGGTCTCCCCTCCTCGTTCGTTTCGCCCCACTCCGTCCACCCCTCCACGCTTTGCTTACTACGAGTCTACGACTAGTCGAGGTCGTCACTGCTGCGGCTGGTGCTGTCCCCTTGTCTCCCGCCACCACTACAGTCACTACTCGAATTATCATCATCATCAGCACGATCTTTCGACGCTCCAACTTTCCACTACTCTCATCTGCACGTTGCACCGCTCGTACCTCCGGCGCCTTCCTAGAATCCAACCACTTCTACTATCACTACATGCTTCACAAGCTCCTATACTCCCCTTTAGCTGCCCCATCGCATTACTACGCATTTGGAAAACATATTTCTTGCTCGAAACATTCAAGCCGCGCCGTTATTACCTCTGTATCAACTCGCTAGCAATATGGCAGGCGAACCGGCGGCAAGTGCGCCTCAAACTCTTCATTGTCCATACATGTACCTTATGCTAACCATCATATTTATCAACAACAGAGCTCCATGACTACGCCCCAAGTCGCTACTGACCAACAGCCTGTAAGCGACGACAAGTCTCTAAGCGATATCCGGAGATCAATGAAGAGGGACGGACAGGGCATAAGTGCGTTGGGCCTCGATGGCGTGTTCCGTAGTTTTGACGCCGAACGCAATGTTCTCGACGCGGTTGGCCTTAACCCGGCCCAGATAAGAGAATACTACGATGGTCTGCCGCTTCCCGAGAGACTGCGTACCGCCGACGGCCGCAACGTGTCCCGTTGGGATATGTTCCACCCCGATGCGGAGAATGTTCCGAAGATATTTACGGAGGAGGAGAAAGCTAGAATGCTGGCACATAACGAGGAGATGGTAAAGCGTGGAGTCACATGCGCAACCTGTGTTCCAGGCAAGTCGGTAGACGAAAGGGGATTGAAAGCTTAGGTTGATGGTGCCTTTTTGCTTTGCGCTATTATAAAATGTTTATGCCAGTCACTTCCAAGCCTTAAAGACAGGCCACAGTCGTGTAATGTTAATCCAGTAACCTAGCTCGTACCGCTAGTCGTCTAGCCTTGGTGTACCGGCGTAGCCGTTCAAGTTTAGTAATACGTGTTACGATCCAACCAATGAGCATAGATAGATTAACTAATTAGAAGGGTCCCGGAGTCCCGAATATCGGGACTACGGGACCGGCTGAAAGCTAGTATATAAAAAGGCCTCCCGGCCTTTGTTATTATAGCTTTTTAATAAACAATAGCTTTTATAATCGATTAGTACCTTTCGGTTACTCTTACTATTATTCTAATTCCAATAATATATTCCTATATTTATAACGGTTCGTTATATATTGTTTACTCCTTTATCTTTGTATATTAGTATTTTAAAATTTACTATTATACCCAAATTTCCTTAAAATTAAATATTATTAAATTTCCTCAATTTACTTTAACTTTCTACTATTATATTTGGAAATTCTATTAAACGCTCCGCTTCCGGAAGACCCGTTGGAATTAGACTCCCGGGTACTACGACCGGAAACCCCGGTCCTAGAACGGATTTTATAATTAGTATTTAAAAAAATAATAGCCGTAAAATTATAATTATTAAATTTCGTATTAAAAAGATTAAAGAAATTATATATTATTTTAATATTTAAAGTAAGAAGTTAACTATTAACCCTATCCCTACTATTATTAAAAATACTATTATAGTTAAATTTTATAAAATTATTAATAGATTAAATATAAAAGTTTTATTCAACGAGGGTTAGGGTTAGGGTCAGGGTTAGGGTTAGGGTTAGGGTTAGGGTTAGGGTTAGGGTTAGGGTTAGGGTTAGGGTTAGGGTTAGGGTTAGGGTTAGGGTTAGGGTTAGGGTTAGGGTTAGGGTTAGGGTTAGGGTTAGGGTTAGGGTTAGG
>NW_009799102.1:0-95203 GCF_000213175.1 Neurospora tetrasperma FGSC 2508
CCTAACCCTAACCCTAACCCTAACCCTAACCCTAACCCTAACCCTAACCCTAACCCTAACCCTAACCCTAACCCTAACCCTAACCCTAACCCTAACCCTAACCCTAACCCTAACCCTAACCCTAACCCTAACCCTAACCCTAACCCTAACCCTAAGTAGGGAGGGAAACAGCCCAATTGAGAAACCTAGAGGGGAGAAATATCCAAGACTTGGACTACTCTATTTACTCCATCCACAACCACGTTTTAAATGCTCGCGAATCCTTATCCGCGGG
Organism: Neurospora tetrasperma FGSC 2508; assembly: GCF_000213175.1. Lineage (NCBI taxonomy): Eukaryota > Fungi > Ascomycota > Sordariomycetes > Sordariales > Sordariaceae > Neurospora > Neurospora tetrasperma. The sequence goes on from NW_009799102.1 coordinate 275, forward strand.
CGCTGTCTCTTGCGTCTTCTTTCTTCCGTACAATCCCCAAGCCATATGCCTCGTAGGGTTCGCAGCTAAGCGCTCAAAGTTCTTTACAGTCTCCGAATCATTACCCTCGACAGTCCTTGCATGCTCCAACGCCATTCGAATCAACTCCCCCGCTCTCGCCTTATCATCAGTCGCAGCCATCATCTGGAAGGCATCATAGTAGGCGCGATACACCTGGCTGTTGTACGTACCCTCATCGTCGAGTAGCGACAGCATCCTGCGCACCATCCCAAGTCCAAGTTTGACGTTGCTTCCCGCGCTGAGAATAGCCTGATCCAGTCTATGGATGGTGGCAAGCCTCTCATCGCTGGCCCTACGTTGATCGGGTGGCAATGAGCACAACTCGCATGCGCAGTCAAAGTTGAACTTGATCTTGAGAATGGACTGACGCTCGACATACGCCGCGAAGTGTCCAATGTAAGAGATGGTGATCTCCTCTCCTTTTTTGATGTCACGGACAGCATGGATGGTCTCGCGGCTGATGCGTGAATTCCAGCTATTCTGCGTGTTTGGGTTGCAAGCGTGGTTGATACGTGATGCTTCAATGAACAGGCCACCACCGACGGGCGGCGAGCCGAGGCCGAGCATGTTCGTCTTGCAGATGGCGAGGAAAGGGCTGAACGTGGTCCCGTGACAGTTGTGCAGACTGAGGAAGGCACGTTGCTGATCTTTATCGAGTGTCTTGAGTTTCTCAGTAAGGTGCTTCTCGACGACTTGGTTGCCTCTTTCCATAACGTTGGTCGGCACAATGAAGAGTGGCTTTTCAGCCATGATGCGCGTGCCTTTGGCGATGTCTTGGGTTGCGATGACGCCGGTACCCTTGTTGGGAATTGGGACGATGTCGTAAAGTCTTTGCTGGTTGTTCGCCGTCATCGTGTGTGCTTCTTGAACGAATTGAGGGAGGAAGGCTTGCGGATCAATGTGAAGAAATGAAGAAAGTTGTCTCTTTGGTTCCGTCAGAGGTGAGTTGGGTGTGCTTTCTTACCTCTATATATCCTGCTTTGTTTATGACCGATGACCCCAAGTTGTTGCCTTGACGGAGGAGGACCTAACCCAACAAACTACCCTACTATGCATATTAGAACTCAAATGTCAGTCTTCCATGTCTATTTGTGGTCATCGATACAGGACTCAGGTGGTTTGCCAACAGCTTTGGGCCTCTCGCAGAGACCAGGGCGACCAATCTTATCACTTTGTCGTTTTTCTCATGGGCCTCCAACGTCAATGTCCGGCAAGCAGCATTGTCAGCGTGTGAGGACCCGGGACAGCGAATAAACGGGAAGTTGCAGTTAACTCACTTGAGTTGGAAAACTCTCACCGGCTTGATATCATCGCCAGACGAAGTGTCATGGAATACACTCGCAGATGTTTCAAGTTCGCACGTCAATGCTCCAGCACGACGGGTCCCGCTCCCCGAAACACCATACGGAGATTGCTCTGATCGTCTCCCTGGATTCTCAGTGAAGACAACGTCGAAGACACTTCAGGGACACAATATCACTTGGGCTGCTGCGGTCTCCGAAGACAAAGTCTGATGCTAGGATCAAATGTTAGTGATGCGCCTTGGGGTCAAGTCAAACCGACCTATCCTCCTCCACTTCAGCATACTCGCTGTACAACACATATTGCTTCACTCCAGTCCTGGTCATCATCGATCGCATGGCGCAAAAATGGCAGCCGGCGGCACTGGATTGTCTCAATTGCCCCTTGTCCACAGGCTGTGCAAGAAGGTCGCCTTCAGGGATGGGAATAGCAAGTCGGACGGCACTTCCTTTTCAAAACCGGATACATACCTAGGTACCTCTACTTGATTGCTCTTGTTTCCTTGTTGGATTGGCTGGCTGCCTTGGGTGAGGACGGGAGATCTCCGAGGAGCAACTTAGGTAATGCCTGTTTTGCAATTTGCACTAGTCACCCCCCTAAAGCAAACTCAGCTACAGTACATTTACAGCGGCTTTACACAACCTCGCCTCGGAAACCCCCTCCCTCCACCCCCGCAACGACCCTACTCCTCCCCACTACCAACCCCCACCGGTCCCTCCATTCCCCTCCTCCTCCACATCCCAATCCCTTTCGACCCTCCACGCATCATTCAACCCATTTCCATTTCCCTTGTCCTTCCCAGCCGCCCACTTCTTCGCGAGATCACACCCACGATGTCCCCATTTCTGCGAATATACCGCCCGTCCTGTCTCGATCCACATCTCCACGCCGGTTCCGAAACCCTCTGCGTCCCGATAAAACGGCTCTCCTTGTCCTCCCTGCTGCTTCATCTGCCAGCTCTTGGTCCGCCCTTCGTAACCGTTGCCGCGGGCATACTTAGCACGTTCCATACGACAGGCCGTCGACAACAAATTGGCGTGCGTTTCAGCTTCCGTAATCTCGGATGTGTCTTTCGTCATCACCGCTGCTGCTGAAGTGGCTTCCGCTTTCTGGTTCCGGGCCGGGGGGTCAGGATCGCCGGGGAAGGAAGCTTTGATACCCGGGATACGGAACAGCGCGCCGATGTCGTCGAGAACAGTGCTCACGTCCAGGATGTGCCCTGCCTCTGTTGCTGGTGCTGTGGACTCGTTCTGTGTGTAGCCCGCCCACATCAATCGTGTGTACATGTCGCAGTTGGTACCGTAGAAGGGAATGTGCGTGTCCCAGCCGCCAACGGAGAGGATCGCATCCCGGTGGACGAGGGTGAGATGGTCGTAGGAAAAGAAGTGATGAGCCCACTTGGGATGGGAAGGGTCGCGGTATTGGCGGAGGGTATGGAGGGCATTGGCGTAAAGAGAGCGGTATATGTATTCCTCGGGCTCGTTGTTCTCGAACGTATTGCTGGACTTGTCGGGCTTGGCAGCGGCAGCTGGAGAGTACGACGGGCGTCGATGCTCGTAAGAGAAGACGATCAGGTCTTGATGTGACCAAAAGTATTCGGTCCAGCCGCGTTGGAGGGCAGTCCTGTGCCCATGTCACTGATCAGCAGTCGTTGCGATCGGAGGGAAAATGGGGGAACTAACCAAGCAAAGAAGTTCTGCAACTGCGCAAATGTTAACAGCGTCGGAGTCTGCAATCCAGTAAGTCAGCCAGTATCCATGTCATTCTTTCGTCCCTTGTCTATCCCCTCTTCCCATCTCCTCGGCTCTCCTTTTGCTCCTCCTACACGCACGCATCTCAATCCCTCAACGCACACCGCCCGTGTCCACGACCCTCTATCGTTTCTCGTACCCGTAAGGACTAGAATCGCCTTCTGCCCAGGCGAAACGGGTACGTCCCCAGTCTCATCCTTTATATCCGTCCCTGGGGTTAAGCCAAAGCCGGAGCCAGCATTAGAAACGGCACCTACGGAAATCACGGTCACTCCAAGCATCCCCAACTGTGTCGAGTTCATAAAGAACGGATTTTGCAGACCCAACAACCCCCGCTCATTGGCGTCCATCGTCCCCGTGTTCTCGATAACATAGATCTCTTCCGCCGGCCAGCCTGCTGCAATGTAGCTGGACACACATTGCAATAGCAGCGGCCAGTTGCGAGTGAACCCGATTAGCAGCGGTGCCACGCCGGTCGGGTTGAGGCTGGAGTGGTAAGAGGACGAGGCGGGAGGATCGAGGCGACGGCCAAAAGACTTGCTGCCGAAGCGGGAGAAGTAAGACCTCGAGGGCTGCTGGGTGAGTTCCTGGGATCGAGAAGGGTGGAGGTGGCGAAAGTGCGAGGGGCGGTTGATCTCAGGTGCCTGTAGAAGCCTTTTCAGTTTGCGAGGCGTCAAGTCGGAAGAGAGGAGGGGGAAAGGGTCAATAATTGGAGGAGACAGAGGAGTGGGAGGGAGGAAGACAGGCGGAGACACGGAGGCAATTTCCGCTTCGTTCCAGGTAAAAAAGTCCTCTTGGAGCTTTGTTTGGGGGACGACGGGCCGGTGGACATCTCTGGCGCCGTATGGCGGGAGATGTGTCATGCTGGAAATATGAGACACGGGGGCGTTATCTGAGGAAGCATTGGGCGGATTTGACAGGTTGGACGACCAGCTGATGAGGCAGACAGAAAAGAGGAAATGGGCGGTGGTAAGGACAAAACAAGCAAGGAAGAGGCGGTAGCAGATACGGGTGGGAAAGTGCGAAAGTCTCGCGAGATTGATGATTGTTCGTGCCATTTTGGGCTGGGAAGGTATCAGGAGGGCAGGACAGAACGGGATGGGATGGGATGATCCGTGCTGTGTTGGTGTCGAGGAAGACGGAAAAGGGGAGCAGCAGATAATCAAGGCGATGGATACCTAGCCAAAGTTCGATGACTGGGCAAGGAAAAGATGTAAACATCGCAGCTGCTATTGCAGACACGACCCACAGAATCAGATAGCGCCAATATGTCAACATGTGCCGGTTTGGTCCAGATCGAAGAGGGAGGCTGCAGCGCCCCTGTGCAGGAACCTGGAAATCCAGCATTATCTGCAATTGGAAACAACTAGACCTAGCACTCAATGCAAAAAGCTTGGAACTGGTCACGCTGAGATTGATGTTCAAATCGCCTTCATCGCTATCTATTTCAACATTAAACTTGGTAGGCCTCGCCGATGCGCCTCAGAGGGCTGCTTAAAGGCATTTTCCCCGCGCGCTTCTCCGCCTCTGGGCTCACCCTTCTCCCGTCTTTTGAGTCTGCTATGCCAGCAGTCGCCTCCAAAGGCCCAAGGTACGAGATTGATCTTCTCATCCTATCAAAGTAAAGGCGGACAAAGTCTATTGTACAGGAAGCGGAGTAGGAACATATTGTACAAGCGGTGGTGCGAGCTAGCATTGGAAAGAGATAAAGTAAACAAAGGGAAAGTGTACCTAGACATGCATTGCTCGTCCATCGACAAGGAGCACCAAGATGCAAACATCCAACAAAAACCAAGACGTGCTTTAGTGTTCCGCCCCCCAGAGGCTCCCACTCCTAGAAGGACCATCCGTTTCATTCCGTGTAGACCAGTCCGTGCGTGAATGATAGTAGAAAGATGAAGGAGATTATGAATGATGAAGCGTGTAATGCAGAGCATGATGATGACGATGATAGAAGATAGAAGTTCGGAGTGAAATGTCCCTCTACATAGGTATCCTGAAGTGCAGACGTGATGAACAAAAAAGAGAGAAAACAAAAGAACGCAACCACCCTCCTTGAGCGCCCAATGCCATAAGTTATGTTATCCTAAACCAAAAGAAATGAAGCCGTGTTAGTTTGACAGCATGAGCTGTATGAGCACGGGTATTGGGTTCGTCCTTCAGATAGAGCCTTCTTCCCGGCGGTCACGAAGCGGATGACGAGGCGGACGTGGCGGACAAGGCTGACAATGATCCCACCCGAGAAAATGCTCATCATACCCAACGGTGGCAGACGCAAGACACTATTCCTCATCCAGTGCCCCCATCTTTCCATCCCCCTTTCCACTCTTCTTCATGTTTCCCAACTTCAGCATGCTCAGCCTTTTCTTGACACTCGCACTGCCGTTGTGGAACTTGTCTTTAAGCTCCTTCAAGTCTCTGTCCTCCTCCTTGTCCTCCTTATCTTTCTTGCTCTTCTTTTCCTTCTTCCCATATCCACTAACAGACACACCATTCAGCGCCGCTGCCGCCGCTCCGCGTTCCCTTTCTCGGTCAAGCTGGTCGGATTGCGATTGCAAGGGTGAATCCAAGTTGGGCTGAGAAATAGAAGGGGATGAGTACTCCGTCTGCCAGTCCGTATTTCCACCAACACTGTCAGCCACGCCGTTGATAGCGTTAATGAGGTGAACCTTATCGGAAGAGCTGAAACCGCGAAGGAAGGAGCGGCGGTTCGCCTTCCCTATCGACCCGTACCCTTCTTGTGTGTTGTCGGTTGGCTGTTGCTGCTGCTCCTTCCTGCTTTGAATTACATTGCTAGGGGCAGAGGGGCTTCGGTCGCCATTGGTGGTGGGCGTGTTCATCACCGTTGCTGATGCTGATCCAGTGTGCATGTCCTCGTGAGATTTGGACCTGCTGGCGAGGTTGTGCTCGCTACCGTTCAGTAGGTGGGGAATAGAACCGGTTGACGATAGCTGATGAGCCGTGGAGGAGTTCCCATCCTTCCTCCTTCCTCCCAAGAAACTCAGCCTTGCACCACGTCCTTGTCGTAGGGAAACGGGTTGGGAAATTCCGGTGCTGACCACAATTTCGCCTAGAACATCTGTTGTTTCGCTTGCGGTGTGAGCATGGCCTTGAGCGTTTGAGGAGATGCCGAGACCGTGGCCATTTGCCAAAGAGGCAGTGGCGGATAGGTGGTGTTTGTGCTGGCCGGTTGCGGAATTGAAAGCTGAAGGCCCCGGTGATCGTGGCCAGGTTGGCGAGGGTGTGATACCGCCGGTGCGTTCGCTGCCGGGAGAGGGATGGGGAGCGCGGGCGGGTGGTGGTGTGAAGATTGCGATTTCGGGGGCGAATGTTCGTTCGAAGACTGTCTGGGTTAGCGCCACATCGTCCAGCACAATGGTAACACAGGGGGACTTACACTTCTGCAAATCTTGCCCATGTTTTCTCACCATCTCCCTAGGGCTCTTCGCAAAGGTTGCCAAACACCTCTTGATCATAATCGCATGATCCACCAACGCCATCTTGATGGCGTTCTCTTGGGCATCAATCTCTGGGGGGGCGTCTTCCTCGTCCTCATCCTCATCACTCCCGCATCTTATTGTGATTGGCGTCGTGCTCGCCATTCCAGGAATCAGCTCTCGGTACCTACTCACACTCGCTTCGCTCTCCGGATTTACACTGATGCTGACCGCATCGACCAACAACATCACGGTAGCCTCATCACTTCCCTCACCCCCTTGCGCCTGTCCTTCTGCTACCTTCTTCTCAACAGCCGTCATCTCTCCCGTTTTTCTCACGATCCTCTCCAGGGCCGTCTCCTTTGCTGTCAACCTCACATGCTTGATTTCAACGATCTCGCTCCGTTTGAGTATGGTTGGGAAAGGTTCGGCGGTGGTGTAGAGGGTCTTCTCAGCGTAATGATCCCTTACATCCCCGTTGGTGTCTCTCTTTGTGCTGACGCTAAACGTTTGAGGACTGGAAGAGATAAGATAGTCGCGGATGATTTGTGGAACGCGAGCGCGCTGGAAGACGGTATGCGTGAGGTCACGGTGGGGGGAAATGGCTGATATGATTAGGAACTGGCCTTCAACGTCGTACTCTGCAGTGTCACGGTCATAAGAAGGGGTGATGATCTGCGCAGAGGGATACATCTCCTGCATGCGATCGGTGAATCCAGCCGTGCGTTCGGTAGGGGATGCGCCCTCGAAGACGAAAGCCTTGTCGCGTACGGAAGGAGGGAAGCCGAGACCCTTGTAGACGACTTTGAAGTACTTGGGTATGAGCTTGTCGGTCTTGTGTGCGATGGTCTCGTAAATGGTGGCAATGGCCCGTTGCGTGCGGGCGAGCTTAGCGAAGTCGAATATGTTGGACTCGTACTGGGCTTGGAGCTCTTTGTACGCAGCGAGCGCGCAGGACCAGGCGTGCCCGTCTTCGAAGTGCCTGATCATGTCGAAGTAGATGCGCTCCTTGCGCTCAAAATGGGATTGCGCTGGAAAGCAAGGGTCGTCGAGGGCGGGTGTGGTTTTGAGAGGGTCCCAGTCGTAGAGGTCTGCGTGTAGGCGTAGAGCGAGCCCAGCTTCGGTGTAGTTCCGGGCCGAAGCTTGGAGGCTGGCGAGCTGGTGGACGTAGCGAATGAAGATTTCCTCCTTTTGCATGTCGCGAAGGAACTCCATGAGACGGAGGCGGTGAACGAGGTTGGAGGTTTCACCTGAACCGTCACCGCCGTGGACGGCAACCAGCAAATCGAGGAACTCGTCGACTGTGCCCATCAGCTTACGGATGGCAGTGTACAATGGCTCGTCTGGGATCTTGGAGAGGGGTTCAAAGCGGTCCAGAAGCTCGCTCACAAACAGCTTCTGGAGGATACTCTCTGTCAATGGCTTTTCCTTAAAGTAGCCATCAAGACAGTCGATGATCTCCATCTGAATGACTGACAAATCCTCGCTCAGGGTCCACTCGCTGACGATCATGGTCTGCAGAACCTCTACAGCCATCCTCCGGAGACCCTCGTGGACACTAAGACAGAGCTCAACAATGGGCCCAACAAGCGTAGGCACATACTGCACCTGATAACCGCCCATCTTAGACAGCCCATACCGTGCCCTCTCCTCCAGGCTTGTCTCCCATCCAATAGCCTCCCACGTTTTCCTCAGCAGATCGGCTCCATGCTCTCTGACATCGCCTGCAATCTTCCAGACCGCTCTTCTCTTTTGCTCCGGGAACGTCTCCAACGCCAGCGAGGGGCTCCCCACCAGCTTGAGCAGTGTAGTGAAGAACATCTTCCACAGCTCGGTATCAAAGTTCTCGGCCTCATCCGGATGCGGGAGGAAGGACTCGAGCAACAAAGTGGCAAGATATTGCAGCATCCGCATGGTCGACTTGTGATGGAAGATGTGCACGCTGAGCCAGTTGGGGGGGAAGGTCTCGCCTTGCAGAATGCTCATGAGTACGCGGAGGCAGCTTTCGACAAGGATGTTGAGATCGTCTTCCGCCAGCTCCAGTTGCATGCCGCTGGGGGAGTTGGACAGCGCTGACAGGACAGCAGAGAGCTCGATGAGGGCTTCGTCAAAGACCACCTCTTCGGCAGTCGGCTTGGCGGGGAATGGGTATGATGTGGGGAACAGAAGCGACAAACGGTTTTTGGGCGTCTTCTCGGCAGCCTGGATGGCGAGGTAAGACTGGATAATTTTGGGGATATAATCTGGGATCTCCGGTCCGAGATGCTCGACCTGGCTGGCAAGCACTGAGCAGCACAGCCGCACCTGTTCTCTCCATTGCTCCGTCACCTCATCGGTATGCCCCCAGTGCGGTGCGATCCACCTCACGGTATTAGCGCTCAAGGCGGACCGCTGCTCTGGGTGCGAAAAGATGTCGAGCTTGGAGTAGTTGATGATGAGGACCAGCTTGTACAGCACGAGCTTGCCCTTGACGGATGAGCAAGAGTCCATGAAGTCGATGGCAATATGGAGAATCTCCTCGGTTGTCAATAAGCCGGTGAGTTCGGGCAGCCACGTATGAAAATGTTGGACGGCGAGCGTTTGGCTGCCCACCAAAACAGGTGCCTGGTTACGCATCAAAGCATCGAGGGCCTTGAAGATGGTGCGCAGGTGGCGCGTGAAGCCGGGATTAGAGGTGGTGATCCCTATTCCAGCCTCCTTTTCCTTTTGTTGGCCCCTGGCATGGGTGATGAACTTGAGGATGTGCCGTACAACCTTGAAGGTGGCGCGCAGTTTCCGCGATGTCTCTGGCTCTGTGGGTTTTGACAGTAGCCTGGTAAAGGACCTGACGAGACAGGGCGTGGCAAATGGGTAATTGAACCGAGTTTCTGCGTACTGGTCGACAAGAGGAGCGAGGTTGAAGCGCCTGTCATGAACAATGTCCAGCACTCTGACCAAGGCAGTGAAGACGAGATCTTCCAGGTCGTCGTGCCCGGTGTAATGAACAAGAATGCCAAAAAGGGCGTCCAGGACATCGTTCAGCAACTTGACAACCTCGATTTCGGGTACGAAGATGAATGCCTTCAGAATGTCAGGTACCTCTTCCTGAGGCAAGTCCTTGCCCTTTAACAGGCCCAGCACGACCTTGTCTTGGGAGAACCGCGTGCTGCAAAGATATGTATCGATGCGCAAAACAGCCAGCGGACCAGTCACCTCAGCATGCTCATCGCAGAAGTTAGAAGCAAAAGGCAAGCTCAGATATCCTCCCTTGCCTCCTGCAGGGGCTTGGGCGTTGGACGTATTCTCATCCAGCTTGTACAACAACAAGTTATGGGAACCGTCATGGATGAAGGCCTGCTGATCCCACAGAGGCAGATATGCGACAGCGAACGGAGGATTTGGCGCATCTGCAAGGTACATGACGACGTGTGACTGATGGACATCTTGGGGAGCAAGGACGAGCTTGACGATCTGCTTCCACGGGTCTCCACGGTCGACGGCTGTCGATCTCCATGTGCTCAGGCCTTCGTCTTTGGAGGAGGGATATATGCAGTAGTCGATGCGTTCGCCATTTGCCCGACGTACCTCGAGGGTAATCTGCAAGTTGGTGCTGTGAATACTGCTGGGCAGCGCTGTCGCGCTTGCTCCGTACCGGGATAGTAGGGTCTGCCTGGTCAAGATAGCTTCGTCAATGGTGACATAGATGTCTGATCGCGGCTTGGTTGGCGCTCCAGAGAAACCCATCTTGTTGGTCTTGCAGATCCCAGACAAGACCGTAGGCGTCATCTTGATGAGGGCGTCGGCGTCCGGGTTGTTGAAGGACCGAAGGCGTATCTGTAACCTTTCGGCTCTCCTTGATCTTTCATGGTGCCCTGATCTGATGTCGCATATTTCCTTTATTAGTGGGTCCCATTCCTCGCTGTCACCATGTCTGTCCGATGGGAACTTGGAGCAGGGCGCCCAGATGTTGACCACATGTTCAACCTCCTCGCCCTGCTGCTTCATGATTGAGTTCAGCTTCAGCACTCCAACGCCGACCGTCCTGTCGGCTGTAGTCGGTGGGGATTGGCCGTCCATAGAAGAACGACCTGCTCTGTTCGAGTTAGCGGTACTCGGTGGTCCTCCGTCCCTACTTTCAAGAGCTTCATTGCTGGTCTGCTGTTCTTCGGCCTGCTCCGACAACGCCTCAAGGTCCGAGTTCTTCCTAGTAAACGCGCCCCGGGTATTCTTGTTGGCCCAAACCATGCTCCTACGCAAGGCTTTATTCCCGGACGTCAGGGGTGGTTTTGACTCTTTGGCGGATATCTGGGGCGAACTATTGGAGGGCGCGCCTGATCGAGAGCTCGGCTTGGCTGCTACAACTGACTGAGGTGCCCGGATTTTGACGACCAACAACAACTCGGATTTGGAGGACTGTACATCACCAACGTCGGCAGACGAGAGATCGGAAAAAAGCGTGCGCATCTGGGAGGTCCGCGCTAGGTTGGTTAGTTGTCCGCCAGCTGGCACATCTACTATGTAACTCTCCGACAGAGGCGTGACTCTTCCTCCGGGTGCTTTTGTTGCAAGGTAAAGGACCAGGGTTGTCGACTCGTTGGATGCGCCGGCAAACATTTTGATGTCCACCATCAAGTGGTGCAAGGCCGTCAACTCGGGTGTGGTTGTTGGAGGCTCGTCCAGCAGGCTCATGACGGACTGCAGTTGGGTTATTTCTACGACAGAATCATCGCCCGTCATCACACGGCCACGGGCGTTGGGATCGCGCACGATGACCTCTCCTCCACACAGCTTGTTGACACGGACCAGATCCCAAACCGTCTTTTCCCGCAGGTTGTCGTATTCCCAGGTAGTGAGGACATTATGGAGAAACTGCTGTCGCGAGAGGTTGAGGCTTGTGATCAGCTTGGAAAGAGTGTCGAGCGTTTCGTACTGTCGCGAGAGCAGGAGCCCATGGAGGTTTGTTGAGTGCCATTCGCGGAGGCAGGATGCGATCTCATCAATGAGGGGTTCGGCAGCCGAAGTAGGTGTTTCGTCGCCAATCTTGAGCATAGGCACGGGAGCAGGTGGTCGAGGCGCATTAGGATCGCGTTGTACGGGAACGGACAAGCGGCCTTCTTTTGTCACTCGTTCGCTCCTTCTCTTCTTCTTCTCTCCGTTTGGCTCCCCATCGTCAGGCTCGCTGTCGTCAGTCTCGTCACTTTCGCCCAGCACTTCGCGTACCTCGACACAGCTGCGGGGGAAGATGCCACTGAAGACGCGAGCCTCTAATGTCTGGCCGTTGACACTGGTCAGGCCGGCAAGCAGACTTGGAGGGGCGACCAGGTAGCCTCTCAACCAGTTTCCATCGGGTGTCTCTTCAATGATGTATAACTCGTCGCCGATTTCGAGGGGGAGGTCTGCCGCGCTGGAGGCAGTGAAGGGATATGTAGCTACGGCGAAAGCAATTCGGGGCAATGGTTGCCAGGGCATCTTGGCGGTGTTGGCCAGGTAAAAGGCATCTATGTTTCAAGCTATCTGGGGGATGGTGGATACTGCGACAAGAGGATAGCTGTAATTGTCGCCGTCGCCGTTGCCTTGGCGGGTGGGTTGAACTAGGAACCCAGAGCTCAGCTCAGCTTTCCCTGATGAGACTGACTCGGTCGGTCGGTCGGTTGATTCGTCCCGATACGGTCGTCGCGTGCGAGGAGGTTCCGACGTAAACGTGTTGAGACTGGGCCGCGTCCGGTATTAGGGTTTACGATTAAGAGATAGAAATCGGGGTCGGTGTCGTGGTATAGAATCAAAGTGTCGGGGTTGACTGTCTGTCTGGTTGGACTCGTCAAAGGTCAGCCATGCTGAGGGGTACCGAGAGAGACACACACAGCGACAGAACCGAACCTCTGGAACCAAGGGACTTATGGGTGACTGACTGAATGTGTTCGTCCGGACCTGCGGCTGCTGCTCTCAGCTGGGTCCCTCCTGGGCTGAGGTGACGGGGAGAGATGTCTGGTGATTTGGTGAAAGGAGACGGGCCAGTGGCTCGCTCTCTGTGAAACGAAGCGAGTGTATTCGGTCGGAGATGGAGGGTCCTGGATGTGCTGAGGACAGGAGCTTGGACGTGGGCTCGTCGTCGAGTCGTGGGTTCTTCGTGGTTGGAACTGGAAGTGAGAATCGAATGAGCGACTGGACTGGACTTCTCAATTGCTGGCGTGCAAGGTTGAAGCTGCAACGATTCCTGTCGAGCGTAAGTGGAAGTACCCCCAATTTTACCGCAATGCGCTAACAGCACCAAAAGTCCACTGGAGGTCCAGATTGGCGACAGGGGTCACGAAAGGGGTCTAAACTGACTTGGACTTGTAAAGTGTAGTGTACCTCCACAGTACAACAGCCTGCAATAGTACCTACACTACCTCTAGGTACGTGCACCTAACAGTAGTACGTACATGATTACATCAACACATGAAGCTGAAAAGTGACGAAAACTGTCAATTCTCGTGTGACTGCTTTTTTTGACTAGATAAATTCACCCGATAATCGTGACAGCAGCCCCCGGCTTGTGAACGATGCCTTCACCCGGCCGAGCTGAGAGTGATGGATGTCCATGGGAAATTCATCGGCTCGGAAAAAGCAATCATGCCAAGTCGTGACAGGATGCTGCAGGTGGTGTCTTGGACTCTCACCAAGTCTAAAAAATCACAGCCACACAGACTCGCAAATTTGCAAAGTCCTCGGCTGAGAGCAAAGATACCATGGACAACTCTCTACCTAGGTACCTCTACCTAGCACTACCACCATCCAACGTGGCTTGCCGTCGAATCCGCCATCATGTCCAGGGGATTCAGTTGTCACAGTTCTCAGGTCCATGGTACCTCTAGAATTAATCTCGAATCCCGGCATCCCTCTCCCTCTCCCTCTTCCCTCCCTTCACTATCATGTCCTCATCAAGCTCCCCAAGGCAGCCCAAGATGCAGACATGATATCACCCGACACTGCCTAGCCACTCCAACGCCCTTTTATCTCATTCTCGCAACCTAACGACCGTTGTTTAATCTCAGACCTCCCGTCCCCTTTTTTTCCTGATTGTCTCATCCCACGAGGAGAAAGGTCCGTGCTGTGTTTCTCGAAATGTGTCTCCACAGCTTCGCCGTTCCTTGGCATTGGTTCCTCCTGGGCATTTTAATGGGCCTTCCAGTCCGCTTATCGTGCCCCTGTCGCACATGATTGACATGCACGAGAATGCCCTCTCTGCCCCCCACCTCTTCCGACCACTCGGCGACCAGTTGCTGCTTGCCGCTACCCTGCCAAGTGTTCTGCCCTGTCTTGGTCCCTGGAGCTTCGTCGCTGTTTCAGTGTTGCTCTCCTGTCGATTGCAATTCGTCTGTTCCTTGTCCTCCCCATCGTCTTCCATTCTCCGAACATTCGCTACATACCTTCAGGCCAGAAGCCCAATCTCCAGTCGCAAATCGTAACGTCTTTATCCCCCTCTCCCCTCCCCGGTCCCTTGGGCGCAACGACCGACCATCTCTCATGTCCCTCGTTCCGGGACACCAAACGCTGATCTGCGTCCCGAGCCCAAGTGGAAGGGATTGGCGACCGCCGACCAGCAACATCATCCGACTACCATCACTGCCAGTTATCGAAAAAGGGACTACTCTCGGAACTCAGCACCTTTCCCTATAGCCACCCGGTCATGACCGAGCAACTGCTGACATCATGCTCTTCTGAATAGACTGTTGTTGTCAAAGTACATTGGCCCAAAATCGCGATTCCATCCAGTCCGATAGCCACGACTGCAGCCATGACCATGATCCGTACCCGTACACAATCAACGGTGCCGACTGGTAATTGTCGCTACATTTGGCTGAGGCTCCCCAGGACGGGACATGACATCGAAGCTCGACGGCCGAACCCTCTGCATACGCCGCCACGACAATATGAAACACGGTCCCATCCCGAGTCCCAAGAGCTGAAGAACCACTGCCAATTCCGTGTCACGGTCGTACGCTCATCAGTGCGAAACTGCCATGCAACCTCCTCCAGATCCTTCAAATGAGATGTGCTATCCATAAAATACGATTGACATGATCAACCCGTGCGCTGAGCTTCGAGATCCACGCGGGCGGCTCGGAAGGGTATACCCGTGGCTTCTGGTCCCGGCCTTAGTGGCGCCTCTAGACTCGCTCGGAATCGGGAACGGATAGTCAAGCTGAAAGACGGGACGACAGCCATCACACAATATCGGCTACACTACCCGGTTGTCCGCCGACCCTGTGCCCGGGTTCAACTGATCCTTTGTTGCGCCAAGGTCCACAAGCTTCCCAGTTGGGCCGTGGCTTAGGGTAAGCTTGCGCGGCTCTGGCATCGTCTTTGCGGATCTGTACTTGCCAAGTGGCAAGGACAGTATACATGGTGATGGTCGTCAGTCGCGAAAGTACAGGGTACAATGTGCTCACTAACTACCGCATCTTCTACACATACACGCTGCGCAACAAGCATTCTCATTGCGACAGCTTCGCTCATGACGTCCCCATCTATGTACAAGCCTTGTGGAGTCTCCGCCCTCCGGAGCGGGCCATCCCGGCCTCATCGTGTCCAGGCACCCAGGGTCCGGTCCGGAGCACGAGTCCACCACATGCTCGATCTCCACCTTGATTAGGGCACATATGGATTGATAAAGGTGCACTTCCACCACGCAGTTCGACAGCGAATAATCATCACATGCTTGCAAAGGTTGTATAGTGTAGCGGTTATCACTCCGGATTCTGATGTTTTCAGAAAATTCCGGCAACCCCGGTTCGATTCCGGGTACGACCTACCTTTTTCCCAAATTTTATTCAAGCTTCAGCTCGCGTTAGCTCGTACAAGTTTTTCTTTCTTTCTTTTTTTGCTGCTCACGTCTTGGGTCAGATCTCCCGTTGCCTTCACTCCAAAAATTACTATCAAAATTTCACGATCACTTCTCCACCTTCCCTTTGTCGCAGCAAAAAGTGTTGTTGCACTATGCCTCTCAGGTTCTTAGTCTTGTTGCCTATGTTAGCATGGAAAACGTTGACAGGCATTTGCAAAGGCGGAGCTATGTGTTACTATCTTCTATAACAGAAGATATTGGCCTTTCTTTAACTTTGGTTTTTGCTGGAAGAAAAAAAAACACTTGATAGGACACAAAAAATTGCAAAAGATCAGGTCGTACCCGGAATCGAACCGGGGTTGCCGGAATGTTCTGACGACATCAGAATCCGGAGTGATAACCGCTACACTATACAACCGCTTGTTGCTAACCCAAAGTTTTATTTATTTATAATAGCATCAATACCACACATGCCTCGCGCAAGCCAAACACATATAACATCCACTGATTCTCATTTATCTTTGAGAGCCAAAACGATCTCTCAACGTGGGTTCCCCCAATGGGCTGAGGAACTATTAATCTATCGCAGGAAAAAGATCATCTAAATAGAACGTCAATTTGATGTAGAAGCACATTAACCAGCAGCTTTGCGTTTTCGTTTTCCCCAAAATAGGTAATTACTACGGTGCATAGGCAACTAAGGAGAACGGTTCAAGTACTGTCGCTACTTGTGTCGTCACATCGTGACAGTATGTCCGTTTTCAACCTGCCCATATAGGATTGAGTTGATCTTCCGATATTGAGTCTTCTGGTTTTCGCAAAACTGTGGAATTGCATGCAAAGGCGACGGTAAACGGGTTACATCATGTCGTCACTCCTCTCATCTGGCTACGCCCCTTTTCTCGATTCCGTCACTCTCCAACAACAAACCCCGGAAAAACATACCCCGAACTCCAGCACAGGGGGTAACCTCCATCTCCCCCCCCCCCCTGAACACGAACAATCCAAGAAACAACGTCCCTCCGACCGCTGGAAATCCTACGATGACTGGAAAGACAACGGCCCAATGCGCAATCATCTTGAGCGCTTCATGTCCTCCATAAACAAAGATGGCCTGAAATCCCACGTTGAACAACTGCTGCACTCACCCGTCAGGCTCTCCGACCGCTTTCCCGCCGGGCAGCACTGGTGCTGCTTCGAGTTTTCTACATCTGACGAGCGACGCTCTGTTATTGCCCGCGTGCGCCTGCCCAAACATCCAGGTTGGAGGCAGAAGACAGACCATTGCCAGTGAGCATAGCGGGTGTGCTGGAAGAGAGTAGAGCGTCGAGGTGTTTTGGGGTGGTGGAAAAAACTGGGGGTATCTAAGGGAGTGGAAGGGGAGTTGGTTAGGGAGTTGGTGAGGCTGGAGTACGGAGAAGAAGGGACGGAGATGGGGAAAGGAGAAGTGGAAGGGTGGCTGGAGGTAAAGAGAGAGGAGATGCAGGCGTTCCTCAAAAAGGGGGGATGTTCAAGGGTTCGGATTGGAGGAGAAGAAAAGGGGAGCAGAGGAGAATGTTACCTACTGCGATATGTGTGTACATATGAGTTACGGTAGGGCCTATCCATCCAGCCAGGTCGCAGGCTCGTTGCCGTATTCATGCCCAGACACTTCCACTCTTCCACAGGCTCTTCCAAGCACTAGAGGTACTCTTGACTCAACCTTGTAACTGACCGTAATTGCGACGAATGGACCAAAAAATCCATAGTCATAACTAGAAGTAGATAAGGGAGACATGCCATCACCATGAAAATGGACAATTAAAACACAGAGGACGTTGAAGTCAGTCGATGTAAGAAGATGTATAACATCATTTTTAAGACTGTCAATAGCTCGCCGTTTGGATACCTCTACACAGCGTTCCAAATTCGGACCCTGACCGCATTTCGCCCTTGATGAACACACACTAATATGGATGATGTGCTCAATCATTGCTGGCTCCCATCGCTGTCACTTCAAATACAGCCAGCGGTAAATGGGCAGAGTGTCCCTCCCCAATGATGACCTCAGCTAGCATGACACTGGAGTTCATAGCTAGAGGGGGAAGGGGGAAACATAATCCCCATCACAGAGGGATTATACCTTGCCGAATATCTGGTCAGATAAACTCGTTGGGTCTGTCTTGGAGAGCAGGAGGTGCTATACTGCTGTTCCAATGCAATGGCATTGAAACAAGGCATGGCTGAAGTCATCTAGCCTGCTCCCACGCCAATGACATGCGAGTATCAGCGGTGAGGCTATTCCCAATTACCGACACTACTTGCCGAAGCTGCGGCTCCTTGACTCCGAAAAGCAAAAGGTTATTTGGACGCTCTGGGGTACCTTACCAAGATCTGCGCGTCACTGTACAGTTGGGGAAATGCTACGTTGTGACGGGTTGACGAGGGCATTTACCCGACATCTGTGCGTGCACTATGTTTCACCGAATGTACCTCAAGACTCTTGTTCCCTGGCACGAAGGCAACATCGGTTACGGAGTTTTCGGAGCTGCCTAGTTGGGAGTTTTGCTCTTGTACGGCCATTCGATGATAGAGAATGAGGAGGTTCGGTGAACGCGTCGATCGGCCCCTGAGAGGTCCTTTGGATGACAACTGAAGTATAAATTGTCTGGCGCCATACCAATTCGGATGGAGAATCTGGGGAAAGCAAGCAGTAAGCCATCATCTACCAACACCTCAACTACTTCATTCGCCCTTTTCACCATGTTGCCCAAAACATTGCTCGGGCTCGCCCTCACCGCGGCCACAGGCCTCTGTGCCTCGCTGCAGCAGGTGACAAACTGGGGCAGTAACCCAACCAACATTCAAATGTACACCTACGTCCCTGACAAGCTGGCCACAAAGCCCGCCATTATTGTGGCTGTGAGTACTCTTCTCTTGCTTCTCGCACATCCGCGATGCTAACGAGGCAACGGTAGCTCCACGGCTGTGGCGGCACCGCCCCTTCCTGGTACTCGGGCACACGCCTACCCTCCTACGCCGACCAATACGGCTTCATCCTCATCTATCCCGGCACGCCCAACATGTCCAACTGCTGGGGAGTTAACGACCCTGCTTCTCTCACGCACGGAGCCGGCGGCGACTCCCTCGGTATCGTTGCCATGGTGAACTACACCATCGCCAAATACAACGCCGACGCTTCGCGCGTCTATGTCATGGGCACCTCGTCGGGCGGCATGATGACCAACGTCATGGCCGCCACTTACCCGGAGGTCTTTGAGGCCGGGGCTGCGTACTCGGGCGTTGCGCACGCTTGTTTCGCCGGTGCTGCGTCGGCTACTCCCTTTTCGCCCAACCAGACCTGCGCCAGGGGACTGCAGCACACTGCGGAGGAATGGGGCAACTTTGTGAGGAATTCTTACCCGGGGTACACGGGACGTAGACCAAGGATGCAGATCTACCACGGCCTCGCCGACAATCTGGTGTATCCAAGGTGCGCGATGGAGGCCCTGAAGCAGTGGTCGAACGTGCTGGGGGTAGAGTTTTCGAGGAATGTCAGCGGAGTGCCGAGCCAGGCGTATACGCAGATTGTGTATGGAGATGGCAGCAAGCTGGTTGGGTATATGGGCGCAGGCGTGGGGCATGTGGCACCGACGAATGAGCAGGTAATGTTGAAGTTCTTTGGGTTGATCAACTAGATGTCGAGCAAAAGGTTAGTTGATGGCTTGATGAAGGAATGCGGACGGGAGTGGTCACTACACGAGTAGGACAGGGATCTGGAGGTGATGGTAACGTTGGGCTGAAACACAACGGTCGAATGCGCCTCCGTGTTTGACTTGCTGCTTGACATGTTTGTAGCTCGAAGTCCCGTCGGACGGTCGGAGAGTCAAATGAATCGGTTCTTTGAAGCGTTACTTGGCAACGCGGTGCTAAACGGTCGATGCCTGAGCGAGAATTGACTGTTGGTGTGGTTGTTGTCACGTTTTTGGTGTTTTGGCCAAGTTCGGTCATCGAAGTTGGAATCCAAAGCTCCTGCAACCCTGCCGCATCTGTTTGCGAAATGTACCGAGTGCTGCAAGGAAGCATCCTTCCCCAGGTCCGTAGAGGTAGGCACGTGGTACTATGTAAGTAGCCTTTCAGCCAACGCGGGACATGTACCGTTTGTACCTTCCGCTTTTGTTCCGGCTACCTATCCACCTCGCTACGAATGGAAGCCTCAACGCGTGCAGTGCTTTCCATGTTGCATCGTCCCTGTTAAAGTACCTCTACGGTTATTCCGTCTCATTTCCCACCTTGTCATCTGCCATCCTACCGGGCAGTTGCCGCACTTTCGTCCCTTCGGTGATATTGACCGAACAATGCTCGCCAAACACTGTCGTCTTTTGAGGCCATACTGCCCGACCGCTCGTTAGGTAACCAAGATCCAAAACGCAACAAGTCACGATGGCCACCGCAAAGGGATTACTGATAGAGTACCGCGAGTGATACAAGTGCGATCCTGGCAAGAGGATTCTAGCTGTCCAGGCATCCCTCAAGTGGAAGCCAACAAACAACGCAACTTTGAACTCCCCTCCCTGCAGGTCCTGCGATCTACTCCAATCACAGCCGGCATCGCAAGTTTTCGAAGAGACTGAACTTGTGAACGACAACCGTCTCCGTCCCTCAGCATGCATCGTCAAACACTAATGTCTACGGAGCCTCAGCTGATAATCTTGTACCCGCAGATAATACCGAGCAATCTCCTCGGAAACTCCCTTCTTCCTCTCGAACTCAGTTTCGACCCGACCGGTTTTCCCGTCAGGCGACCTTCCCAGACCGAATAACTGCGAGTTGGAACGTGCGGTTGATTTGATTGGAACAAGCAAACATACTCGGGTCAGGTATAACGACCTCGTAATGGCCCATGCTATTATGACGGCCAGAACAAAGGTTTCGGCGACCCTTGAGGAGGTCCCAGTTCCATGCACGTAATATGAAGAGGAATGCATGGAAGCCTTCTAGAAAGAATCTGGAGTTCGGACGTTATCATTGTTATGCTGGAAGAGAAGGGTGTGCGACAGCCTTTGACGGACGCCAAATACACCGAGGACAGGCACCGGTAGCTGCGCCAATTTACCGGATCGGGAGAGTGAAAGTATCCATCCAACAGCTAGGTAAAGTGCCTCGTGAAACCGATCGTTGGTGCAACCGTCCGTAACCTTATCCTCGCTGTCACCCTTGAGCATTGCTGCATGGGAGATTGCGTGGGAAACGCTTGCTCTCTCACCATATCCTCTCGGTTGCTTCCAGCCTTCTAACGGCCCGTGAACCACTGGTTCGCAACCCGACCCTCGGCAACTCCCGAGTACATTATTGAGGCCGATATTACTGATCTGCCTATTAGGTATCGCCCCTTAGGTTAAGTACCTAGGATTATCTCTATACGAACGTACGCTCTTGCTGCTCTGGATAGAGGTACCTTTCCCCCCTCGCCTTTGCTCTTCTAAACTCACTAACACAGCCCCATACTGCCCAGGACCTGTCCGCGCAACAGATCCAACAACACGACTTTTTACACTTTGGCAACCCCTTTCTGCCAAACATGTAAAAACACAACGGTTGATATGATCAGTTCAACTGGCCCACAGTATCCTTGCTATCCTCCCTAGACGGTACGTTACCGCACGTATATGAAGTCTGCCGTCGAACACCGCCGTTCCGTCTGCATTTGACTATCATTTCGCCCTTACTAGCGTCAACACCCCAGTTCATCATCACACAATGAACAACCCATGCCATGAGCTTACGGCCTTTGTTGAAGAACGTGGCCGGGTCGCCATGTGGCATCTGGGTACTCTTCGGGGACGAACATGGGCGGAAACCCAGATATATGATGGCACAGGTCCCCGAAGAGAACTACATCCCAGAAGGAAAACATCACTCTCTTGGTCTCAAGTGAGATAAACATCCCGGTCCTCTTTATATTCATCTAACATGTCCTCGCTTGAAAACTCATCCTCCAAGCCTTCGCCTGGGGGCACAAGGATTGGGTGGCCACCTCAGTGGACCTTGTCGAGGTCACGGAAGCTGGCCAGACTGTATGTCTATACGACATTGTCCATCGGAAGGATCATTAAAGTATTAGGTGACGATCTCTTCGCCCCCCGGTATGTGATAAAGCACCGCTCCTGGCAAGTCACGGTGGCTGACGGGTCTCAGAAAAAATTCGGCCCAAAAGACAGTGCATAAAATGCTTGACCATGACCCCCGTCATCTGCGGCCCGAGTCACGCGTTGAGATGGATCAACGCATTGACAGTCTCTCAAAGTCTACCATTCGGAAGCGAACACCGGGCAATATCACTAGCCGACTACATCCTACCTCTGAGGTTCAGCGAAGGATATCCGACTGTTCGACGCTATACGCCGAGAAGGTATGCACTTTACTGGACAACTTCACGATAGCAAGCGGGTCGGATCTTGAACACATACAACGACACTCTTGGTTGGCTGAGTCTTGCGAGTTTCCAGTTACGGACATTGGCGCCGTCGGGGTTTCTCCCACACCGGGCTTTGCGGTACCAGGTGATTTCCTGACTGCCCATACCTTGAACTGTGCTGAACTTCGAGCATCCGGGCATGGTAGTGGGACTTGCTGGTGCGCAATAGTAGCGGAAACGACAAGAGAAGAAGGCTCATGGTTGATACCAACCGGAGAGATACGGGACAAAGTTAGCGACCTGGTCAGAAATCCATCACCGGAGGTATGCCAGTTGCATGACCCCTTTGGAAACACCCTGCTTCACTTGTTTTCTGCCACAAGTGGCTGTCAAGCGCAGTTGTTTCGGCTCCTACCATAGGCCGGTAACGCCTTGGGCTTCACCAACACTGCCAACCAGACATTTCTTCATGTTTTGAGCCCCGAATGGTTTACCAACGTTCCAAGCGCCTCGTCGTCTTTGCAAAGACTTCTTGACGTCGTCCGTCCCTCTAATCCGGACATCTTTCACGTCACCGATGTCTATGGCCGCACCTTCTTCCACCGGGCGGCATCCCTGGTAGCAGACCGGGAGGTTTTGACCGATATCCTAGCATACTGCAATATTCCCATTCTACTATCTCGAGATGCATTCGGCTTTGATCCAGTCGCCGATGTACAGCCGGACCCGACTGTTCTACAACCTGAAAGTACCATCCACCGTAGCCCCACCTCCTACTCCCCTCGCCAACTCCCCATCGGCTCGAGCATGCCGTACAGAGTCCCCTCCCCCAGCGTCAGCGTTTCTGGTATCCCCTCTCGAGCAGACGAAGGGCCCTTCCTAGCATACCATGCCCGCTTAATCCGAATCATTCACTCGGCCTATCCCAACCCTCTTGTCGAGGACTCCGAAGGTCGTAACGGCTTGCACTGTCTGGCAGAAGCCATCATCAACCAACAAAGCATGGATAAACAACGTTCCGCCCTATCAACCACCTCCAGTAGCCGTCCCCATAGGCGTAGCACACATTCATCACTCTCATCGGAACTCACTCCTATCCACATCATCCAGTCAACTGGCCACACTTCCCACCCCTCTCCTGTCACGAGTACCTTCGAGATAGTGACAGAAAACGAGGACCCGCTTCCGTCTCGCCTCCGCCACTTACGGTCCCTCCTTCATCCTTCATCTGAACACAACGCTGTAGGCGTAAGCCCAAACGCGTATGACAAATCTGGCTTCACTCCCCTTATGGCCTTCATGCAGCATATTCCTGATCACGAAGACGATAAATCTCGCACTCTTCAAAGCATTCTCGAAACACTTATAAGAGGTGGAGCGAGCATTGAAGCGAGGAACAGAAGGGGAGAGACACCCTTGTTGATGGCAGCGAGGCTGGGAAGAAAGACTGCTCTGAGCGTGTTGTTGGAGCAGGGGGCCAACATGCGAGCGAAAGACAGGTGGGGTAGGGGGGTATTGGAGGTTCTGGACTGGGGGGTCTTGGAGTGTAATGGTTCTGCTAGTAAAACCCAGGAAGAAAGCTTAACTGGCAGAGAAAAGGGGATAAAAGAGAGGGAGGAGTTGGCGCTATATGCTAGGTTGGAGGCTTGTAGAGATTTGTTGACGAGACGGATGGTTAGGGGAGTTGGGTACGTGAGTGAGAAGGAGGAGGATGGGATGGGCGTGGTGGGAGAGTGGAGGGTCCAAGGACGACTTGAGACAGATGCAGAGGAGAGGGAGGTGTGTATGTGAAGTAGTAGGCGATGGATGGAATTGATATATGGTGGCCGGCATTGAGAATTCAAGTTTGAGATGGAGCAAAACATAAGATTTCGACAACAGGCATGGGTATGGGCAGGACATTCGGCGCAGTATTGGCTTGGGCATCAATAGACTTGGTTTGCATGGCAGGCGGGAAACAGACTACGGATCAACATACCTCTACCTACTACATACCTACCTCTAGCAACAAATCATCATTCACAACAGAACCACCCCTTCGGCATACTGGTCAGGACCCCACTATCGGTATCACACGGTATGGGTGTATTTCCACAGCACCGTACTCTGTGGGGTGTATGCACAATTTGTATGTAACGGCGGATTGTGGAGGAAACCTTTATGTTCCAGAGGATGTATCGTACCTACAGGTATCAATGTACTGTCGTGCAATGATCCATTGAGCGGTAGGGTACCTTGCAAGTAGAGGTAGAAGTACACTAGTTGCATCGCACTCTGTGGGAGCACGGGAGCAGCGGGCACGACGAGATTTCTCCGCATGAGGGGTGTTTCAGCTGGAAGTTGGAGATTTGGAGAAGCAGGCATGTGGCGAGCAGTGTACCCGAGAAATCGTGGAAGTTTTCAGAAAGAAACGAAACTGAAGGAGATTCCAGACCAACAATGTGATAATCAAGAAATTAAGATCTATATGAAGCTGTCTTTCTATTCACTCTAAAATCTGTTCAATACCTTCTCCAAGGAACAATTCATATCGAAAGGTCAAACGGCCCCCTCCCTCCCTCGCTAGAAATGCAGTGCTGAGTCGACAATGTACCTTTTGGGGTACGTCGTGTGCGCCGTTAATCCCTGCAGAGTTTGCTTGGCGTTACTTTCTCCAACTCTCCAACAACTGCCTCCCGGCGCAGCAGACACCGCACCGTTGATGACTGCAATAAGGAGGTAACGTTCAGGGAATGTGAAATGAGAGTTGCTCGATGCCATTAACCGTGATAACAGCGAGATAACGGGCCATGAGCCTGTCGTGGGTAGTGGCCGTTGTCCATGGTTAGTCGAGCCCCGACGACATGGGTGTACCTAACATGCGACCCGCTTGCCGTGCGGGGTTGGTGGTCTGGCTGCTGTTTGATTCCTGGATTTTGGTGATTATCGCGATGCCTTAGGAAAATAGATATGATCTTGGGCAGGGAGGGTAATGATATGGCCAATGATGAAGTAATGATCAGGAGACAGTTTACAAGAAAGATGTACGTATAGGCCAAGTATTGAAGGAAACGAAGCGATGGTCGTCAAATGCGTGTAGGGTAGATGGCGTAAAATGGGACACTCCGTAAAGAGCGAGGTTGCGCTGTGGCGTAGGTAGTAATTTTCGTATATCATACTTGCGGCTGTGATCGAGACTTGTAAAGAAAAGAAAGGATGTCTCGTTCGAGTGTGTGCATAACTTCAAAGAAGCATGTGCGGTGCTTGGTAACGAAATGCAACGGAATGAGCCCGGTAGCGTCGTGATGAAAGTTGTACATGAAAGCAGATGTGTTTTTTGGACCTTTAGCACTTTCAAAGTTTCAGAGATTGTCCCGAGTCGATGAGAGGTCGTGACGTTCATTGATGTTTCTCCAAATTGGTGGAACCGTCCGTGTCGGTGCAAGTGCTCGCACCAAAGATTTCCTGATTAGGATACAAAACCAACATATGATTGGTTGTAGTTTCAAGACGGCTTGGTGGATACCTAGGTTTTGGAGCGCTGCGGCGGGGGTGTGCGGGAACGGTTGTGGGGTAGCGAATGAACCTGTGGATCCTCGTTTTGAAGATATCAGGATGAAAGGAACCGTAAACCAACGTCCCCGTCAGAACGTAGCAAGTCATGTAGACGATTACTTGTTGGAATCAAATGTGTTGTCAAACTGATGGATGGCTTCAGCAGCGCGATTCTGATGGAATGCAATGCGTGCTACCTCGTCACTGTTGGCGGTGGTGGGAAGGGTGCTGTCCTGGAAGCGAACGTAGAGGGCGCCATCATCCAAGCGGTGTCTTGACTCAAACATGGCTAGTCGTTGATGCTGGAGAGAGCCGTCATCAAAGGTATTCTTGACGGCCTGTGAACCTGAAGCATCACACCCTGACTGGGATACGTTGTACTGTCTGACAGTTCTGGTACCGTTGAACATGGAGCCGCTCTGGGCGGGAGCCGCCGGCTTGCTGATGCGAGATAAATGTCAGTTCAAGATACCGTAACCCTTATACATCTTATCATCCAGCTGTGTGCTTGTGCGTAACTATCTACCTAAGATTGTTTGTGGTGGAGGAAACATCGGCCCTCGTTTTCCTAGCTGAGGTTGGGAGCTGGGAAGGAGTGTTATCACTGTGGGACGGCATGGTGCTCAGAGTTTTGGTAACAGAGTAAGAGGGATGGCAATAGAGCAGGTCTGGATGAAGGCGCTTGGATAAGTAGTGGACGAAATAATACAAGGCGAGAGCTGGTAATCATCGACTGCTCCGCTGCCTTGAAGAAGAAGGGTGCCAGGACATATTTAAAGAAATGTTAGATATGGGCTTTCGGCAAGGTGTGATGTGAGAGGTGTCATGGCCAGGCCATTGGTATACGGAACGAAGGGGTGCAATGAGAAAGCGCGTTCTGAAGACCGCGGGTATGTTTGAATACTGTATTGGAGCCGCCAAATGAAATAGATCGCGCGGGGCTTGGTGTACTGGGGCTATGGTGTGGTTACCTCGTAGTGGGTAAGTGAAACGGACGGGCAGTTCCTGTTCACGTCAGTCGCTGACGACCGGGCCTTGGCACTCGAATGGCCGGGCATACCTAGGTACATACAGAGCCACGACCTGGGAAGCTTTGGACTTCCTGGTTCGTGCCCGGTACAGTACCTGACTGGGAGGTCAAACTACCAGGTAGTGAGGCCTTGTCCTGCGCAAGTGAACAACCGAAAAATGAACCGAATCGGGCGAATAGGTAGAGGTAGGACTGGAGCCTTCCGTGTCGTGCATCTGGCGACGTGAGATACCATGGGGCATTAGGTGTGGGAGATTGCCCCGGAAACTAGGTGCCTGCTCAACATGGTGCGCGGACCACGGAACTGAAATGGTTCGCCTTTTCGCCTTGTGCTGTGTTGAAAATTTGCGAACCACGGCATTCGGGGGACGTAGTAATCTTGCCAATGAGAGGTTGGTTGCCCTGTGTTGTAGGCCCACAAAAGGCAACCGTCCCCTAAGGTGAGGTACGTACCTTGTGAAGGCACTTCCGGCTTGCAAGTTGTCAATAAAATCTCGACATGCCCCGATGCAACACCCCAAACACTTCTCTCGACCTTATCCTCTCGATGATGAGGCGCTGTTTTTGCTGGCCAAATGGCAACCACTAAAAACACTTCCCCGAGCGGGCGGAGAAGTCTCAAGCCCTCAACAACCCAAGCCTAAAGTGGGCAAGTTAACTTTCTACGCAGATTACCTAGAGGTAGCTAACGCTGATAGTAATCGCCTTTCGATCGAGTCCATCTCCTATGTGCGCGCCGTTATCGAGAGCCATTATTGCGATATCGTTCTCGATCTTTGATAGTTACTCTTTGAGATGTTCGCCATGCGCGTCGATGAATACTCGCCTTAACCATGCAGATTTAGGGGCTGACCAGAGGTAAAGGAGCTCTGGTGACATGGAAGGTCACCGATCACCGACGAATCTCTTCCCGCCTTGAACAGGCTAGCATTCGGGGCCATCAGAACTGCCCACGCTGGATCCCCCGTTTACTTCTAGCATTAACCCTAAGTCTTTTCCAACCTATTTAGGGCACTACAGAAGCGAAATAATCAACAAAATCGGACCTAGACCTGGTATCCTGACTCGTTCCTAAGCTCGGTATCGAGGAAAAAGCTTATTGCCCGACCCGTATTCCAATCCGGCAGGGAATCACCGCCAACGTTGACCGTCGAACATATACCTACTAACAACTTTGGACCACATCCAAACCAATAATTTGAAGCTCGCATCAACGCCGATACACTCCAAACTTTATATGATGTTAAAGCTTGCATGCCCTAAGGAACACGATGTAGTTATCGAGACCAGGACCATCAGAGCACTACTTACCTTTTTTGGGTCCCTGTACCATGGATCAAGTGTTTTGGTCAATAAGCAAAGAGACTGAAGAAGATTGGGAATTGAGAGAGGAAAAAAGAGAAAGAAACAGGCGAGCTGGTGCGCGATCGGAACAAAAGACTGGGCAATTGGCTATGGTTCCCACAAAGTTGAGAAACTTACTACTTGACCTTCCCGAGATAGGCTGGGGTCTGTCTGCAGGCTTGGTATGGGTTAGCAGCCACTGGGTGAATTTTGGCGGCTGTGCGAAGATTACTCAGTGACAGAGCCTTCAGTTCCACACATGTGCCCGCAATACCGCTGGTGCAAGGTGCGCCATTACAGTGATCTTAGGCTAAAAAGTGTCACGGTCACTGTTGCGGCACGGGTTGCCAGTTTCCGGGGAATGGTTTTGGCGACGCAAATGTAAGATTTGACGCATACGATGATTCTAGCTGGGAGATCTAGATCCAGACGAGATTCCAGAACAGAGGCGCTCATTGGCAAAAGCTTTACTTCTTCCTTAACTAATGTGGGCAATTGGTCTAGTGGTATGATTTCCGCTTCGCATGTCGACTAGTCGATCATCTTTGTGGAAGGTCACCGGTTCAATCCCGGTATTGTCCAACACCTTTTTTTTGGTAGATTTTCATCACTCAGGCCGTGTTCGTTACCGCGTTAAGGTTTTGGCCTTAACCTTTGCATTACCATGCAGGGTCTACAGCTGCACTCCTGCAACATTAAGGTAGCTTTAAGGTATACCAAGAGAGCTCGTTACTGAGCTCTGTTCGGTACCTAGAGGTATATATAACTAATAGCCCTCCCCCCCTCCGTAGTTATCATTTTAACTCTTCCACTTCAATCTTCAGTTCTCAATTACCACAGTATATATACTGTGTAAAATTTCTGTGTAGTCCAAATGGTAGATTTCAGTTGGGAATAGCCTTATTAATGCGGATTCGTGGCAATCCTGGAGAACACCCTATTCTATTGAGTAGGGTAGTCTTGTATTGGAAAGTATGATATAGAAGAAGAAGAGGAGGAAGTTTGGCCTTGGTAGTTAAAGATAGTATTTATCCTTAACCTAGCAGGTCTAGGTCCCTACGCCCGGTCGCCTGGTAAATACTAAGCAGCTAGGCAACCGCTACCCTAGAAGTTTAGGTTTTCTGGGCAGGCGGCCTTCGTTATATATATATATCTATTTAATCTATAGTATATTTCCTATATCAAATCCCGGCCTTACGAAAGTATTCTATTGTCTTTAGTAGCCTCTTTACTTCCTAGCTTAGTAATAACTATTATACTTATTATACTCCTTTACCCTAACCGTTTCTTCTATAATAGGCCTACCTTCCTTACGTTCCTAGTATTATTCTATTAATTTCTTATTATACTTTAATTACTATTTACTTTTCTATTTATTATATTAATTTTTCTATCCCTTTTATTTAATAAAATATTAGTATTTAATTTTAGTCTAATCTATATAGTAATCTAATAAGATTTCTACTTCGTAATTATCGCCTTCTTCTATACTAGAGTTTTAAAATTCCTTAATAGGATTAGGGGGGGGCGCCTATTTATAGTATAAGTCTTCTTCCGATGGGGTTAGTAATAAATATACTATTAAAATAATTGAGTATATTGATATACCTATAGAAAGTACTAATTTATATACTAGCTTTCCTATGCGTTTAATAATTATAAATTGACTTAATTGTTATTAGAATAGTTTTTATAATAGTCAGCTGGGAAGGTAATACTTATAGTAAAATTATAATAGGACTTTATTACTAATACGAAATTCTAATTACTTATACTTATCGTCGTATCTACGTTTAATATAAATTGTAATAAAGTTTATAAATAATTTTATATCCTATTAGAAGTTATTTTTAATTTTAAGGGAGAGGTTAGGTAGGGTTAACTTTATTAGGGTATCGAGGGGGCCGGGTAATTTAAACCTAAAAAATTATTCGTAAAGGGAGCTTTTAATAGTATTATTATAGGCGCTATTAAAATTCTATTATAATATGGATAAAAGATTCGCCTAATTTCTATTTGGATTTTTAAAATAGTAGAATCGTAAAGCAATTTCTATTATTTAGTTTTTTCTTTCAGCTAGGCCGTCTCTTTAAAGGTAGTAGGCGGTAATTATTATAAGTTTAGTACCCTATATAGATTAAATCCCCTTCTATACCCCGGATATAAATTTACAATTTCTATTTAAAATAATACCGGTCGGAATTTCCTAATTATTAAAAATTAATTAGCGAATTAGTACCTTTCCCTAGTCTTTAGCAGTATATATTAAATATCCTAGAATAAATAGATTATACCTTAAAAATTTATAAATAATTATTATTATTATATTAAAGGAGGGAAAACCTTCTAAATACTATAGCGTATTAATTAATAAAATTATAGGGAGACCTATAATAAAATTTATTATAATAATATTTATTAGTAGAGTATTCTCTAATTATATTTATTAATAATCGCTAATAGGGGGTTCTCGATTAATTTAATCAAATTAATAAACTAAGTAATATTCGAAGTATTTTTTTACAGTTCTAGTCTTATTAGGGATTAATAATCCTTATAAGTCGTATAGTATTCAATTTCGTCTAAAATAATACTTTTTACTATAAACGGTTTATGGAATTTTTTAAATATAATTTCGGGGAATATATAAAGTATATAATATACCCAAATTAACGTTATAAATTAATTTATTTATTATTATAAAGGGATAGCCGGATTTGGAAAAAGTACTACCGTCCTCGGTAGCCTTAAAATTGCTGAAGATTTTTCCGAACTTTAGGTCTATCTTATATCTAGTCTATAAACGGTTCTTTAATCCTTTTTCTATATTTAATTCGGCGATAAAAAACTATATATTATTTAAAATTATTTACCCTTCCTTTCGTTTTTCTAGGAGGATATTTCCTTTAATTTTTAAATAGTTTAAGGTGTTAGAGATAAAATTGAATTTTCTTAGGATATAGAAGATTTTTAAATTATATTACGAAAGGTAGATAAAGCGTTTATCAGTTTTTTATTAGCGCGGTCGGTTAAAGATATTTTTAAATTCCTTCATTTAATAATACTTTTTATAACCAAGTAATTTATAAAGATATAAACTATTTTATTAATTAAATAAATATAAGTACGGAGTTTCTTTACTATTTAAATGAAGTATACTACCTCTATTTCTAATAGACTATATTATATTTCAACTTCAATTATATAGCGGTTTAGAAATAAGATAAATAATATAATATTCGAAGGGATAGGTCCTAATAATAGGTCCTATTTGTATTTATCCTTAATATAAAATAGTATTACTCTATATTCCCTTTCTAGTAAGCCGTTGATTTAAAGGAATAGTTGCTTATTTATATTTAAGTAATAAAGAATATTAGGGCTAGCGTAGTCGGTACTATAGATTTAGTTTTAAAGGGTTTAAAAAAATAGTTTTTCCTATTCTATTAATTCGAAGAAGGTTTTTATATAATAGTTTAATCTCTTATTTAAATTACCGGTTTCTAAGCAGCCTACCTAACGGCCCTCAGCGAATAGTACAACCTTCCTATTTTATAATAGTTCGACTAATTAAATATAGTAAGGGATAAAGTATTGGAAGAACCCGGTTACTCCTATATATTACTCTAATACCTTCAATTAATTTAGGAAGGCGAGGTTCTTTATAGCTACAATACGTTTCTTCATTATAAATAACTTAAAACTATCAATATAAAAATTAAGGATTTCGGCTCCGGGATACCTAATAAATAATTTCTTAGGTACTAGGACTATATTCTTATTCGTAAAGAGGCTAAAAATTATATTTAAATATTATAAATAATTTTTGGCTATATTAGAGGCAATTATAATATTATTAATATAAACCTAATAATAAATATTATAAAGGGCTAATAATTGATTTATAAACCTCTATATGTATATAAGAGTATTATAGAATCCTATTAAGGCTATATAGGGGGTTTCTAAACTACAATATAAAATAATAGTAAGTTAATTCTAATAAGAAGGGTAAATGCTAAATTGATAGAAGAAGGAAATTATATCAACTATAATAATATATAATTTTCTATATATACATAAAATAATTACTTTCTACTTTGGTAATAGGTAGTTATTTAGTACTATTACCCAATTTAATAATCGGATATTAATTACCAGTCAGCTTTTATCCTCCTCTTTAATTATCCTCTATACTATAAATATAGGATAAATGAACGGGGTTAAATCAAAATACTAATTTATTTTTCTTTAAGCGTATAATTTATTAAAGATTTTATTTATTACTATTTAATCCTTTTTATTGAAGGGGTAGACCCTAGTACTAATTTTTTAATTTTACTATCCTTCTACTAAGGGGATTTTTATTAGTTTATTTTCCAGAATATCGATAAATCCTCCTTCTTCTTAAATAGAGGGGTACTTCTTAATTATTTTTATTATAGTAGTAGCGAATTCGGGATTTTTATTAAAAATATAAATCCCGTTAACCGTTATAATATACGGT
Organism: Neurospora tetrasperma FGSC 2508; assembly: GCF_000213175.1. Classification (NCBI taxonomy): domain Eukaryota; kingdom Fungi; phylum Ascomycota; class Sordariomycetes; order Sordariales; family Sordariaceae; genus Neurospora; species Neurospora tetrasperma. The sequence continues at coordinate 32,443 of NW_009799102.1, forward strand.
TAATTGCTAGGGGCTTTAGCTCCTAGTATAGAGTACTTCTCTAAAACCTTAGGTCTATTTAGCTCGCTATTATTAATATAGGTTTTATTATCTTCATCTTTAATATAATATACTTATTCGCTTACTATATAGTATATACCATTATTATACTCGGTAATTATTCCTAAACGTATATTCTTAATTACTATTACTACTTCATTAATATTATTGTATATAAGAACTATATAGGGAGTATAAATATTAAGAATGGTATTTATAATTTAAAAGTAGGTAATATAAAAATATAAATTCCTCCCTTTAGGTGGGGCCTTAAATATAGCCGGTATATAAATTTAAATATATAGGGGGATAACGATTTATATTCGGTTTATAACTCTTTTAATATATAGATAGAATTAGCGTTTAATTACGAAGGGTAGGGTAAATCTTACTATTCTAGTAAAGGTAATAATTATTTTATTATAATCGATTGCGCCTCTCTTTAAATTTAGAAAATTATTAATTAGATGAGCGTTCGCTTTAAATTTATTAATAATCTATACAGATTTACGGAATTTAATTAAAGTAAACTTCCCTTTATATCCGATACCAATTAAATAAATTTAGAAGGTAATTTATTCCTTAATAATTAAAATTCCTTCTACCCTTTTAATACAATGCAATTCTTTAATTAAAATAGAATAGTCTAATTTCTAAAGAAATTTTCAGTCGATTATAGACCGTCTGGTACTAAGGTCGATATAAACCTCGTCTAATTTACCCTCTATAAATAGTTTAATTAAAATCCGTAGATAAATATAGTCTAAAATCGGGCTTAATTTAATGTCTTCTTTATCGATAATATCAGCTTCTATTATAATATAATCCTCTATTATTATTCCGAAATTAATAAAGGAAATTTATTATATAATAGCCGGAATAGAGGAGATCCTTCTATTATATAATTTAGTATAATAAAAGAGGGCGTTTCGGGAGCCGTAAATTAATTTATAATTTCTATAAATAATTTTAATTGGTTTTTCCTTCTTTAATTCTCTCTTCGCAATTATTAACTATTCGTAGGTAATATTATAGCTAATAAAAATTATTTTAGAATTAAATTTTTTAAAATATTTAGGGTAAATAATATTAGTATTATAAATAAAGTAGTTTAGGCTTAACTCTACGGATAAGGGGGTAAATAGCTCGTTTAAATCCTTATAATTAGCGTTATTATTAGCGAAATAAACCTTATTTTTAAATTGAAATTAATAGGTATCTTTATAGTCGTTAGGCTTTCTACTATCGGTTCGGGTATTACGTAGGGCATAATATAAATTACGAGAATTACGAGGGGGATAATAAAAATTGTAGTTATATAGTTTATTACTATAGCTTTTCCTAACGTTCGCCGATTCCTTCAGTTTTTTAGAATCGCCTAAGGTCTTTTTTAAATAGTAAGGATATTTTTCGAAGGCTACTATTAAAAGGATAATTTTAGCCTTATTAATTTTAATTATATATTCGGTTAGTTTATCTATCTTAGGTGGGGGATAGAGATATTAACAAATATAGAGATTTATATTCGTTTAAATTTAAATTATTACCCTATATTAACTAGCCCTATTATAATTTATTATTCCTATAGTTCTAATATAACGTAATTTCTTCTATATAAATTGTATTAGAACGTTCTCGTCCTTAATAATATTACGAAGGGTAAGGGTATTTTCAGTAAAATATTTAATTATAGTAGTGGAATTAGAATAGAAACGTTCTATTAAAGCTTTTATTAAATTTAGTAGGCCGGCCTACTTTAATTCCCTCCTCTTTTTTAGACTTACTTTATTAATTTACTATAAAATAATAGATTTTTCTAAAAGAGTTTAAAATATAGTAAAGATCTATTATTTAACTATTCTTTTTAAGGAGGGGTCCTTTATAAACAATTTTAATTTATTTATAAAGTAGAAAATATCTGTATAAATTAGGTTCTTATTATTTAAAATAATATTAATATCCTCCAGATTACTATAATAAGGATAGAATTAATTCATATTTTCTTAGTAAAGACGGTTATTTCATTTAGTATAGGTTATACTATCCGGGGGAGGTACTAGGGGAGTAGGACCCGTAGTTAAGGTAATTTAAGTAGCGTTTTAGACTATTTCGAATTGTGGGAGTAAAGCCGTATATTAGGGATTATTATAAATAATATTTATACTTTGAATAAATAAAGCGCTTAAATTAATAGAACTAATAGATATTATATTAATAAGGTTGCGGAGGATTCTTAAGATTTTAGAAGATAGGTATAGAGGGTTAGAATTAATTATAAAGGTTGATACTTCTTTTCCTATCCCTAATAAAATAGGAGAATTAGTATTTATACCTTTAAAGTTATTAAAGAATCTCTTATATTTAAATTTGAGGTTATTTAGCTTACTTTGCAATTCTTCCAATTTTCTATTAATATTAATTAATTTGTTTTTTAACCCGTTATTAACAATTAATTTACTCTTATTTTATAATTAGAATATAAGTTGCAATAAAGAGCCTATTATTTAAATTTAATATTTGATATTATTTTCTATTGCTTTAATTTTTACTAAAACTATTATTAAACCCTAATCTAAAATACTTTAATTCTTGATAATATTACTAATTTATTTAAATAACGCTTCTACGGTCTAACGTAATTCTTATAAAAGGGGATTATTCTATAATTAATTCTATATTCCTCCCTGGATATTTCCTTTAATATTATAAATTTCTTAATATAATCGATCGCAAACGTTTTTAAAATAGAATACAAATAATATATTATTTTTAAATCTTTTTAGCTATATAAACTAGGGCGGTTCCTCTATAGAAGCGTTTAACGTCCTTAATTCTTTAAATTCCTTTTCTACCTTCTTTCTTCTTCCTTTTTATTCTATAATCTCTTCCGAAGTTAGAGCCGTCGAATCTTCTATAGGGTATTCGGTCGGAAGAGGAATAGGAGGGTTAATAAATTAGTTAAATACTAATCGATTACTTCGTTTTAAATACGGGTTCGGTTCGGGTAATTAGAGTAATTAAAGGTTAGGAAGTTAATTATATATTAAATTATTATTTAAATTATAATAATCGGACGTATTACTTACTTCAAAGAGGTTATTATAATAAAAATTATTATTAATTATTTTAATTTATTAAAAGAATAGTAAATAATCGATTATAAGGATAGAGGGCTACGTTCCTACTATAATTCGGAGGCGGGGGAAACCTTTAACGTTAGTAATTATTACGCGGCCTATTATAATTTAATAATATAATAGAAATTAAATTTAAGTAGTAAAATTGTATAAAAATAAAGTTCGTTACACGGGGGAGGGTATAAAGAAGGTATTTAAAGTATAATTATAATAGTATTCGGCCTATTATTATTTAATAGTATAATAGAAATTAGATTTAGGTAGTAAAATTACGTAAGAATAAAGTTCGTTAGGCGGGAGAGGGTATAAAGAAGGTATTTAAAATATAATTATAGTAGTATTCAACCTACTATAATTTAGTAGAACTTTTAATCGTAAAAGTATTTATACACCGGCTTATTAAGGTCGTCCGTTGCTTAGGCCTACTATAATTTAGTATAAATAATTAATAACCGATATGCTTATATACGATAAAGTTGAATATTTTTGCTATTTCTTCTAGGCTTACTATAATTCGGCGTAGAAGATTGAGCAATCGCAGTCGCAGTCCCAATACGTTTAATTAAACAATTTAGCAATACAATAGATTAGTAATAATATATTAGGTTATATAACGTATAATTATAGCTACTATTTAATACGGATTCGTAGCAATCTTAGAAAATACTTTATTCTATTGAGTAGGGTAGTTTTGTATTGGAAAGTATAATGTAAAAGAAGAAGAGGAGGAAGCTTGGCCCTAATAATTAAAGATAATATTTATCCTTAACCTAGTAGGTCCAGGTCCCCACGCCCGGTCGCCTAGTGAATACTAGGTAGCCAGGTAACCGCTGCCCTGGAAGCTTAGGTCTTCCGGGCAGGCGGCCTTCGTCACATGCATGCATCTATCTAATCTATAGTACATTTCCTGTATCACTCATTTATTATCTTTTAGAAAAAAAGAGCTTTTTTTTTTTTTTTTTTTTCTTTCTTTTTTTTCTTTTTTTTTTCCTAAAGAGAGGTTTAGGGGAGGGGGGTGCTTTACGACGGCAACTCCCTATATTATAAGGGGTGAAGCGCTATAAGTGGTTCTTACTGCGTCCTTACTGCTGTACCACTCAAAATCGAGCGGTATAGTAGTAAGCAGAATGGTTAAGAAATAAGAATATTCTAGCCTTCTGATTGGTCAAATCGACGATTTGGAGTAAGTGCAGGTGGTTGCAGATAGTTGCAGGTGGTTGCATAAAAATAAGGATTTTTTAACGAACGCTACACGAGCGCAGTACAGCAGTAAGCTTACTGCGATCCGAACCCTGCAAATCTGAATATCTCCTAACTTTATACCGCGGTAACGAACACGGCTTCAAGCATTAACATTGTGATCATTTTGCATTTCCCTTCGTCAGACTCTCTTGCACACAGTACGGAAGGTATTTGCGTCGTTCGTGAAATGCTTTTGACTATGTACGATTGCGCTGAGGGAAAGCTGATCGTGCCAAACGTCGCAGTAAAATGAACTAATGTGGGGGAGTGAGAACTTCCAAACACCCGCCACAACTGTTCTTGTCACGAACATCAGCATTCATTCCCCAACGCAACGTAATAAACGCAGCCACTTTCACTGCTCCGAATCACCTCCCCGCCAAGAATCAGACTCAATTATCGCTGAGATGGCTCGCTCCGAAGAAGCACAAGCTTTTTTCCATGCCGTCTACAGCGCCGTGCAAGAGATTCCGCACGGCAAAGTCACCAGCTACGGCCACATTGCAAAGCTGGTTGGGACGCGTATGCAAATCCTTCCTGCTCACATCGGTTCACGAGATGCACCTCATCCTGATACCACCAATCTCCCTTTCCGTACCACACAGGTGGAAATGCTGACAAGCAACATATAAACTCAACAGCGCAACGGCCCCGGCAGGTAGGAGTCTGCCTCAAACACCTCCCCATTGACCCGTCAGCCCGGTTCAACAATGAGAATGTACCCTGGCAGAGAGTGATCAATGCCAAGGGCGTTATTTCTCCTCGGTATGTGCGCTTCCTATGGCAGCTCAGACATCGGCTCAAAGGAGAATTGCCTGTTGAACTAAATGTGGATCGCCAATGTATGTGACCGATTACATACTGACAGCCCATTTTTTATAAGATCTCAGCCGGAAGGTTCACGCAGCCAAGCGACGGCGTTAGAGGCCGAAGGGGTGGTTGTTACAACGGGGGCGCTGGGAGAGCTCATGGTTGACTTCGCAGAGTATGGATGGTTCCCAAGGATACTACCGTCGGAGGAAGGAGAGGAGCTAGAGTCCACTGATAGCGAGGAAGGCGAAAGCGATGAGGAATAGTTGAGACAGACATTATCATCAAAGGACTCAAAGAGCATAATCATAGCATACAAGCGATACCAAGAGTCACAGATTTACGAAAAGTGAAGGTTATGGATGATCAGGTGTCATTGAGAGCTATTCTGAAGTGCACCGAAGTGACGATGGCTTGACATATTCCAGCAAGCCTCGAGTGGTGCCAGTTCAAGATATCCTGTCTTTGATACCCGTTAGCAACGGCGCTCACATCAAGACAATGATAACAAGGACAATTGTGATGTGCTTTCTCAGATAGCGGTTGGACAAGTTTTTCCACATAGTGTTTCGGTACAGGTCTGTGAACATTGTTTTTCTCATCATAAAAAGCAGGGAGGGTGTGTGGTGTAAATGAAGAAAGGAGGCAGGAACATACCAATTGCTGACACCGATCAACCAACCCGTCGCTTTTTGGCAGCGGGTTTGAAGAACAAATCCATCGTCTTCTGTTTACTGTCAAATTTGGCACTGCCAATGCCACCCCTGGTCCTTTTCAGGCCGTGGAGGTGGTCAAGGACGTTGACCCGGACGACAGTCAACTGAACAGTCGACTTCTCGGTCTCCTCAGACGAGGCAATGGCATCCACCTTCATCTCGAGATATCCAGTGTTGCTCCAAGCAGCGAGAAATTCTGACCTTCCGGCAACAGAACCCGACGACAGCTTTGCGTTGGCAAGCCTCGTCAGCTCTTCTGGGGCATAACGCGCCAAAAGTGATCTCAAGAGCGAGTTGAGTATCAAGCCATGCGCGACAACCACGACGGTGGTGTTGGTCTTGCAGTTATCACCATTGGAGATACTGTCCAGCAGCGGATCCAGGTGGACTTGTACGAAATCGGTGGCTCGCGCGCGCATCTCGTCATGCGTTTCGGCATCGGAATGCGGTGTGCCAAAGCGCTTCCCCTCGGCAGATCGGAAATCGCGTTCGCGAAGCTCGACAACCTGAACCAATTGGAGCTTGGAATGGTCCGTATCTTCCTTCTCCGTTGCCTTCGTCACCTGGGCGTCCACAATGGCCTGGGCAGTACTGACTGCGCGCTGCAGATCGGAAGAGAAGATGTGCGTGACAGGACCAATTGAGGACGACCGCGAGGCAAAGTGCGAGGCTAGACGACGTGCCTGCAAAACACCGTGGGTGGTGAGGGGGGAGTCACGGATGCCTGCGCTGGGAAAGGTTAGCCAGTTGTCCTGTGGACATGGTCTGCTGGATTGAACGTACTATAAACCGGCCACGTTGTCGACGGTCTCTCCGTGTCGAACGAGGAAGAGCCGCATGTTGTTGGGAGATGAAGGACGAAACGAAAGACAGCATATGCCAATCGTCTCGGTTGTCCAAGTTCAAGTGGCGGATGAGGAATGCATCATCGCCGGAATGGGAATAGCAAACCGCGGGGAGCAGTTGCTGCCGTCAATCGCCCAAGTGAATGGTGATTTGTGGAAAGCAAAAGGGAAGAGAAATCCAAGAAAAAGCGCGGCAGAAAAAGAAAATTTAAAAGGGCACAGTTCAAGTGGGGCGCAGAATGCCGCTGTCCAGGGTCCTCCCCGCCTGGAACGTCCACCAACTCCACTGGCGCAACTGATAAGGATCCGATAAGGAATCAATTTCCCAAAAAATTCTGGACCGCTGAAGCTCCAGGCAAAGCGAGGGTCGAGGATTGTGCCAGAGGACTGGAACTGAACAGAGCAGAGGGAACCGGCTTCCACTCTTGTTGCGACTCGCATCTCAACATCACTCAGAATACCGTCCTTCTCCAGCCGCCAAGATGCCCAAGAGAAAGGTGGCCGCCCTCGAGAAGGTCGACGCTGACCTGGTCAGTTTGCAGTACAAGATCAGGAGGGATCCCAAGTGAGTTGTTCTTGTTGTTGTTGTCGTCGTCGTCGCCCATTGCTGCCCTCGTCGTCAGTCGCTTCTGTTTACTAACACCCTGGCCTCCTCCTCCAGATCCTATGCCCAAGAGTTCTACGACCAGTGGCTCGCATACGACGCCCAACGACAAATCTTCATCTCGTCCCCTTCCTCCGCTTCCAGCGAAGACAACAAGAAATTCCACGACCTCGTTGACCTCGTCGCCCACGTCGCCGATCTCTACCCGGATGTCACCGCCCCCTACTTTGACCACCTCAAGGAGCTCTTGACCCAACACCATGCCGTACTCAACCCCGATCTTCGCGAAAAGGTCGTCGGCAGCTTGTCTCTCCTCCGTCGCAAGGATGTCATCGACTCGACCAGCCTGCTCACCACCCTCTTCCCCATTTTGATCTCGACGCCCTCCAAGTCCCTCCGCTCCCTCCTGTACACCAAGATCGTCAGCGACCTGCGCGAGTCCAATTCCAAGGCCACCAACCACAAGCTCAACCGCACCATCCAAACCGTTTTGCACAACCTCGTTACCTCGGACCGCACTTCGACCAAGGGTATGTGGGCCTGCCGCATCACCCGCGAGCTGTGGCGCCGCCAGATCTGGACCGACGCCCGGCCCTGCGACGTCATGAAGGAGGCCTGTTTGTCCGACAACGAAAAGGTCGTCGTTGGTGGTGTCCGCTTCTTCTTGGGCGGCGACAAGGAGCGCGAGGACATGGAGGACGACTCTAGTGACGAGGAGATTGACATTAAGAAGGTCAAGCATCAGGGCACTATCAACAAAAAGACTAAGAAGCGTCAAAAGGCCATGGAGAAGGCCATGGAAAAGATCAAGAAGCAGGAGCGCAAGAAGCACGCCCCTCATCCGCTGAACTTCTCGGCTCTCCACCTCATTCACGATCCTCAAGGCTTCGCCGAGCAGCTTTTCCAGAAACACCTGCAGAATACCAAGTGCAAGTTCTCCCTCGACAACAAGCTACTGGTCCTCCAGCTCGTCACCCGTCTGGTCGGTCTGCACAAGCTCACCATCATTTCCTTGTATCCGTGGTTCACCAAGTACCTGACGCCCAAGCAACCGTCCGTCACTTCATTCCTCGCTTCTTTGGCGCAGGCGACACACAACCACGTCCCTCCCGACGCCATCGAACCTCTCGTTGTCAAGATCGCCAATGAGTTCGTCTCGGAGGCTTCTGCCGCCGAAGTTGCTTCTGCCGGTATCAACTCTATCCGTGAAGTCGCTCTGCGCCAACCGCTCTGCATGAGCGAGACCCTCCTTCAAGATCTAGTCATGTACCAAAAGTCCAAAGACAAGGGCGTGGTAATGGCCGCCAAGGGTCTTCAGTCCCTTTACCGTGAAGTTTACCCCGAGCTGCTGCAAAAGAAGTTCCGCGGCAAGGAGGCAACCATGGGATTAAAGTCGGGTGAGGTCAAGAGGCTCAAATTTGGTGAAGAGCAAGTGGAGAGCGGTATTGAGGGTATCGAGCTTCTCGAGAAGTACAAGGAGGAGCAGAGACTCAAGAAACTCGCTGAGAAGGGTGAGGATGCTGATGGAGACGCTAAGATGAAGGATGATGATGATGACGAAGATGGGTTCAATTCCGACGAGTGGGAAGTCGCCTCCAACGATTCTGACTCTTCCACCGGGTGGATTAACGTTGAGCACTCCGATGACGAGGACGAAGGGCCTGCAGCCAAGAAGCAGCGTCGCGACAGCTCAACGGCTCCTGATCTCATCTCCGACGAAGCCATGGCCGCCGCCGCCGAAGCCAACCGCATCTCCAAGCTCGCCATGACCACCATCCTCACGCCCGCCGACCTCGCCAAACTGGCAGAGCTCCGCCGGGAGGCCCAATTAGATAAGATGACAGGCACCGTCTCCAAGAGGAGACAAGAACTTATCGCCAAGCACATCGAAGACGGTGTTACCGCCGACGACATCGAGTTGCCTGCCCAGATTGGCAAGAAGAGCACCAAGGAGGAGCGGGTGGCCATGGCCAAGGATGGAAAGCCTGCGCGTGAGGAGCACAAGTCGACGCAGGCAATCAGGAAATCCAAGAAGGAGGCTGAGGGCAAGTCGTCGACGAACAAGGAGAAGGCGAGAAAGAAGAACTTCCTGATGACGGTTGGTAAGGCGAGGGCGAAGCATAAGAGGAGTTTGGTGGATACCAAGAAGCGTCTGACGGCACATATTGCTAGGAGTAAGAGCGGAGGAAGGAGAAGGAACGGTATGTAACACGGAGGGTTGTGGAATCAGTGATTCTCTGTTTTCGGAATGGTATTTGCTTGTACTTTTTTCTAAGTTTTGGGAAATTTACTGCGGACGAGTGTTGTATTCGTTAATGTGTGATCACACATTGTTTCCAGTCCTTTCGGGTGAAGTTGGTCCTTTGTTCCATGGTATCCATAATCATCCTTTTCTCCCCACGGTCCGTTGTTTGTCTCCGCGATGAGGGAAGAACGAGTAACCGCCGCCGTCACCGTCCAAGGGTTACAGATGTAGAGGCACGGTAGAGGTATGAGCACTTTTACCCAATACAGATAAAACTTCTAGAGTAGAGGTAGTCTCGTATGCCTGGTCGCCTCACAGACTTCAACTGGAGTCGCCATCTCGTTCAACCTTTGTCTTCAGCATTGACCGTAAACCACTCGGCCAACAAGGTAAACGTTGCAGCAGCGTGACAAGTCCATCCGATCATGTATTTGTAGAAGATTAGCTGGCTGGTCACTGGGTCTCGAGCTGGCTGGATCGATACCGTACCTTTTTTCGTCTGATGTCAGTACTTACCTAATGTTTGCATGCCCTTTACGCCTTGCCTCACGGCTCTTCACTCCGTACCTTCCTGTGAATGATAAGTTATGTGCTGAGGAGTACTTGGCACTTCATGCCTGATGTTAGACCTTCGTCTGAAGTTGAACTAGGCAGGCAGCTGGCAGGAACCGGTGACGCAACAGGAGCCTCTTGGAAAAATAATGGCAGCAGCCCCTCCACGCCCCCCTTCATCCTCCCAGAAACATTCTTCTCTCCTTCCGTTAAAACACCCACAACGCCATCACGGTCTTGATCTCAAGATTGTCGTTCGCCCATCAGGGTTACGCCACGCAAGCTCTCAGCTAAGCAAGAACCAAGCCAACACCGCACAACTCGCTCCCTCGCCAAACGACGAGGCAAGAACGCGACAATGAAGTCTCACGTTTTTCTCACCTTAAGCGCCGGCCTCACCCAGGGCCTGGCCGCGCCCTACATCGAGAGATCTACCCGTGAGCTCACTGGCCACAAAACCATCACTACCACAGCCAGCGCAGAGTTCCACATCGATGGCTTGCCGGGTCTTCCCAAGCCAATTTTCTCAACTCATACTCACCAGGGGCACGCTCATGCCACTGAGACTGCCGCCGTGGCTGTGCCTACAGGCGGTTATGGCGCCAGCAGCACCGCGACCGAGTTCGACTTCGAGACTGAGAGCATCGTGACCGAGGTCGAGACCGACATTAAGACCGTCACCATCGCGGCCTCCGCCGATGCTATCACGGCTTCTGGCTTCACCAACTCAACCGCCGCCTTCGTCCCCAAGGCCACCGTCACCGTCACCCCGGTTGTTGTCACCGTTTCTGCTGACCCTACCAGCCACAGCAGCACTTACGGTGAGACCTCAAGCAACATCGTCCGCCCCCGTGGTCTCCAGGTCGAGCAGCAGGCTGCCCCCGAGAAGCAGTACACCACCCTGACCTTCACTTTCGGCACCATGGCCACTACCTACACCCTGTTGCTCCCCAACAGCGGTGAAGTCACCGACACTCCTGCTCCCGTCATCCGTCCCACGCGTAGCTACCCGCTTGCTCCTCCCTCCGGTACCTGGACCGAGCAGAACACGATGGTCACCAGCACCATCCTCGGCGTCCACCGTCGCTCTGCTCCCTCTTCCCCCGTCTTGCCCATCGAGACCAGCGTCTCCATCGCCCCAGGTTATCACGTCCTCCCCATTCCCGCTCCCGCCCCGAATCCGCTGGAGGAGGCCGCCCTCAGCGTGACCACCCCCGCTCCGTCCATGCCTCGTCCCAAGGAGCAAGTCCGCACTACCATCCTCAACGGTGGCGAGGGTGCTGTCGAGCGCATCTCCAAGGTTGGCAAAGGCGTCCAGGCCAAGCATCTCGAGCACGAGGGCGTTCAAGCCGGCAAGCAGAACGATGCCAACGATGAGCCCGAGTCTACCCATGACTTGTCGTGGTACTTCACTGCGAGCTATACCGATGACTCTGTCTCGCTGACGATGCAGCCTTGTTATTACGATTGGCAGTGGTGGCCGGAGCCGAGCTCCTCGAACACGGAGGTTTTTTTGCCGGGTGTTGACGGCGGTAGGGTGGCTGGCCCGACTCAGATTTGAACTCGGATCGGGATCCTGGAACTCAGACTTTGGGACTTCAGATTCGGCATGTTCTGATCTGATCTGATCTGGTTCGCCAGCTGGACTGGCACTTGGTGGTTGAAGGGTAATGACTGGAGTTTACCTAGAATTCATGGTTTATGACCTTCGCCTGGAAGACTTGCATCTCAGCGTCGGAGTTCGGGTCGGGAGGCGTCTGCGATGGCCTTTTATCTGTTTCGTAGCATGAGCTTGGCGGTTTGTCCACATATAATGGTACTTGACCGGCTGTATTGCTCCTTACACAGTACCTCTAGGCATGTTTCGGAAGGACCGAAGGTTGCTGTCGACACTCAGATGGCTCTCGGTGGAGAGGGCTGGAGGAGAAAACTTATGTTGATAGCAATACAAACTGACTTCCTCACTTTGTTGTTTGATGGACTGCCTCGATTTTTGTGCCTGACATGCCTCCACGATTCGAAAAATCTTTTGCACTCCTGTCCTTCAGGATTTGTTGTTTGACATCCTCCCCATTCATCCCATCGCCCTTTCTCCGATATCCTTTCATTGATTACCGTCTCACCCTTTCCACTAGAGGCACCCCAAGTTTGCAGTCCCTCACATCACTTGGCAGTAGAGGCAGCATATATGTCGAAGTCAAACTGAGTCTCAAACTCGTCCCTGCCCTTCGCCCCCTCCCAAACCCAAACACTCACACTACAACCACCACATCTGAACTCCGCCCATCCGTTTTCCCCTATCGTGACCACCTCCTCCCTCCACTCCAACACATCCGTCCACTGTTGGCCAGCGCACTCCACGCCCACAAACATCCACTTCCACCCCTCTCCCGCATTACTCATCACCACCGCGCATTTGTCCTTTCTGTCCCACGTCCCGTGCCGGACCCAGCCGATGCAGGTGGAATAGTCAAAATAGTCCGTCTGCAGTCCATACGCATATAGCTTTCTGGCCAGAAGAAGCTTAGGGATGATAGTTACAGGACCGCTGGTTGGTCTGGTGGGAGACGGGTTATCAGACGTAGGGGTGCAAAGACCGTACAGGTCGCCGTAGAAGACACAGGGGTAGCCGGCTTCACGGAGGAGAATGAGGGCGTAGCCGAGGGGGAGGAACCAGGGAGTTATGGGGACGTGGAGAGCTTGGAGCGGTTGGGTGTCGTGATTTTGAACGAGTGTCTGTTACAGGGTGCTGTTAGCGGATGTTGTGTTTTGTTGGGAAGGATGAGGAAGGTAGGTTCGGAAGGGTGGGACATAAGAGAAGGGTGGAACTAGAAGTAAATAGCGAGGTCGTGGAGATGACACATGGAAGATCAGAGGATGTAAGAATATAGAGGCAAGAAAGGAAAAGGGAGCAAAGACGGAGAGTGAAGAAGAGAAAAGGAGAACATGCCACAGCGCAGACGGGAGCTTTTTGCACCAGCGTGTCGTCAAACACCTTCCTCAGATCAGCAGAGACACTCGTGCTGATTTCACCAAAGTTGTAAACCAAGGGTGCATCAAACAGCGAGAACTTGTGGTCCATCCGGTCGAGATAATCAGTCTATCACAAGTTAGTGATACAGCTACGCCACTGTCGACAAGTTCAGCAACAACATACCATGCTCTGTAAAGAATCCTTCCAAAACTCGCCCACCAAGAACCACCCCTCACCAAATTCTCCATCAAGCATTTTCACGAATTTCTTTAGGAAACTCTCACTGAAATGCTTGACGGCATCAAATCTGATTCCCTTGATTGAGACCTCTTTTGCCAACCACCGTCCCCAGTTCAGCACATCGTCCACCACCTCCGGATGACTGTAATCCACATCACACCCCATCAGATAATCATAATTGCCCTTTTCACCATCGACATCCTCAGGACTCTTGGCCCACCCTTGGCTTTGCTCCCCCAAAATCTGGTAGATAGTCCCCGCCTTGCCCGGATCGTCGGCGTTGAAGTCGACACCGGAGAAGTGGTACCAGTGGTATTTCATCGTGCTCTCTTGGTCTCCGCGACCAGGGAAGTCAAAGCCCACCCAGGCGTCGATCTCGTACTCCCCACTTACTCTCACCCTCCGATCGTTGGCATCCACTTCAACAGCCTTGCACCGCTCGCGGTGGTCAGCGCCAAACCGATGGTTGAGGACCGCATCCCAGTAGAGTCCTACGCCGTACTCTTTACCATTCCGGGCCAGCTCCAGCAGTTGAGCCTTGGTCCCCCACTTGGTGGCCACGGAACCCTTCTGATCGAACTCGCCTAAATCATAGAGGTCATAGATGTCGTAGCCGTTGGACTGAGGTGAGGTGGCTCTGCAGGAGGGTGGGATCCAAAGGGAAGAGATTCCATGCTGGGAGAGTTGAGGGATCTGAGAAGACAGACGGAGGAAGTGGGCGTGATCAGGGGGGGTGTACCATTCGAAGGCCTGGAGGAGGGTGGCGTTTTGGGGGGTAGGCTTCTGTTGCGGTTCCGGAGCTTGAGCCGGGGCTGGGGATGGAGGTTGGAAGTTGTCACCCATTTCGAGGTTTTGGGTGGTCGGGTTGAAGATGTGGAAGTTGACAGAGAATGAGAACTTTGGTCTTGAAGTGCTATCGGGTGGGAATATCTAGGTACTATTGTTGTCTAGGTGCGATGAGACGGAGAACAAAGATAGGTAAGAATGAAGAAGAGGGATCAAAGGACTGGCTGGAGTCGAGGATGATGATGATAATTATGATGAAAAAAATATGACCATGAGGCTGAGATGTCAGCAAGAGCCACATGAACTCTTGCCCGACTTCAGGCCTCGACTACCAGAACAGTCAAAATCGTGCCATGCAAAGCATCGACGATGGTTCGGTACGCATCATGATTGGTTCAAGAAGCGAAGAGCTGCGCCGGGCGACAGCCGACGGCTGAAAATGACGAGCGGGCATGCTGATAAGGACCGTTCAGGAGATAGAATTATTCATTTTCATTTAGGTATCGATGGCTCTTTTGGCTTGTTTTTCACAGAGAAAACCTGAAAAGATGGGGAGAAGATTATTGGTGGGGGTGATGGAGGAAGGAAGAACGACGGGATGGCCGTCGACGAAAGTCCAATGACGCTTGGAGTATGCGGGGGCACCTCATCCGGCAGGCAGAACTAACAGCGGGTCTTTAGCGCGTCTTCAGCGGGAAAGCTCCAACATCTAACCAATTTGCAAAGTAGATTAGGTAGGACTTGTCCTCCTGCTTGTCACAAAACGACACACCACTCTCAATAACACCAACTGCCGGTCCCGTCGGTTTGAACCAGCCGCACTTTGTAGGATTACTGGGTACTTAGTTCTTCGAGTAAGTTCTGTGCCGTGACAGTTGATGTCCGGGTAATTCAGAGATTTCTAAACACCCCCGTTTTGAACAGGATTCAGTACATGCAACTTGCGATCATGAACCACGGGCATGAAGCTCGACGGCAGTGGAAAAGACCACCTGGAAAGCAGTAATTCGTTTTTGTAACATCTGTAAATATCTAGGTATAGATTGACGCCAACATTGCAATCCCTATAATCACGTTGATCAATCCATGGATCTGTAAACGCCAGAACACGCTTTGCTGCTAAAACACACACATCACCTGCATCATGCCCCATTTTAAAGTTCCTCATGCTTGACCGGCTCCTCCTTGCTCTCCTTCTCTCCCTTTTGAGCCTTGGCCTCCTCCTTGGCCTTCTCATCCGCCATAACCTTTCTCAACATCTCCTCAATTTCCTCATCACTGACCGTTTCCTTGGCCGGCTTTTCACCCGCCTTGGTGCCCTTTCCATTCTTCTTGCCGCCCGCCTTACTTCCAGACGCCTTGGCCTTTCCATTCGTCTTTCCGCCCTTGCCCTTCGCCTGCGTCTTCTCAAAGTTCTTTACCCCCTTCATGGCCAACGCCATACCCGCCTTATCCAACTTCTCCCTTCTCTCCAAAAGGTCCTTGACGGTCAATACAGGGTCATCAGTGGGTCCCAACTTCTCCTGCTCAGCAATCTTCGACTTCAGCCAGGTGGAGATGGAAGTATACAAATCCTCAGATTCCTTGAGGTCCTCGAGGGTGTAAAGAGGGGGAACGGGACCAAGTTCCTTCTCCAAAAACTTCATGGGGTCCTCGCGGGTGGCGGTGGTGGTGGAGGCATCGTCTTCTAGGCCGTCGAAATCGCCGGTAGCGGAAGAAGCCGGGGCTGTGGTAGAGAAGGAAGAGGTAGCAATCGACGACGAAGCGGAGGCGCTAGCGGAGGCGGAAGCGTGGAAGGCATCGTACGCATCAATCTTTTCCCTGATGTCCTTGACGAATTTGTTGGTGTTGTCGAGAGCATCCTGTAGTCCCTTGAGAATTTCAGGCCTCTTCTCCGCTTCCTCTGCCCTCTTAAGGACGGGGTCAACAATGTTTTGGAGCGCATTAAGCTTGGCCTTGAATTCCTCGCGAGTGGCATCGGCGCCGTCGCCGTAGAGCCAGTCGCTGACATCGTCCTTCTTTTGCTGAAGAGCCTCACGCTCGGAAGCGGTGGAGTGCGCAATGAAAGACTCGCGGTCCAAGATGTCGCTGATCTTGTAAGTGTAGGCTTCGAGCTGGTTAAGCGCTTCCTCGCGGAGTTGGCGGGTGCGGTCGGAGGCGGCGAAAGACTTGAGACGGTCCTTGAGGGCTTGGATGGAGGCCTTGGAAAGGAGAGAGGTGGGGCCAGTGGGGGTGAGGGTGAAATCAACATTAATCTGAACGAGTTGCTTCTTCTTGGGCTCACTGGGCTTGGTCTCGGCAGAGGCGGATGCAGCGGCCGAAAAAGAGGTGCTAGTAGATGATTCGGTGGACGCAGAAGCAGAATCCTCTTCGCCCTCAGTCTTGTCCTTCTTGCCAAAACCAAAGAGGTTCTTGACACCGTCGACAAAACCGTCCTTCTCCGGCTCATCAGCTTCGCACTCAACGGCGGCCTTGGTGACATCAACTTCGCCGTTCTCGCTGAGAAGACGAACGCCAACCTTGAACTTGATATCGGCCTTTTCGCACTTGTGCTTTTCCACCAACGCCTCCACGGAGGCAGTCAAGTTCTTGGTGGTGAACACCTTGGTGTCAAGTTCGGCACCGTCCACCAACTGGTAGAAGCTGACGGACAAGTCCTGGACATTGTTGAAGGTGACCTCCTTCGCGGGCGCTCCCAATGGCGAGGTGGCGGTCCACAGACGCTGGTGCTTGGGCTTTCCCTCGTCATTCTTCCACCTCATTCCGGCGGGGTAATAGGCAATATCGGTGATCTTGATCTCCTTTACCCTAAAGCTGGGTGAAAGCTCAGCAGCGCGGAAACCAGCACCGAAAACGGCGGCTTCGTCCGAGTTGACGTTGGTGCGGATCTTGTCGGCTCCTCCAAGGAAGCTCTCAAGCTCTTTCTGGACGAAGGGGGTGCGCGTGGCACCGCCGTGGAGGATAACAGAGTCGAGATCCTTGATTTGCAGACTGGCCATGCTAAGAGCATTTTTCACCGCGGCGCTGACGCGCTGGGCGTGGGTGGCCGCCATCTCTTCAAACTCGGCGCGAGTGATCTTGTACTTGAAGTCGACATCATCATACAAGCCCTCAAAAGAGGCCTGAGTGTTCTGGTTGGCGGAGAGGACGTGTCTCAGGCGCTCAGCCTCCTTGGTCAGCTTGGCGATGGTGCGGCCGTGGGATTTGACGGCCTCGAGGGTGACGCCGGCCTTTTTCGCCGTGGGCGACTCGACGAATTGGCGGATCATGTCGTCAACGATAAGATAGTTGAGGGCGTCACCGCCGAGAGTGCGGTCCCAGCCACTGCCGAGGACAGAAACCTCCTGGACAGTCTTGTTGAACTTGCCGACATCCTTGACGGTGCGCGACTGCATTGAGAGGACGGTGGCCTTGGTGGAACCGGCGCCCATGTCGAAGACCAGGTGGTGCTCGGCCTTCGCGCCCTTGTTAACGTTGGGGAACTGGCGGGTGGTAGCATAGTTGAGGCCGACAGCGAGACCGTCAGAGACAAGAGAGAGGACCTTGAGACCAGCCAATTCGGCAGACAGCTCGACGGCGCGCTTCTCCTCGGTGGTGTAGAAGGGCGGGACGGTGATGACGACGGAGCGCACAGAGCTACCAGGACCAGCAAGAGACTCGGCATTGGCGCGAACGCTCTGAAGTTCCATGGCCAGCAACTCCTCGACCAGCCAAGCCTCCTCCTCTTCAGTGAAAGCACCGGCGCTCTTGAAGGCCGCAGATCCCTTTGCCTTGTGCGCCTCCAATTTCAGGGAAGGGTGCCTCTCGGCGTATTCTCTAACTTGGGCACTGCCAGTGGGGAGGCCAAGGATGGCCTTGAGGTTCGGGTAAACGTCGCCGGGGAATCGGGGGGCGATGGCCATGGCGTCGGAGCCATACTCGCGCTCGGGATAGGCGCCCTTCTTGGGGCCATTGGGGGAGGGCTTGAAGGCGACAGCCGAGATCTCTTTACGACGGGAGTCTTTGGTCAGGACGATTTCGAGGGGGATGCCAGGCTTGACGAGGGCGGCCTTGATGTATTCGGTGCCCAGATCAACGCCCAGAACAGCCGAGACTGCAAAGACATGGGCGGAGAAGAGGAAGATGGCGGAGAGGAAGATCCTCAAGGGTGATAGAGTT
The DNA here is from genome assembly GCF_000213175.1 of Neurospora tetrasperma FGSC 2508. Classification (NCBI taxonomy): domain Eukaryota; kingdom Fungi; phylum Ascomycota; class Sordariomycetes; order Sordariales; family Sordariaceae; genus Neurospora; species Neurospora tetrasperma. The sequence continues at coordinate 50,791 of NW_009799102.1, forward strand.
GACACCCGCGCCATGGTGGGCGTTTTGTGTGTGTGTTTGCGTTGTGTATGCGGTGGGGGGTTCTCGATCGGTATGGGGTGTCGAGCGGGTGTGTGGAGGTGTAAAGATGAGAATAAATAAAAGACTCTTCAAGGAGTGGCGGGAACTAAAAGAGGCATTCCGTCTGCAGACAGAACAACAAAGTGGCCTCAAGTGGTGAAGATGCTGTGTTGTCTTTCTGGTTGGAATTCGGAGGGGAGCTGCCGTTATGTTGTACGTAGCGGTAGCGGGCAGCGCTGGCGGCAGGCATACCATGTTTCAGCACTAATTGATACCTGTTCTTATCGAAAGGACAGCTGGAGGTCGGGTATCCACTCATGAAGCTTGGATCTGACCAATGGGATGCTCTTCTTTGTTGGGTGTTACTGTTACTAGCCTATCATTAGCTACTAAAGTGTTCTGGGCGCCCAGCAACTGCGAAACTTCGAGACAAATCGACTTTTTGACTTGTCGTTGTGACATTCCCCGATTCCCATGAAGAAGTCAGTTCGCACCAAACATCTGCAATAGTTTCATTCATGCTGCTGTTGTTGTCGTCGAGCCCTGTTCTAATCTCTCCTTTGATTAGCAGATACGTCCATACGGAGACTTCCGCAAGTCTGATGTCATGTAATAAGAAAAGAGTGTGTCCACATCTGAAAGGATCCGCTCCGGATGCCAAGCCCGTGTCCGTGTCCGTGTCCATCCGCCGTGCTACCGGCAACAGACCCACTTTCACGGTGCCCGGATTCCAGTGCGGGACGGAACTGCCCTAGACTTTGCATTTACTCCAGGTGAGTGACTGTCACACATCTGTGCTTCTTCTATTTTATCTAGGTCCTCTAACCGGGCATTTTGGACCGCGAGTAACACTCTCGAAGGAAGGATGTGGCTCCTTCTTCTGTGTTACTACATGTGTGTTTCGAGATGGGACAGTTGGGGGTCACTCCTCTCTTACACCAGCAATATGAGCTGTACAACAAACTCGTGGGAAGGTTTAGGTGACATCTTTTCTTGTCTGGATGTGATGTCCTGTTGACCACTAGTACACGGAAGTTTTCGTGGTAGCCGTCTCGTGTCGAACCGAACTTCCACTGAGACTGGCTCACCAATCTGGCTCACACATCACAACACAATGTGTTATGATCTATGGATCGAGATTCTTTTTCTACCATGTTGCTGGGCTAGTATCGAGTACAATCACAATGCGCCCAAGAAAGTTCTTCAGCATGTGGTCCGTTAGTGCAATTGGAAGGTCTTTATGTTTTGGAGCATATTCGTGAGTAAGGACCGTACCGGCCATTTGGAAACAATGATATATTTCCGCTGATTCTGGTGCGGGCTGCTCCTTTTCTTTTCTTTTCATTTCCCCCTTTTTTTTTTTTTTTTTTTTTTCCCGTCTCACATGTCGCCTGGGTATTCATTCGATGACTTCCCACCGCTCCTTCCTCCCTTCAGGGTATCTTCTGAAAGATCTCCTGCTCCTGCCTTCCTGGTATCTTTTTTTTTTTCTCTTCTTTTCAACCCTGCCGTGTTCGCCATACCCAACCGTTCCTTCAGTCTTCTTCAGTTGTTCTCCTTCCCGTCATCTTTTTAACTACTACCTTACTAGTTCTAGAGGTGATTAGCCTGCTAACCCCTCCGTAGTAGTTTCCTTGCGTTCGCACGAAATACCTACCTAGGTACCTGACATCCCATGCTCAGTCCATCTACCATCACTCACCGCTAGGACATGAATAATGTGATGTTTTTCCAATTTTTTTGTTTCTACCCTGAGAGTACTGGGTGGTGAGATCGAAACTGGTGAGAACCCTGACGGTCCTCTTATCATTGCCCGCAATGTGATCCGATGTATCAAGTCCAAAGTCGCTCCGCGAAGACCAGATTCCTCCGCTTGAAGAAGGGCGAGCAGACTGGATATCGCCAATTGAATCAAAACTTGGACGAACACGTATTATGTGTCACTTACAATCCATCGGATATTTTCCATTCTGTGACCGCTTCTGTGACCACTTGGTTCACTTGAACGGCGTTCGTGTACAAGTCGGGTGTAGCTAGAATAAAAGGGTAGCTACAGTGGGGGCAGTCACACTCGAGATCTCAATTTCTTACAACTTCCTCTGTCCAGGTCAAGTGGAAAGTGGGAAGAGAATCGTTCCTTCCATCATCACCCAAAGGGGGTAGTTCCACGAACATTACAAATATTCTTTCCAACTTGAACCTTGTCCAGATCCCGAACTTCGACCTCAACAAACCCCCAAATCCACACAGCGAGGATGGAGTTCAGCATCTTTATCTCGGCGCTCGTCTTCCTCGCGGCTCACTCCCTCGCCGCCGTGGTTTCGCCCGGCTTACCTCATTCTCAACATCATCATTCCCGCCGTGACCCGAAATCAGCGGCATCATTCTCACTTGCGGCTCACTACAACGCTGCCTTCCATTCTGCCCATCATGATCAACCCTCGAACCATGGTCTCGCATCCTACTACCGTTCCCTCTCTCGGTTGCCCAACATCAACCTTGACTCCATCCCCTTAGGTCTCAAGAGGGTCGTTTCCGGCAAACCCAAAGGCTCCAGCAGTAGTCTCCCCGCCACCCCCTTCTGGGAAGAGCGCGAGTATCTCACCCCACTCACCGTCGGTACTCCTCCGCAGACGGTTATCGTTAATATCGACACCGGTTCCATCAGTTTATGGCTATTGAGCTCAGAGACCTTCATCGCCAACAAGACGCTGCGGGTCTTGTACGATATTGGCAAGTCGACAACGGCGGAGAAGGTTGTTAATGCTTCTTGGGCTACGCATTATGGTACGTTGCGCCTTTCCTTTTCGATCTTTCCCCGTTCTGGCTCTGAGCCGTGGATCTGCTGGGTGATGACTGACACAGCAAACAAATAGAGGATGGAAGCTACGCCGCTGGAAATGTGTACCACGACACCCTCTGCTTGGGCAATGTTGAACTTCCCAAGGCCGTCATACAAAGTGCTCTCGAAGTTAGCCTCGACCTCGCCTCAGACCTCGCCATTTCCGGCATCATGGGTCTAGCCTACAACATGTCGAGCGATGTGCACCCCTTGGGCACGGAGACGACCGTCTTGGAGCAAATCTTCGAGCGACTGGACCAGCCTCTAATGACCATCGACCTGCGCACCCACGCCAACGGGACTTACACCTTCGGATCAAGCCCGGCTTCCATTCCCGCGACAGCTGGGGAAAAGGGAAGAGCACCCTACAAGGGAGAAATCAACTACTACCCCCTCAGCCCTAGCCCGTACTGGCAAACCACCTACGCCTTCTTCTCCATCGCCAATAGCACCTACCAATCGCCGTGGATGAACGCGGGCGGTCTCGAGGACGCCGACACTGAGCCCTCTACTCGACTCACTCCCACATCCTCGACCTCCCCCCCTACAACTACCCCCACCGACTCCCTGCCAGATCCAAATGTTCCAGCCACGCAGCCCCTGCTCGCACGTGAAGCTATCATCGACACGGGTACTTCCAACATCATGCTCCCCGACGCCATCGTCAAAAGTTACTACGCCCACGTTCCCGGCGCCGTGTTCCGCACCGAGTACAACACCTGGACGTTCCCTTGCGATTTGAAGGTTCCTGTTCATACGCGGTCTGGTCCGCCTCCTACTAGTGCTGATTCTAGTGATGAAGAGAAGATGAAGCCCGAGCCCGTGCTCCCGGATCTGAAAATTGCCTTTGGCCGCGAAAAGGGTGGTTGGCACGCCACCATTCCCGGAGCGCTGTTCAACTATTCTGTGATAGAGGTTAAGGAGGGTCACGGAGGCTCTTCTTCCACTACTGCTGCGCGTCCTGCTTCTTTGGAGAGGTTTGTTGGTGGCGATGGTAGGGACGACATGGCGGAGAAAGAGGACGACAACGAGCCGAAAATGATCACCACATGCATGGGTGGTATTCAGAACAACATGGACATGGATATCTCTGTTCTTGGAGACATCTTCCTTAAGGCTGTCTTTGTTGTGCTGGATATGAGAGGACGGGTGGGTTTTGCTGATAAGGAGCTGTAGCTCCTCGGTAGCTCAGGTTCCTTAGGTCTCGGGCATTATGAGAGGCGTTTGTTGCGCTCGAGACAAGGTTTGGTCGTTTGACGGAGTCTTGAGTGTCTAGAGTTGGTATCGCCCCTGGTTCTTCATGCGATTGACCCCTTTAACATCTTCAGCAAGTAGGTATAAGCCCCTCTTCCAGTGTCCGGGCGTAGTTAGACCGGTAGCATGAATTAATTCCTTCCCATTCCAGTTGTTGATTGGTATGGAGCCAGCACCGTGATAGGTATACCTACGAATTTCTGTCAGTGACTGACCTTTTCTCTTAACGTGCGTCTAGAAGCACAAGACAGAGGAGACAGGGGCAATATTGCCATTGTCATCCCTTACCGAACCCCTTGCGCATAGCACACACCTAAGGGAGCGGGAATGGTTCCCTTCAAGTTACAATCTCTGTTCCGGACATGGTACAATATATCCAACCTACAGATGCAACTGAACTACCGTGAAATCCTAGACAAATGTCGTGTCTCTGTAGTTACAGGACATGTGAACCCTCCAAGAGCCATTGCAGTCATCCTTTGTGCTGCTCTCCCTTCTCCAATCCCTTACGTCCCATGCAAATGCCACTTCTCCAAGCGATTTGGCCAACCATGAACCCTTCATCCAACCGTCCTGCCCCAGGACACCAAATCAGCGAGAACGATCGTTGTTGGCCTCGTGTAGAGGCAAAAGTGCAAGCGAGTGGATGATTATTAATGTTATGGCGTCCTGGTATCTGGGGGTCGAAAGCCAAAACTCCGTGAACCGGGCCATGGTAATGGTAGAGTCCTTCTTTTGTCGCTTCCTTGACAGCAGTCCTGGAGTAGGGTCTCCTCAAGACCTGGAATATAGCGAAGCGCAGTCATAGTAGTCGAGAAAGAGTGGACGTCTCCATTTCGTTGGAAGAAAGGCATTGGATTGGCATTGGCCCGGTCGGCGGCGAAGAAAGTATTAAAATTGTAGTAGTGCTGATATAGCGTGTCGTGGTATTCGTATTTCGCCGTCTATCATGGATTCGGTTCTCCGGGATTCGCCAACGGCTTCATGGGCTGTCGTGTGACCCTCCCGGTTATTGTCACTCCCCGGCAAATCTCAGTAGATGTCGTCATCTGTTGTAATGCGCAATTCCGATCCCTCCTCCACCCTCAGTGCTGTCGACAAGGTTGAGGAGACATTGGGGGTATCTCTCGAATTCAAAGTAGTGTGGAGGTACTCAGTGGCCTCGCTCGCGATCACCGTCTGGATTAGGGGCCACAAGGACAAAGTCAGTATAACTGGAGGTCTCGGATACGGTTTGGATGGATATAATGGATGCTGCGTCATCTCCGGAGGAAGCACATGTAGCGACGTGGAAGAATGGCTGTTCAGACGGTCGGAGTGCTCTTGGTGTTCGGGGGCTAGCGGGCTCGATCGGGGAATCCAATTCACCTTCACTTCCTATCGGGGTAGGCGGCATCGCCCCGGAACCTGGCGCCTGCTGGCTCTGTCTCATGGTCCCTGGCCTGCTCTTGACGTGTTGGGTCTGGGTGTGGATCTGTGATGGCTGTGCTGAGCTGCCAACAGCAGCTGCTGGGTACTGACTCTTGAGTTTCTCCTCCATCTCACGGATACGCGCCTCGAGGGCTTCGAGTTCAGACGTCTTTTTGTCGACTTCTTGCTTTCTGTTGCCACCCAAAAAGGTAGACGGGTTAGCGAATGGGTGCTAGCAGGGGCTGTAGAAGTATGCGAACCGGGTATCGAGATCGATGTCAATCGTGGCGCTGGCTTTGGCGTTGGCGTTGGCGGAGACTGACCGCTTGTCGACCTGGTCGTCGAGGTCGGTGATGTCCTTGTCGATGCGGAAAATGTCCATCAGCTCTTGGGAGAAGTTGCGCGCAATGGTGCTGTCATTTTGTTTGCCATGTTAGTCCACTGTCATGTTTGGTGCTTCTTTCCATGCTTATCGTCGCGTCATGATACTTAATGCCGGGCTGGTTTATGCAAGGTACCGAGCGGGACGTTTGGCGTGCTTGCCGTGGTGGGTAGAACATGGAATGACGGGTGGGCACTGTATCGCATAATAAGAAAGGGGATAAGGAATTTGGGAACGCACGATTGCGGGCGACGGCCATTGGGCTTCCAGTCGCGGTCAAGCTCTTCGTCGGTCATGTTGTTATGGGTGGTGGTGGTTGTGGTAGCAGTGGTGGAAGACATGATAATATCTCGAGTATGGGATAGCAGAAGAGAGGACGGAAGAAAGCAAGAACGCGAACAAAGGATGGACGGCAAGGAGGAGGTCAAAGGATGAAATAGACAAACGGAAATGGTTAATCAATTGCAAGGAAAGGTAGGTAAGGTATACGAACGGATGCATGTGCCCTGTCGGTGTTAATGTCACCGTCTGCAGTGCCCTTAATTAGCGTGGGACTTGGCGGTACAACGCCCGGAGTACCTAACATGTTTTTCGTTCCAACAAGGTGAGCAAGGGTCCCAGCTGTCTGGCAAAAGCGGCCAGCTGCATTTCACATGGAATGGCGCCTGTCATTTTGTCACTGACTTGCCCGCTCTTGGGCATCTCCTGACACTAACAACTCGGTCAGGAGTTCTGTTCCTCTGAGTGGTTGAAGGGACGGCAATGCACGACACCAGGACCCCTTTGACTCCTTGGACTGGCCCTACGATGGAGATTATCGGTTTGCCCGGTGGGTACTGGTCACCCGCTCAGGGCCACTACTGACTTCATCTCCCCTCCGCTATTGTAGTGAGTGTATTGAGGGGATGGAGGGTACGTACAGATTAAGGGGGCAACATCCGGGGAGTCAACGTTGAACCTTACAACCACGGAGAACACCTCAGTTGCTTGTGAACTGTCGATACTTCCACATGACACACACAAAACCAGAATCCAGAAAAACAGACACGTGGGCAGGGGCACAAAATGAAACACTTATCCCGGTGTCCAGATCATACAGGCTAGCATTCTGACACCAGAGCGTCATCCATTGTAAAGAGCGGGGACAAGGGAACCAACCTTTGAAGGATTAGACCTACTCTCCCGTCCTAGCTGCCTACAAAATCTCAACCACAATCCTTATGAACCTAAATCATGGATATCGCCAGTACCGAACTTGGTGTTATGCACCGAGTGGTGCAGCGAGGCAGGCACCGAACCCGACATCTGCAAAAAGAGGCTGCGGGGCCGTTTTGAGGTACCCTATGCATGCAAACTGCAACTCCCACTTCCCTTCCATTCAGGTGCCCCCCTTGCCAGGGCATGTTTTTCATGCTCGGACACCACTTCCACACCACCGACACCATGACAGACTCAACGCCAGTCCTCTGCCCGAAAGATGCCCGAAAAATGCGCGAACACGGGTTCCTGAGGTCCCATAACCTACGGGGTACGTGGACAGCTTGAAGGCACATACCGTAGTCGACTCGGCACCCTGGTACCTCATACACCTCAGTTCAGGTAATACTACTGATTTGGTTGCTAGCTCGAGAGCTCTGCTTAACTTTTTCAAAGATTTCCCATCTCATCCATACCGGTATAGTTTGCTCCATGAGTGTCTCGATGTGTCCTTGTGAGGCTTTGGAACGGGTTGGGATAGCGGATAGATCTTGTCTCGGGTACTATGAGTGCTAAGCTAATAAGAAACCACACGAAAATCAAAATTGGTGGTCACATAGACCACCCACTCATGTACAGAAGTAGTGTCCCAGTCGACGATCACGGCAACGAGGTGGAGATCATTCGATCTCAACTCATCAAGGAAGGTTACATGGTGAGGTCCATCGCCATTTAACATATTTCTTTAGAAAATAACTTCAGAGTGCAACTGCTTGGCCTTTTTTAGTCAAGATGAAAGCAGACAATGCATGGTGATACAAGCAGGTACTGATCCAGTCATGGGTCAATGTACACCTTATTGCGCCGTCCAAGGCTGAAACGTGGGCCGGAGCGCATCCCCAGACTCTCCGGATGCTCCCGGGCTCCCGGGGAAGACCCCACAAGCGAACCCGGAGATCTCGCCGGGCGGAGACTATGACCAGGCCGATAAGAACCGGACCCCCTGGTTGCCTGATTTTCGGAGCCGAGTCACGTGGTGGGAGAATCAAGGCGTTACAATAAATGGCTCCCGAATCCACACTAAACTGGGAATATCTTGTGATCGCTGAAGAAGCAAGCTCGCTCTTTACCCCGGCAACAATCGATCGAACCCCCAGCACTGGACCGCGTTGCATTTGTCGAGCACTGACTGACACTTGAGTGACACGCAATTCTCCAGCCCAACGGGGACGACCGCTCCAAGTTTCAACCGCAACCATCGCAACCACCTTCGGCCCGCCATTCGCCTGCAGCAAGGAACCGAGATTCAGCGACACACCTTTTTTTTGTTTTTTTTTTCCTTCCCGAGCCAAGAGATCAACTACTTTACCACGACAGGCCACGATCCGACTGCCGATAGACGAGCGATCACACGTGATAGCCAACCAAAGCGATTTTGAGATTTGCAAGATCACCCAAAAAAAAAAAAAAAAATCATCGGCATCGATTTCCGAGTCCGCGCAAACAGACATTACATCGAGAAGCCATCTTCGCAACCGAAAGGCGGCTTCATATTACCACATGCGGCGACCTGATTCGCATCTACCTACCCCAATTGAGATCGCTGCCCGGCGTGTTGGATAAAGGCTGCCGGTATGTCAACTCAAGATGCCTGTGGGAGACGCGACCCCCAAAGTGCGACGCGCGAGCGGGGGGCGCTGCATCGCGTTTAGTGGCTTGATTATAGTGGTCGGCCCCGAGCCTCGAGGGGTGCATTTCTCTGGTGCTCTGGTCAAATGCCCCAAGTGGAAGCTCAAGACATGCGACCACACCACAACTACCTAGTCACCTACCAGATGCTTTACTTGACACAGTCACTGACCATCCCAGATCGTGGCGCCGATTCACCTTCTTCCGCAACGGCGTGACAGTCCCCTCGATCTCCGGCGAGGTGGAGTCTGGGGCATGACTACCACGAGCCGCGACGCTTACACTCCCCTCGAATCGCTGTTCCTGCTCCGCGGCATCGCTAAACACGGTCTCGACCAGCAGGCCTTTCACCGCATCGCCGACCTTCTTCAGCAGAACCACCTCATCAAGCTTGCTCCCTCGTACGATGCCGCGAGACTGAGGCCCGAGCCTCTCCAGGAGCTCTTCCTCCACCTGCTGTGGGACGAGCTGAAGCAAGAGCACGACACCCCAGGCCCCAAACCCGATGGAGATCTGTCTCCGAACTCGAAACGGCGACGCTTGCAGCCCCCGCCGCTGCCCACTCTGAGGGAAGCCCATCAATATGTGCCCAAGATCGAAAGCCTTTACCGGAAACTCGAGCAGACATACGTCAACCAGACTCTCCAGGAGATTGACCAGTACGAGAGACACTATGACCGGCTTCAAACTGAGGTGCGGGTGCTAGAGCAGGCAGTTGCTCGGGACGAGGAGCAGGAGAGGAGGCAAAAGATTTCAGATGGTGTACCGGCTCAGGACGGTCCCGTGGCACATAAGCAAAGTCCGGCTTTGGGTTCGGTTCCCAGTCCAGTTGCCGTTCAGGGTCCCGGGGCTAGGCTGCCTAATGGCGCCAGTCACGGTCCTTCGCCAGTTGCTTCACCGCGGATCGCTTCACCACGACTACCGCCTCCGCAATCTCAGTCTCCCCGTACTCCTTCGACTCCCCAGCTACCGATACCTACTCCTCCTCCTCCTCCTCCTCCTCCTCCCCCGCCGCCGCCGCCGCCGCCGATTCCACCGCAGCTACCGCCCCAGGTATCCGCTCATATACCGCCACGGCCCGAAGTCGCTCGTCATGCGAGCGTGCCGTCTCCCACGACTCAGCTACCGCCAGTCAGGTCGAGTCCCGCACCGTTGCCTCCTACTACGCTGCCTCCGACTCTACCCCCGACTACAACGGCAGCATTGCAGCCACAGCTGGTGAGCTCTCCGCGGTTGGGACATCACAACATTCCTCGGGGTCCGATTACGTCCGGTCCTGGTTCTCCAAGGCCTATGACTGCCGGTAGTGGGATACCGCATGTCCTTCAACCCCCAGCTTCGTTCTCCCAGGCGCCTCCTCAGCCACCTCAGCCACCCAAGCCTTCGACTCCTACCGGAGGACTGCCACGACTAGACAGCATTGCAGGACCTTCGAGACAGTCTCCGGTTCTTCAGACTGCTCATCACCCTGCAACTACTCTCCCTCAGCCACAGCCACTGATCCCTGGACAGGCACAGGGTGGGCAACTCAAATGGGAGCCTCCATATCAACCACAAGCTGGCCATCGTTCTATCTTGGGCCCTGGACAGCAACATCCCCATTACAGCCCTGTATCACAACCTGCCCAGCCGCTGCACTCGCCTAGGCTGCCTTCGCATCCGCCACCTCAGCAGGTACAGCAACATCCAGTGGTAACAAGGCCACCCCAGCCGCCACCTATGAAGCCGCAGGTCTTGATACCTCCTCAGACTGGCCAACATTATGCTCCTCCTTTGCAGCCGGCGCCTAATAGGGCCATGTCCGACTCACCTGGTCCGAGTCCTGTTCGGCAACCGGTGGCTTCTAATGCGGCTACGGGAATACCCAGGGCTAATTACCAGCAACATCCCTCGCCATATCCTCCATATCATCTTCCCCAGCATCTGCAGCAGGGTGCTGCGGTTTCTTCACCGCCGCAATCGCCGTCTGCGATTCCACCGAGACTTACTCATGGGTTGGCTGCTCCTCAGCAGCAACGATCGCCTCCGCCGCTGCAGCCACAACAACAGCAGTCGCCTCAACATCAACCTCAGGCGCTACAGGCTCCTTCGCCGTTCAGCCAGCCGGTTACGACGTCTATGGCCCCGTCGCCGTCTTTGGCACCTATTCAGTCGGAGGTACAGAGGGCTTATCCTTCGCCATACCCACCTCAGCTACCGCAGCCTTCTCATCCACCACAGGCACATCCGCCGCAAGCGCCTCATCCGCCTCAAGTGCCGCATCAACACCCGCCGCAGGCACACCAAGTTCCTCAGGTGCCCCAAGCATCACAGGCTCCTCAACCTCATGTTCCACGGGCACCACAGGTTCATCCAACGCCACATCTACCGCATCCACCGCAGGCTCCCTTGCCCCAGGTTACCCAAGCTCAATCACCGCGGATTCCCCCGATCACTCATGCTCCTCAGCTACCGGTCACCCATGCGCCGCATGTACCACATCCACCGCAACAGCAACAACAACAACAACAACAGCAGCAGCAGCAACAACCACAACAACCACAACAACCACAGCCCCCGATCCCACAACACAGGCCACGCTCGCATTCTGCCGCGACAACTTATTCCGGACCCCGGTTCAGCCCCATCACTTCGGTCACTACTACTCTGGTACCTCCCGCAAAACTGGGTCTCGGCACTGGCACCAAGTGGGTGTCTGCAGCTAGTGCGTCTACCCCTAAGCTACCTGATGTCCGGTCTGGCGGTGATGAGATTCGGCCTCCTGCGTTTGAGCCACTTAGTCCTGTACAGCAGCCTGCGGTTTTGCCAACGGCCAGGCAAGATGCAGCCAGACCTTCTCCGGCTCGACAGCCGACGAATGAAACGTCTCGAGCTAGGGGAAGCATCCCTCTCGTTGGTCCCCAACCTACCCCGGCGTCACAGGCTCGTCAGCAAGCAGCTCAGAAGGTATCAAGGCCACTGGATAAACCAACCGCTTCTGAACAACCCAGCACGGTGAAGGAAATTGCTAGAGAATCCGCCAAGGAGCCTGAGCCAGCCACCAGTGTCAAGAACGAGGTGGACACGCCCCGGGCTACAATGGACACGGGTGATACGACAGCAGACGAGAGTGTCGCTGGTAAGCGTCAAGCAGCTCGACAGGCGAAGCGTAAACGGGATGAGCTATCACCCACTCCGGCTGCCACTCCCGCCGAAGCCACTCCCAACGGCAACGCAACCCCTGCCAACGAAAAATCCCAACAAGAAACACTCGCGACGGCGTCAGCCACACCACCCGACGCACACAGAGTCCTTTGGAGCCGCGGTTTCCACAAAGTTAGTGCCTCTGCCATGGAACAAATCGTTCGCCATCGCTCTGCCAACATGTTTGCGGCGCCCATCCGCGAGAAAGACGCTCCCGGTTATCATAAGGTGATACTGCAGCCTCAAGACCTTAAATCCATCCGGGCCGCCATCGCCCACGGCAACCGTTCCGCCACCCAAGCTGCCGCTGCCCTACCGGGTGGAGACCCGGGACATATGCTGGTCTGGCTGCCGCAAATGGAAGAGCTCGTCCCCCCCAGGGGCATCATCAACACGGCCCAGCTGGACCGCGAGCTGGCGCACATGTTTAGCAACGCCATCATGTACAACCCAGATCGCTGGCACGGACCTGGGAGTTCCTTCCTAGCGGAAAGAGAGGAAAGGACTGATGATAACAATCAGGCAGGTGGGCACGGCCACGGTCATCCAGGGGATGTGCTGGGATACAAGGTGGACGAGTTCGGCGTGGTAAAAGATGCGAGGGCAATGTTTTCCGAGGCCGATTCGCTGTTGGCGGACTTGAGGGTTGCGGAGGATGGGAGGGTCAAGTCGATGATGGAGGACGGGACGCTGCAGAAGATGCCGTCGGTGAATGGAAGTCAGAATCATTCCAGGCAGGCGAGTAAGGGGGGTGAGAAGGCTGAAGAAGAGCAGAAGGAAAAGGATAAGCCTAGTGGTGACGGTGATAAGGAGAAAGACAAGGATGGTGATGTATCAATGATCGGCGATAAGGAGGAGGAGGCACAAGTGGATGGGAAGGTTGATGAGGAAGCGGATGGAGAAGGGACGGCGACTGAGACTGAAACTGCTGGTGGGAGCAATGGTAATCCAAGCAAGCGGAGGAGGGTGACAAGAGGGGAGAAGGGTTGAGATGTTGGTGCATAAGGACGATGTTGAAGAGTATGTATCTGTTAAGGACAGAAAATTTGTGGCTGTAATGATCATCGCACATGATTTCGCTATTACTCCCCCTCTGTTTAGATGCTGGTCTAGACTTTATGGCTGAGTTGATCCCCATATCGAAAATATAAACAAAGTTAGCAACTTCATAGCCATCACTCCAACATCTTCGCTCTGCGACTCTCCCTCCTTTTCTTGGCTGAAAATTATTTTTAACAATATATATATATATGTATATTTCAATGGTTATGAATGGTCGTACTTATTGTGCTCTCAAAGGGAAGAAAAACAAGGAAAAGAAGAAAAATTATTCAAATATGTCACGTCAAAAAAATGAACCCAACTATAAGGAATGGAGTATGATTACCACTAAACTAACTCCGCCATATACTCAGTCGATTTGGTATCATCAAGTCAGAACACTTCGTGGCGTCGTATTAAGACTTGAGGGATCTAACTTGGTGCAACTTCATGACCTCGTACTGTACCATTTGATACCTTCAATTTCAATTTATGCCATTGAAGAATACCTCTATGTATCCAATTTTGATTCCCATGGTGCATTCCTACCTCTACCTTGTTGCCTCCCTTTCTCTCCTTTGTCTTCTGCAATTTCAACAGAAACACCACGTTTGAATGAGGGAACGAACAAGTGATACAAGATAGTGCGTCAAGTATATTTCAATGACCGTTGTGAAGTTCATCTTCAAAAAGAAGAACATAGAAGGTAGAGGTGGAAAGGCGCTTACACGCCATCCGACCAGACTACATAAATACAAAATAAAGTCCAGTCACTAATAGGACGAACTGAAGAAAAGAATAGAAAGGCGCAAAACGGAGTGCCGCCTTCCAAGCCAACATAAAGCCAACTCAATCCAACCTGTGCCCATTGCAAACAATCCTAGAGGTATTCCAGCCCGTATCCAGCCTGATGTTGGGTATCCAGGTATCCAGGTAGTCCCATCCCTTCCTTCCATCCACTTTTTGATGCAACTTGATACTTAATTCCATGTACAATGATAGTCGACATTATCCAGCACTGCCAGCTTTTTGTGCCTTTGTGCTGCTAACAGGCCACGACCCGAGAGAGCGAGTGTAGTGGGTATACAAACTTTTTCGCATGTTACCTCCTCTTCCTTATACAATTCCCATCATCTTCATCGTACTCGTCACCCCTCAAAACCAATATCACCACCCACTCCTCCTCCCCTTCCTCCCCGGAGTCAGCTTCGCGATTCCAATGTCCCACTAAGACTTTAAACCTCTCTGATTCTCCTTCCCTGCCGCCCTCGCCTCCGTAGCCGCCGTTGGCGCACTAAAGCTCCTAGTCCCTTCGCCAGGCGTCGTCATCACGTCGGTGCTCTTCTTAAGCACACCGGCATAGCTCAAGTCATTGCTGATGACCCTGGCCTTGCTCGGCGACCGTGTGCGCTTGCTCGGCGATAGTGGTCGTCTGGTAGGTGAAGCGTTCCTCTGCTTGTTCGGGGAGGGCGCGCGCTTGCTGGGGGACTCGGGTCTCTTGTTCGGCGATGGAGCGCGCCCCGACTTGTTTGGTGACGCGTCTCGTTTCTTGGGGGTGGGGTCCCGGTCTCTGTCCCGCTTCTCGGGGCTGTCTGGCCGCTGTTTTTCGGGCGAGGCGGGACGTTTTACTGGCGAGAGGGGTCGCTTCTCGGGGGATTGAGGTCGGGATTTGATCTCACGACTTCGGCCGCGTTCGCGGCGCTCGCGGATCATGGCCAGGGCTTCTTCCCGGGATACAGGGAGTTCACCCCTCGATTCCGACCGCGATTTGGTGATGTTGATGTCGCCGTCAATGTCCATTGCGTTTTCGCTGGTGGCGCTAGCGACGCTTCCCTTCGAAGGGGTTCTGAATATCATGCCAAGGTCTGCATTGGTAGACGCCTCCTTGAGAGGAACCTTGGTCGTGATGGTGCTTGAGTTCATGGTAGATCCAAACATCGATGCGTGCGCTAGGCTGGAGGGCGAGTAGCCTAGCTTAGACTCGGAGAGGTGATCGATATGTCGTGAGGCGGGCCCCGGAGTGTGGTTAGGTGGTTGCGGCTGTGACTTCTGGCTATCGTGGCTGGAGCGGGAGTTAGCCCTATCCCCTTCTGCTCCCTCGTTCTCCCTTGGTTGAGGGGGTGGTACGTTTTCTTTTTGTTCTTGACTGTTGCTATGAAGCACGGGTTCTTCCCAGTTGAGATGGCTTTGCTGGATGCTAGTGGTAGCCGTAGCGGTCGAGGCAGTAATGGTTTGTACCGATCCAGACATGACGGAGCTGATGACCGAGGAGGCTGGTATCGTAGGAATGTTCCCCATCACATCGCTGCTGATTGACTCGGCATACCGCTTGTGTGGCGCCGTCAACAAACTCTGCAACGACGCCCTCTCCGAGTCCAGCACATAGTCGGGCACACCGTCACTATCCGGTGTCCTTCGATGTCTCGACATGACACTATCCTGCATCTCCGACCAAGCTTGTGACTCGCCCATTCGGGAATCCGCCATGCGTGAGGACTGATCGGTTGTCCGCTGGTGTCGTTGTCGCTTGTAGAGGCCTTCACGCTCTTTCGCGCCGTTAACGGGCACGGCGGGTACTTGTAGCTTGTCCAACTCCTCCTGTGATACGGTACGGAAGATCCCCTGCTCTGGTAAAAAGACTTTGCTTTTCTGCCCCGACTTCTTTGCACTTTCGGCCCTGAGCTGCTCAGTCTTCGTCCTCTTAGCCGACGGAGGCGAGACCTTGTCCCCGCAGGGTGATGGTGAAGCGTCCCTAAGAATCACCAGATCACCCGCATCCGTGACTTTGTGAGGGCTGATTTCCGACCACTTCCTTTTCGCACCGTCCATGCCCCCGATACTTGGCCTCTTGGAAGCCGCCCGGGCGCCGGCGCACATTTTAAGGTTGCATTCAACTTCCATGAAAGCGATTAGCTCCAAAGCACGATCAGCTCGTTGCTTCTCCCACTGCCAGAGTTCTTTGAGTTCTTCGATTTCGGATTCACTTGTCGCGGAATGGCTGAGGTCGGCGGTGTGGTGGATATAAGACTTGAGAGCGGCGAAGTCGTCTTCTGGTTGTGGTGGTTCCATGCCGCCCATTTCGACATCTTTCGACTCCGGTAGTGGTATCTTTCCCTCGGCCGCAATGCGTGCCAGCTCCTCGCTCTTAGCTAGCGCCTTGAACGCGTCCCTTTCCATCTCCAAAGTATTGATGTGTTCCAGCGCTTTGTTCAGTTGTTCTTGGAGCCCGGCCAAGACATTTCTCGCTTCGATGGCTTCCTGTTCGCGCGCCTGTGTTCGTCCCTTTTGTTGCTCGAGTTCTTCTTCGGCAGCCTTTTGCGCGGCTCGGCTGGTGTGCAGTTCCGTTTCGGCGGTTTTCAAAGCGGTGCGAGTGGATTTGAGCTGTTTTTGCAATTCGACAATGTCGGACTGCGCTTTGAAGGCCTCCTTGCGCGCTTTGCGGATCTCCTTCTCCCAGATGGCTTGGGTGTGGGCGAGGGATTCCTTGGCGCGACCGTAGTCCTCCTGGGCATTGAGAAGCGATTAGTTCCTGCTCAAAGAAAAAGGAGTGTGGTGGGGCGAAGGGATGGACAAACTTACCATAACAACTTCCAGTCTGTGGGAAACCTTTTTCTCCCTCTCCTTCCCTTCCTCAACCTGCTGCCTCAGCACCTTGACCTCCTCACGCAGTCGTCGCACTTCGGCCTCTGCCTCCTCGCGCCCGAGCACGGCTCGCTGGAGAGCGGCATCGGTTGTTTTGCGCTCCTGCTGTTTGGCATGGAGGGCCATCGAGTTGAATTGGCTGACCTTTTCGGCAACCGAGTTGTCGCGACCGTCTTTGGGCGACAGTAAGGAGGGGCCTTCGCGCTGTTGGTTGTGGGAAATGGGCTGTAGGGGATCGGGAGGGCTGATGGTGAGGAGGTTGACGCTGTGGTCGTCGCCGCCTCCTATGACGGGGGGCTCTTTCGGCGAGTCGGGAAGACCCGACGACGCTTCCATGGCTGGTGGTGTTGTGTGCAAATTGATGGGATCAATGCAATGTAATGGATACGATGGGCGACAGGATAAGTGGCATGTGGTGGTGGTGGTGGTGGTGGTGGTGGTGGTGGTGGTAATAGCTCGATGTCGACAATGCAATGTTGATGGAGGTTGACAATGTTGGTTGACAAAGACGCGTTCGACGGTGCGACTTGTCGCAGGGGGGTATCTCGGGGGTCTCTAGAGGTGAAACTGCGTCATTCGGCTTTGGACCATCAATGGAAAAGATCAAATGCGGATCGGGGGGTTGATCTTGGATTCCGCCTTGCAGTAGTGTGGATGTTTGTGGAAAGATTTAGGTTGCGTCAGGCGGCCAGTCGTTTTTCCCCAGCTTGGTTTATTTTTCGGGTCTTGGGTGGGTTTGTTTGTCTGTCAACACTGACTGCAGTGCAGCAGTTAGGAAGCACAAGGGCACAGTGCTATCGGCACACATCGAGTACCTGCGTTAACTCCTCACAAATGGAAGACAAAATGACTCGAGATGCACCACACTCTGATGTAATTGAGTTGTAAACAAAAAAGGGTTTCGGTGAACAGATGGGAGATGCAGACAAAGGAACAACAAGATGTGTTCGATGAAATGATCGATTCATTCCATCCCGTGCCCGCCCCTCCTTGTACACAACATATGTATTCCTTCAGCCTGGCTGGTTTTACGACCTTGGGCAAATTGGAGAAAATCTGTTTACTTGTACAGTGTCCATAGCTCTGCGCAATGGCTTCCAGGTGCGCCGTGTTGCCTGGGTAACGAGCTCAAGCTTAGTACTTGACAGATGCAGTAAACACGTGGGAACCCCGCCTGCCTTCAAGCCATTGGCCAGCCTTGCATTTTGCATCCTTTGTGCATCCCATTTTGCCCAATTGACGACCGAGATGACATGTCCATCGGGAACAGGGGACTTTAGCCCGGAGACGGGAGCTTGGAAAGGGAAACGGAAGCTTCCTTCCTTTCCACCCTTCCATTCTCCAGGCCTCGCAACATCGATCTGTTCATTGCATTAATTACCACCTGTTCCATTCCATTGCTGTTTCCCTTGGTCTTCTTCTTCTTTGCATGTTCACATATCACTAGGTAGCCATACTATCGTCAACATGGCCGATACCGACACCGTCCGCCGGCGCAAGCCCGAATCCAAGACACCTGCCACCAACGAGCCCGGTCACGATACGGCCTCAGCTACCGAAGACTCCGATGTCGAAGAGATCATCCGCCCCGGCTTTCCTCCCCACTCCGAATCCCGAAATGGCGGCAAGAAAAAGAAAGCTCCCAAACGCCGAATCGAAGACGAAGACGAATCCAACCCCTGGCTCCTCGACATCCTCCGTGTCATTTCCTTCCTCTTCCTGGCCTCTTGCGGTCTCAGCTACCTCATCTCCAATGGCGAGTCCTTCTTCTGGGGCATGTCTCACCCGCCCAACTATCTCCAGTTAGAATGGTGGAAGTCTCAATTGGTACGTCCTTCGATCGATGCTTCCCTTCTCCAGCCGCTGGTCCACCAGCACCAGCTGACAAGGCGGTGACGTAGCGCGGCCCCATCTACCTCACCCCGGCCGAACTCGCCGCCTTCGATGGCACCGATGAATCCAAACCCATTTATCTCGCAATCAACGGCACCATCTATGACGTCTCCGCCAACCGACGCACCTACGGTCCGGGCGGTTCCTACCACGTCTTTGCCGGCGTTGACGCTTCGCGCGCTTACGTCACCGGCTGCTTCGCCGAGGACCGCACCCCCGACATGCGCGGTGTCGAGGAAATGTTCCTTCCTCTCGACGACCCTGCCGTGGACAACAAGTACTGGACCCCAGAAGAACTAAAGCAGTTAAAGAGGAAAGAAATGGAGGAGGCCCTGAAAAAGGTCAACGATGCCTTGAAGCACTGGGCCAACTTCTTCGGGAAGAGCAAGAAGTACAGGTTCGTGGGCTATGTCAAGAGAGACAAGGACTGGTTGAAGAAGGAACCAGTGCCCAAGCTGTGTGAGGCGGCGGGGAGGGGCAGGACGCCTAGGTCACCGCCGGAGGAGGAAAAGAAGAAGCACTAGGAGATGACTCCTGAGGATGGTGGTAATGGTATGGAAAACAGAACAAATTAATTTCTTACCCAAGGAACTCTGCGTCAATATTGATTATCTCTCTTGACAATGACAAGTCTAGCAGGTACCTACCAATGGATCAAAGTACAGTCTGAACAGTTTGAACATCGAACAGAACAAAATACCAGAGGATCATGACACTCGATTTCATGCAATATCTACCTCTACCCAACCAACAATTCCACGCTCGCAGCAATCTAGTGCCCGGCTCTAAACCCAAAAGAAAGAAAAAATAACAACGTCGCTGACAAAGAAACATGGGCCAGCGCGCCGAAACCGAGAAAGTCAGTTACCCTTCTTAAAACATCGTACAGTCCAACTCGAGGATTTCATCGTCAATTCAACCTCTCCACCTTGCTCCACTTTCGTGAACTAGAGGAACAAGAAAGCAACAGCACCACCAGCGACAAGCGCAAACATGCTCGTAGTTCCAGCAGCAGAGAGAACACCCGCACCAGCAGTCACTGGCACAGCGGTGGAAGAGCCACTAGGACTCGTCGAGTTGGACGGGGTGGTTCCGCTGCTTGGGTCGGTAGTAGTGCTGCCATTGGTAGAACCAGAGCCAGTACCACTGCCAGTGCCCGAGCCAGAGCCCGAGCCAGAGTCACTGCCGGAACCTGAGCCTGAGCCCGAGCCAGAGTCACTGCCGGAACCGGAACCAGAACCAGAACCGGAGCCAGAGCCAGAACCGGAGCCAGAGCCAGAACCGGAGCCAGAGCCAGAACCGGAGCCAGAGCCAGAGCCAGAACCGGAGTCAGAGCCAGAGCCAGAACCAGAGGGGACGATGGTAGTGGCCTTGGCTGCGAGGGCCTTGTAGTTCTGTAGTGACTTGGTGGCGTTGGAAGATGGGCTAATTTCTCTGTTAGTCCTTCATTCATTCATTCATGCCTCTACCCACAAACGCACAAGTCAAACAGGGATACTCACTTTTCATTAACAACCATCACCATCCCATTCTGACAATGCTTCCCCTGCGCACAATACAACCACATCGGGTTCTTGTTCTTCACCATCACCGTGTACACCGGCACATTACCTCCATGTCCAGAGGTGGTACCATTCATGCTCTTGCCGTCTTTTGCTGATGCTGCTGCTAAGCCTGCGGCAACAGGCATGAAGCCCGAGTTTATCCCTGTTACGTTGCTGTGCATCGCAATAGGCTGGCAGGGGTTGTCAAAGGTCGATTGCGTGACCGTGTGGTTGCCGGCCACGAACTGGAACTGGATGGCTTCACCCGGCTCGGCCGAGATCTTGTTGGGGGAGAAGACGAGGGTGCCGTTGTAGCCAACAGAGACGACGTGGGTTTTTTGGGCGGTGACTGTCATGGTTGATGAGAGGGTGGCGAGCCCGGCGAAGAGGAGGTTGGTGTAATGCATTTTTGCGGTTGTTGTTGTGTTGAGTGTATGTGTGTTTGTATTTGAAGATCTGGAAAAAGAGAACTGAACTTGAAAGACCGTCGTCCGTCTAGCGGTTTGTCGTCGTTGTCGTCGTTGTCGGGTTAAATGAAAGGGAGTATGGTGGTAAGATGTGAAAGCGACTGGCGCTGTATTATTGTCGAAGACCGAAAGAGGTAGTGAGTAGGACCAGCCTGGCCGATTCGAAAGGTAAAGACCGAACGACGGCGGAGAAAGAAAGGAAGAGAGAAGAGAAAAGAAAAGAAACGACCCGTGTTGTGGGTTGTGATGGTGGATATGGAAGACGATGACGAAAAGAAAAGCCCGGGAAAGAGATGGGGAGGGTATCGTGAGGATATAAGTCAACTGTCCAGGCCCAAAATTTTTTATGAATCGCTCTGATGTCGATGGAGCCTAGAGATATCCATGTCTTACCATGGTTAGCAACATGTTAGGTTTCATCGACAGAGGGAGTTGACATTCTGGGGTAGAGGATCCGTACTGGGCTCCATAGTAGCCAAGACGGAGTGTGGTATTGAAACATCACGGTGTTTGGAGTTTCCGGGGCAGGAACGGGGCCATATCAGCTGGGGATATACTTACACCAAAAACACCAGCTGTTGACTATAGCAAAAAGAGTATCGCTTTTTGAAAAAGCTAGCTTATCCCCCTCAAAACTTCGTTTCGGCAAGGTGCCTCTTAATCAAGGCACCTCGGTATAGCCCCAGAAGTCGAAACGAAAACGATGGCTGTAGCGAACTTGAGATAGGTTGGATTTCTACCCAACCTTGTGAAGCGTGTACGATGGTAAAGCTCGTACCGGCATCTATAGAGAATAGAGTGATAGGTGAATTGGGTCTTGTAAAGAATGCGCCTGAATGCCTCCATGACTGGACTGTAACGAAGGAAAGTGGAACAACACTGGGGAGAGAATGAAACGAAAGTTGTCACTTGTCTGCTTTGCGAACTGAAGATCCTTCTGCTGAATTGGGTTCGGTTGAAGTTTGTGAAGATCTTGATATCTCTGCGACACCTTGCCACCTGCCCACCCGTCTGAATCACTCCATGAAGCCAAAGTCCATTATCCCCATCTCAATTACTCAGTCTTCGCGATACCGAAATCTGGAAGCCAAGCAAAGACAAAGAGCAAAGCCGAATTAAGGTTTGGATCCCTGCTACTAAGCGCCAGGGGCCGTCTGTGACCAGGGGTCAGAGCACAGCCGGCAACCGACCATCGCCAATGAGATCTGCGACGCATCTGATACACGGATCCGGTTTCACTACCTCCACGACTCGGTTAACCTTCTAGATCTTCCCTTGCTGGATCTCATCGATCCGAGGGCCGATGTCGGAAATGTCAAAGTGCCAAAGTTGGGCGTTGGGACGAATTAGCATCAGTCGTGATATCAGAGCTAAGACGGGGTCTGAGCTTGGGGGTCTCGGTGATTAGACGGTCTAGACCTTTCTCCCTTCCTTCGTACACAGTGAAGGCGGAAAGCTGATAGGGTTGGAAAGGACGATGGAAAACCACATGGCTATTGAAGTTGTTCCGAACATTGGAAATTGCGAGCCTGCCCTGCATATTGTACATCAGCCATCTGTCATCGTCGACTATCAAGTTACTTCTACCAGGTCCTACGTCTAGTGAACAAACAAGCATTGTTCTGGACTCCTCTCTATCACACTTGCCATCTAAAATGGCGAATGGCCGTAAATGTCTTCGATCTTGAGCCGTACAGCTTACACTCGCTGCTCTCCAATCCCTTTCTTGACCTTCGGCTTGTTTGTGCCATTGTTTAGTATCGTGAACCGGCGTTGTACGGCAAAGGGTCCACGCCAGGCACAATGAGCGTTCCGCAACCTCCTTCTGACAGACGTAGCTTGATAAGTGCGCAGATGGAGCTCCGTCAGATGCCGATACCATAGTCATACTGTCGGTCGAGCTGAGCTTGCCATGTGCCCACATGGAGTAGGAGGCATAAACCCTCCCTCACCTCTCCCATCAACGGCACGATCAAAGATCCAACAACAACTGAGGCGCAATCTTCTCCAAATCCTCCACCTCCAAGAAGCCTCCCCCTCCCGAAGTGGTCCCATTCCCTCCCTCCCTCTCCACCACACTCCTTGCGATCGCCTCCCTCACAAAGATATCCACATAGCGCGCCACCGCTTCGTTCGCATCCTTCGTTATCTTGGTCTTGTCGCTCTCGAAGAACTCGTACAATAACCTCGTCAACAGCTCCGAGGGGACCGTGGGCCGTTCCTCTTCGTCCGAGTCCTCCTCTGCTTCCTCTTGTTGCTCTTCAGCATCTGACTCCTGCTGTGGCTGGTACCGGTCTGAGTCGTCAGCGTCTTCCGAGTCATTTCGGTTGTTACGCTGCATCTGTCGTCGTCGCTGGAGCCCATTCGTGTCCGTCTCCGGTTGCTCTTCATCTTCTACCTCATCTGAGCCGAGCATGGTAACGTCATTGTTGATTTCGCTGTGAGGAAACATGTCCAGATCTTCGTCGTCTTGGACGGAAGCGAGCTCGATTGTGTCCGTTGTTTCGCGGCGTCGCTTCGAGGAGGAGGGGTCTGCTGAGGTAGAGCCACGTTTGGCGCCGGCGGGAGCTGTAAAGGTCATGTTAGCTTTCGGATGGGTGTTGGAAGCGGAATTGAACCAAATGCGACTGCGGGAAATGGAAGGCTTGCCGCGCCGGCTGCTGGAGGCCGTGGAGGTAGATTTGGGAGGCATTGCAACTGATCCGTCGCTTATTTCCGATTCTGCTCTAAAGGCGCCAGATTTGATAATAGGAACCGGCGTAAATGGTTAAGAGGGCAGTGATGAAACTAAAGCTGGGAGCGCAAAGCTATCGCAAGTCAAGAGAGTGCATTCGGATGATGTTTGGTGGTTGGAAGTCCAATCGCCTGGAGACGCGACGCGACAAAGATACCCCAAATCGTATTTACGTAACTGGCCCGTCAGAGTCGGAGACCCCAAGACCGAAATCTACATCGATGTTCACATGTTCACATGTTCGTATGCATTTCACGCATTCGAAGGCGGTGCGCAATCACTTCACTGACTTGATAAACGAAGTTCGGAAAGGAAACCCATGAATTCGCCAAACTACCTATCGTCAAAGGGGATCTAAGAGACGCATGCAAAGGAAACGGCGGAAAGATGATGTTGCCAAAGGCAAAGGAGAATACACATGGGAAAACAGCTAAGGATCTTGTATTACAGCGGGGAATCGGTATGTAGCCCGCGAAACCTCCTCCTCAACCGGACAATGGCTCAACGCTTGAGTCCATCGTCGGAACCTTTTCGAAACCCTCCGTCAGAGATAGATCCCGAAGAGAAACGGTTTGATCTCCATCCCCAAAAAGGGTCATCTCCTCAACTTCATAGTTTAGCACATTGAGGTTGGGAAATTTAACCGGAACCACCCTTGAAGGCCTTGCCGAAGAGGAGGACCTGGAGCTGGTCGTAGATGGAGAGGACACCAGCACCGGCGACACCACGGAGAATGTTGGCACCAGCACCCTTGAAGAGAGACTTGACACCCTCCTTGGCAACGATCTGGGAAGCGGCATCGAAGGAAGACTTGTACTTGACGGCCTCACCGGAGGTCATCATCATGCGACGACGGATGGTGTCAAGAGGGTAAGAGGCGATACCAGCGGCGGTGGTGACGCACCAGCCGAGAGCGAAAGAGGCAAGGAAGTTGTTCTTGAGGTCACCGACAAGGAGGACGGGCTTGATGGAGTCGTAGAGACCGAAGTAGAGACCACGGTAGACGACGATACCAGCGACGGAGGGACCGAAACCACGGTAGAGACCGGCAATACCATCGGAAGCGATGGTCTTGCGGTAGACATCGACGAGACCGTTGAACTGACGCTCACCACCCTTCTTGGCGGACTTGGCATCGTTGGCGAGACGGGTACGGGCGTAGTCGAGGGAGTAGACGAAGAGGAGGGAAGTGGCACCAGCGGCACCACCGGAGGCAAGGTTACCAGCCATCCACTTCCAGTAGCCATCGACCTCCTTCTTGTAGCCGAACATCTTCTTGAACTTGTCACGGAAAGCGAAGTTCAGGGCCTGGGTAGGGAAGTAACGGATGACGTTGGCGGTGTTGCCACGCCACAAGGCCATGACACCCTCATCGGCGGTGGTGCGCTTGAAGCAGTCGATGATACCGTCGTAGCGGCGGTCGAGACGGCCGGCACGGATCATCTCATCCTAGGGGGTCGTCAGTATACCTGGACTAACATGTGGAAGAGATACTCGTTCTCCCATCGCCGACGTTGAAGGAATGGCACGTGACAGCCAGATAAACTTGCCGCGACTGCTACCACATGCGCGGATCACAGGGGCCAAGTTGATTTCCTTCTCCTGTCGGTAATGGGAGAATGAGGTAATTATTGGAACGTACCTGGTTCTGGACGAGGAGCTTGATACGCTCAATGGGAGCGGCAGCAGTCTTCGAGACGGCGGCAGACACACCACCCATCAAGAAGTCCGCCACGAAGGGCTGTAGAAGAGGGGAGATGTTAGCATGTTGTTATGTCGCGATAAGCAAGCAAAGATGTCAGGTCGTGTCCCCGCATTTCCCGGTGGTAGTCGACATGCAAACGCAGTCACCAAGCCGCGATAGATCAAGAACATCACTGTCGACCGACTGATGAAATCGGAGGGCCCGATGATTGTTGTTGATTGCTATCGCGCCGTAACCTGCGAGGGCTGGCTGAGGTCGCGATGGACGATCCCCTTGGACTGCCTGCCCGATCGACCAGGGAAATGACGACAACAACAACGACGACCACGACATCAACGTGCTGGGCGAGAGAGAGGGGCAAAACATACCGGCATGCCCAAGACCTTCTGTTGCTCCGCCATTGTG
This sequence comes from Neurospora tetrasperma FGSC 2508, assembly GCF_000213175.1. Taxonomy (NCBI): domain Eukaryota; kingdom Fungi; phylum Ascomycota; class Sordariomycetes; order Sordariales; family Sordariaceae; genus Neurospora; species Neurospora tetrasperma. The sequence goes on from NW_009799102.1 coordinate 76,218, forward strand.
ATATTCCTTTCCTTGCTGTAAAAAGAGAGGAGTGGAGATGGAGAGAAAAGACCAAGCTCTGCTACGAGGGGAAGAGGAAGAACTCGCGAGAATATATTCTGCAGCCGACTGGGGGTCTGGGGCTGCCAAGGGGGGGCCGACGAAAAATTTCGCAGCGGAGACAAGGAAGCAGGCCCAGTTTTCACTTTGTGCGGGCGCCAGCGGGCCAGCCGCTACTAGCCCACCGCGACCGAATCTTCCCGGGCCCCTGGCTGGGCTGCTCAAGCACCGCGCACGGGCCATCTTCTTGCATCTTTACCAGAACGGGCAAGCTTGCAGCTGCTAGCAGCCCGTGACAGCTCATGCCACTCCTGCTTGTGCCGCGCTGACAGTCAGGTTCCCTGCACTGCCGGCCGGTAAAGCCCGAAAGGCTCCAGTCACTCTTGTAACAAGAACCATTTCATCGTCACCCAATTGGACGCATCAGCGCCCAATCTGTTCGCTGGCTATAATTACACGTATCAGTTTATCCCTCAGCGGGCAGTAAGGTAACTTGTGTGTTTTGAGGTGCCACGAAGTCCAGCAGCTAACAGACGCCAGCCGCCATCGTGAAACTGGTTATTTACATATAGTCGGCACCCGACCGCCTCTTCGTCCTCACCGTTCATTGCAGTGCTCGCGAAATTTTCAGAGTGCCCTCGGCTATGTACTTCCTCGTTGTCTTCAAACACGAGGATGGATGGAGTTGTAGGTAGGTATCTTGAGGACTCGCTGTCATCCACTGCCTTGGGATTCCCATGTTTCGAAGGGAGCCTTCTGTCTTCGAACCCCCCCCTCCCCGTCCCCCACCCTCGCTTCCCCCTCGCTCCCCAGTCTCGTCCCCCTCCAACAAACACCCTTCACGCTTTGCGTTGGCCAAGACCCGAGTCAGATTGATTCCTTGGCACGCGGCAGCTGGAGCCGCGGTCTGCGACGAACTTGAAGCCAGAACTCCCGGCCCCACGGGCAGAGATTCGGCTGTCATGCAAAAGGGACGGAAAATGTCCATACCGACTCGGTCATCTTAACTTCCGAAAGTTTCGTCTCCTGGATATCCGAGTCGGAGTATTCCAGAACTTCCCCATGGCTCGTTATGATGGATCACAAGGAAATCATCTGTACCTCTCTCACGAGTTCAACTTCCCTTTTGGCTGTTGTCCCAGGTCCAGTGGCATTGCAACGTCATGCTGCAGCCCCCGGCCTTAACATGTCAAGCACCAATTGTGCACCCCCCCTCCTGTTCACCATCCGTAACCGCTGAGCCGCCCAGGATGGCGTCGCTAGCAGGGCATGTGGCAAACGACGACGGCAACGGGCGGCAATTCGGGGCAACATCTTCGGTCAATGAGAGTCTGAGAATGGGCAAAGCTCCAACAGCTTTCTAGGGCCCATGCGACACGCTCTTGACGGTGGACGGTGAGTCCGATGTGTAGACGAAAACCCTTGAATACGAAAGGTAAAGTAAAGAGGAAGACGGTGGCGGCAACAAGGCCTATCTGTGCCATTTGCTCCGAATGCCCAATGCATCCCACAAGCCGTCAGGGTGCCGGCCGGAGGGGGTCCGTTCATGCCAAGACGACAAGGTTCGGGTCGCTGGACCGGACTTGGAGATAACCTCAACCGTATCGAGCTTTCACGTGCTCTCAGGTATCCAGAGTTCATGAGCAAGCCAGCAGCGAGACATGCTTTGCAGATGAGACGATTGCAGGCACATGGACAATACGGGATTTGGGACGACAAGTAGTGTATGCTTCGTTGCGCATAACCCGTCTGCCGTCTTTTACCATCAATATTCGATGGTCAGGGCGCCAACCTTCTTGGCTGTAACGAGTGGACCCATTGATTCAACTTCATGCCTTCTGTCAACGTGCTCAGCTTGTCAGATTGTGCGGAAGATGTCATGGTATTCCTCGGTCGCACCTCACACGATCTGGCGTGGGAGCCCCAGCCATCTACCAACGGAACAAGCAAATGCGCGTCTGCGATGCTCTTGCAAATTCGGGATGCCAAGCAACGAAGCTAGCGTGAAATGTCAAGGTTCGGAGTCATTGCTTTCAAAGGCAGAATTATCTCTCATTGATTCCTCTGTTGAAGTTTGATGCCCGCCAGGTATGAGACCACAGCAGACAGTAAAATGTCCCGCTCAATGCGCCAGGCACCAGTTTGCCTTGAGGAGCTGGAACTGAGATGCCTTCAACTGTTTTCATAAATCGTAAGTTGATACAGAGGTATGACGAGCATAGGTGAGACTGGAAAGGAGGAAACGGTTGGGTTCCAAGCATCACAAATGTTTGTCCGGAGGAGCAAATCCGGATAGGCTCACTAATATGTGCATGTCGTATGTAAGCGACTGTGTCCCGGCTGGAAAGATGGTGTTTGCGATGAGGCAATTTATACTTGAAGAGATAAGAATGAGTGAGCGGCAGCTTCAGACTGTCCGTGTTAGAATATGGGAACCTTGTCCCCTTGTATCAGGGTAATAGGTGACTGGAGCCGACATTGTGTAAAGCGTAGTCCAGAGGCTCAGCTTCTTCTCACCGAGGTGTGTCGGTTCGACGGAGTCTGGCAGATAAGAAGCACTCGATAAGAAATTTAATTAGCTTTGTCCACTTCCATGACCGTGACCGGATACCTCAACGGCCTGGCGCGGTCATAGTGTACACGATATGGGACCTGTTCATCATAGGGCTGGACTAGTGTCGTGGAGAATCCCATCCAGACATCGATAGGTCCATACATCATACACATACGTCACTGGCATATCGTGTGAACTCAGATGTTGCTTTGAGGCAGTGAATTAGTTTCCTATTCTACCGCCTCTAGTCCTTCTTGTCCTTCTCCATGGATTGGGGTATCATAGAGAACTGCTCGTGACAAGCTGTTCCCATCGGACTAGGCGCGCACACACACGGCTTGCACGTAAGCATCGAACTCGGGTACAGCTCTTTCCCAGGCAGATAGGAGGCGAGTCTGCCCCGTTCGTTTGTCGTGATCTTGGTCGTTCCGTTCGTATCTTCCGATCGATGCAAAATCCCAGTGTGATTGTGTAAAGAATCTGAGGAGCACTTCCCGATTCCCCTCCCACTAAATTGCTACACCGTGTGCATTGTGCATGCAAAGATTGACCATTCCCACCAGAGACGTAGCCCGATCAAAAAAGTCAAACCCCTTCTTGTCGCTGACGAACCACCTTTTCAAGTCTGCCGGTCCGTCATGTCAAGAGAATCGCCAGGTGTTTGGACGTTTACTCGTCAGCGCCAATGGCACGGGCTGTAGAAATCGCATGTTAGCCGATTGTTCTCGAATGTGTGGCTGATCGAAATCCGGTGTCGCCGGTCGGCTCGACCGGGCGAGGGAGACGTACTGTAGATCTTCATCTTGCTGTGTCCAACAACCTGCTTGATCTGACCCTTCTCCTCGAGGTCCTTGAGGCAGCGGCGGGCAAGCGAGCCGTTGATCTTGAGACGGTCGACGAGGGTGGCGACGGTGACAAGGCGGTAGGACTGGACGTCCTTGTAAAGCTTGTCGGAAGTGGACTTGTCAAGGATGACGGCGTGCTGGGCCTTGTCCTTGACTGTGGGTATGTGTCAGTGAATTTGGCCCAAAGTTTTGATGTTGTCGGGGAGCGCCTTCACGGCAGCGACGATGGCTATGACGGCGACAGTCGTGAAGCCATCATCATCTGCTGGAAATGACGACCCCGAAAAATGGACAGAGATTCTCCTTACCCTTGCCCTTGGACCACTTCTTCTTCTGCTTCTTAGCACCAGACGCGGCGGGAGCCATTTTGAATGATGAGTTCTGGTGGTTTGGTGGATGAAGGGGAGAGGGAGAGACAGTCCTGGCTTCAAGGTCTTTTCCTCTGCGCAACGAAAAGGCGGGGAGATTTTTCTGGTCGGCGCGCAGGCAAGTGTGGCTCGGGCGCTGGGCTGGTCTCTGCGCACGCACACACTGCACACACTCAGGCCAGTGACTGCGGGTGCGCGCCAGGCCAAGCTTAGGTTAACTGAGCCCTAACCATTTTGTTCCCCCTTTGCGGCAACCAGCGTGGCGGTGCACGGGCCGCACAACTGGGGGCACAACTGGGTCTTTTGGGGCTTCGTAGCGGCAGATTGGGGCTTGACCACCTGGGGCGGGGCCACCAAAAAATTCCCACGACGACCCGTCACTCTCCGCTCGCCGAACGACCACCCTTTCGACGTTATCCTGTCCGAACTCACGGCCAACTTCACCACCAATTACCTGCAGTCCGGCCACCGAACAGCAATCAAAATGTCTGAGGGAGAAGTTGACGTCGCGGCCGTTTCCCAGTACGAGGTCCTCCCCAAGGAGGTCCTCGCTGAGGTTGGCAGTGTGAAGCTGTTCAGTATGTTTTCTACGGTCCTTCGCAAAGTGCACATGGGCGTCGTCATGCTAACTTTGCGACTTCAGACCGCTGGAGCTACGAGGATGTCGAGATCAGGGATATCTCTTTGACGTAAGCGCAACCCGTTTAGATGATGCATACATATCAAAACCACCAAGAACACGGCCCTTTCAGATTGCTACGAAAACGCGATCCGACGAACATGTACGCGAGAAGGAGAAGGAAAATAAAGAGCTAGGAAAATGTTGGAAATCAGGAGTTACGATTGATCGCCAATTCGCTTGGAGGACTTGGGGGACTTGGGCAACATGCATCTTGGTCGCAAAGATGATTCAAGTCACACACGCGAACGGAGGGCTAACGACGAATATCTACACAGCGACTACATCCAGATCCGTTCTCCCGTCTACCTCCCCCACTCCGCTGGTCGCTATGCCGTCAAGCGTTTCCGCAAGGCCAACTGCCCCATCATTGAGCGTCTCACCAACTCCCTCATGATGCACGGTCGCAACAACGGCAAGAAGCTCATGGCTGTCCGCATTGTCGCTCACGCCTTTGAGATCGTAAGACTCCCGAAACCCGCAACAACCTGCGATACGCGATTAGCCAGACACAGTCACTTACACACGATATCTAGATCCACCTCATGACCGACCAGAACCCCATCCAGATCGCCGTCGATGCCATCGTCAACTGCGGTCCCCGCGAAGACTCCACCCGTATCGGTTCCGCCGGTACCGTCCGTCGCCAGGCCGTCGATGTCTCTCCCCTTCGCCGTGTCAACCAGGCCATCGCCCTCCTCACCACCGGTGCTCGCGAGGCTTCTTTCCGCAACGTCAAGTCCATTGCCGAGTGCCTTGCTGAGGAGCTGATCAACGCCGCCAAGGGCTCCTCCAACTCGTACGCCATTAAGAAGAAGGATGAGCTCGAGCGTGTTGCCAAGTCCAACCGTTAAAGCGGTTCTGGCTGGCTGCAGGTGTATGGGGGAAACTTGTTGGGTGCTTGGAGTTGTTGGACGGATTCTATTCGGCATGTTTTGCTCGGCTGCTACTACGGCTGCATTTGTTGCGCGTTAAAAGGGAACTGGGTCTGGGAGGATGCGGTTCTTCTACGGCACTTAGGTCAAAACAGGCAGGCACTCAATAAGGGCTCTCAGACATTGAATGAGAGGAAAACGTGGATTTGCGGACAAGATTTTAAGTGCATATACCACGAGGCGCCGGTGATTCGGTGAAATTATGATTCCCCTTTTCTTTCCATGCATGACGTCCGTTTGACCGTGAGTGAACGATCGAACACCAGTTCTAACCCCCTTTTGCTTTCAGACTCGACGTCCCTACCCTCTTTTTGTATGATACAACATATCGCTAGCGCTAATAGCAAGGAAGCATTCTCGCTGAATCTCCCTGGCTCCAACAACATGAGGTAAGTCATCTGCCGCTCCAGGCTCCTTTTAAACGTCACCGCTACAGAAGTCTAGCTGCTCATAGTTCCTCATGTCTTTGTTTCAAGAGGGCTGTACTTCTGCCATCAAGTGGATTAACGACTCTCGACTTCCTCTAGCCCTTTTTGACCCATCTTCCCATCACCCTTTTTATGGTATCAATGTCACACACACCCGCTCATAAGAAGGAAACACTGTCACAAATACCACTACCGACCACCCAACACCTTTGCTCAATATACCCCAATGTCCATCCGTCCTCAGCCCCGACTCCAGCAGATACCCCTACGCCCTCGCATCCACCCGACAAAACATGCCAACATGCTCAATCCCCTCCTCCCACCACCTCCCCATCTCTTCATCCACCACAAAGCCAGCCCTCTGCCAAGCACCGACGGCACTGACCTGGGCGTGAACGCAAAACAGACCTCGCCACTTAGGCATCATCCTCGCGTCCCTTTCCGGATCGATTCCCAGGGCTTCGAACCCCCTCTCCTTGACCGACGGGCTGAAATACCTGGGGTGCTCTTTCATCCAGTCCAAGGCGCGCCTGATCAGCTGGCCTGCGATGCCACGACCGCGAAACTCTTTCAAGACAGCCAGTCGCCCCAGTTTCATGTAGACTTCCTCTCCATCGTGCAAAGTCGTCTTGCGATCTTTCCCGCCCCTCTGCACCACCTCCAACGCCTTCTTGGTCTCCGAGTCCAGCTCCTCCAGGTTCACCAACTCATCCGCCAAATACTTCCCTCCCTTGACAGGATGCGGGGCGTGAGGAAAAGGGACTATCCTGACGGTACCAATGGGAACCGACCGCGTCTCTGACTTTCTTGGTCTCATGACTCTCCCACTGTTCGCATCCCGCTCCTCTTGCTGGACAACTTGGTTGATGGAGGCGTAGATGACGAAGTGGACGGAGCGAGCATCGTTGGCGTCAAATTCGTTTTCGGCGGGGATTTGTTGCTCGTTGATAAAGACGGATTCGCGGATGGTCATGGCGTCGAGGAAGGTCTTGGGGATGGTGCTGGTTGTGGAGGAGGATTGCTGGGAAGGGGGGAGAGAGGCGTTCCAGGGGGAAAGGGCGAGACCAGGAGGCTCGAGGGTGGCGATGAAGGGGGTACCCATTTTTGTGGTTGGTGTTGATTGCAGATGGTGTATGGATGGCTTTCTCTGAGTTAGACGTGAGAGAGGTATTGAGAAAACCTCTTGGGTTTTGATGTTGGTCAAGAAAGTTGGAACCTTGGGCTGCCGAGAAGACTCGACTTATGTAAGAGAACGGGCAGACACAGCGCTCACGGCAATTTCCCTAACAGTTCTATTACAGAGTGAATGACTGGTGCCAAGTCCTGACTGGAAATGTGAATGCCAGGAATGTGTCAGTGGTTGGATGACTGATCTGACTGATCTGATGGTAGACAAACCAAAGTGTGGTTTCCCGTTTGGTGAGAAACTCTTTGGCCAAGCCTTGGAATACCCAAAAACCCGCAAGGGCAATGAAGAAATGCAATATTCGTTGGTGTTTGTGGGATTCTGAGCTGATTTGTGAAACAAGTTGCGCAGATGAGAACCCGCCAAGAAGAATAAGAGGAATCTGTCTTGTCAAGAGGTCCGCTCCGAGCCTGCCAATGCCGTCTGTTGATCACCGATCCGGTACCTATCCAGTGGAAACAGTTTCACTCACACCTGCCAAAATCTATATATGGCCCCCACGGAACGGCCGTTGGAGTCGGGCGGGGCGGGGTCGGAAGCGGGGACTATACCTACCGGCTCTTGTCCGCATTTGATCCCGGCCTTGGATGTGATTGGACAATTCTTATCCTCGCTGATTGGTGGCTGCTTCTCCGCAGTCGACCTCTTCCTCTCCTCTTCCTCTTCTCACACCAACAACATGACCTGCGATCACTCTCATTGTTACATCCAAGTGGCTCAATGTGAGCATGATTGATGGCGAGCACGTGGTTTAACCAGTGACGCAAGTCCAGGCAGCAGCCACTCAGTCATGGACATGTTCCAAGCGGAAAGTGTATAAAAGGAAGGCGGGGCCCGTTGTCAAGTCGACGACCAAGTACTTCCTCCTCTACTTCTCATCTTTGTCGTCTCTTCAGAAGTTCGTCTCACTGGATTCACTTCTGTCGCTCTTGCCTCGACTGTCCCACGCTCATTTCCCCCTCATCTTGATTGCCAAGTCCTCAGAGCGAGGTCATCACTGCAGTCACGCCATGGCCCAAGTTGACAACGAAGTCAAGGGCAAGCTCGTCCTGATCACAGGCGCATCCGGAGGGTAAATCTCACCTTGCTCCTCTAACCATCTTTCTCGGCATCGGGCGAAATGGGAAGCCATCACCACTCCAGACAAGTGTCAATGTCTCGCCTGTTGTGGTGTTGTTGCCTACTTCACAGCACTCACAGTTGACTCACCCCTTTCGTTTAGCATCGGCGCTGCCGTAGCCCGCCGCCTGTGGTCTCTCGGCGCCCACCTCGCCCTCACCTATTCTTCTTCCCCCGAGAAGCTGCAGGCCTTGGAGCAAGAACTCTACACCGCCCACTACCCAGCCCTTTCCCTCAATCGTACCACCGCCAACCCTAATCCGCTGCCCTTTTCTACCCACAAATGCGACTTGTCCTCGCCAGCCGACATCCAACTCCTCTTTACCCAGCTCCAGGACCTGCACGGCCAGTCCGGCCCCGACATCCTCATCAGCAATGCCGGTTATGGCAAACGCATCCCCAGCATTTTGGACATCAGCCTCGACGAGTTCGACAAGATGCTCAACATCAACCTCCGCTCGTCCTTCCTCCTCTGCAAGCTCTCCCTCCCGCACATGATCCAGCACAACTGGGGCCGCATCATCTTCGTCTCCTCCATTGCTGCCCAAGGCGGTGGGATCAACGGATGTCATTACGCTGCTTCCAAGGCGGGGTTGCAAGGCTTGATGAAGAACCTGGCTAGGAAGCACGCCGGCCAAGGCATCACGGTTAATGATGTTGCGCCCGCCATGATTGGGGAGACGGGCATGATTCCGGATGCTAAGTTCGTGGAGGGAACGCCGGGAGATGTCAAGAATATTCCTGTTGGAAGGCTCGGGACGACGGACGAGGTGGGGAATGTGGTGGAGATGCTGGTGAAGACGGGGTACATGACGGGGCAGAGTGTGTTGTTGAGTGGGGGGTTGATGTAGGTAGGTGGGGGTGAGTATTTGGTTTGGTTGTGATGTTAGGGTTGGTGTTTTGGTGTTTGGGGGATTTGGGGGGCACAACGATGTTACGATGATTGGGATGAGAACATTATGCTTTATACTCTGCGTTGTGTTTTTTCCTTCTGGTCAACATCAACGCGACCGAACTTGAATGTATGAGGATTTCCTCTTCTGCTTTCCCCTTTCTATGCTCACCCCACCCATCTCGTCACCAGCCCTAGGATCGCCTAGGATAAACCTCACCAGCAACAATTGCCTTCACCTTTGCCCCCTTCTTATCTCCCATGTTCCTCCCGTCCATATCCCCCACTCTATACATCTTCGGGCTCACACACAAGTCAACCTCCACCTCCACCCCCCTTCTCCCGCCGAAAGATTCCCCGTCTTCGCAATCCACCCACCCCGACTCTGTGCCAATCTTCACTTGCTCTCCCCTCTTGGGCACCTCCAACCCCAGCTGCGCCCGTTGGACTCCGAATTGGAGGGCCAATTCTCCGGCTTGGCGGGCCAGCTCGGATACCTTGGATTGGACCTCGGATGACAAGGGTTCGGAGCAAATGGAAGAGAGAAGGGCAACGATTTGCGATTGGACTTGGTTGATGTTGGTATAGTAAGGTGTGGCAGTGGGATGCTCTGGAGGTCCAGGGGTGCCCCTAGGGCTGGGTGCTCCTGCTTGTTGGCCTTTTCGGGAGTTGGATTTGCTGCCGGACATGGAGGAGGAAGGAGGGGCCACGGTCATGAGAATGGACTGGAAGGTGGCGGAGCGCCATTTGTTGGCTTCGCGGGAATGGAAGAAAGGGGTGAGGAGGTCAGTGTCTGTTGTTGTCGATCGGGATGCTGTGTCGGCTGGTTTCAGTATTACCATTTCACGAAGAAAATGACTAAGGACGGAAATGTGTTGGACTTACCCATCTTTCCATTCGACAAAGGCCCGTCATCATAACCACACAACCCCATCCACCCCTCCACCACCCCCCTCAACACCTCCCTCCCTTGTCCCTTCCCCAACGCCCCAAACCCAAACGGCTCGGAAAAGAAACCCTCGACAATTTTCTGCCAGACCACACTCCTCAGCAAGAAACGCAATTGATTCTTGCCCTCCCTCTCCAAGAACCTCGTCGGATCCAGCTCTCCCAGGTTCCGCGGTACCCCGGTGATGCCCAAGTTGATGGGCTCAGTCACCATATCGATACACAGCTTCAACTGGCGATATTGGATCTTCAGACTGTCGTCAGTGGCAGGACGGAAATCATCGTTGTTTCCGACTAAGTCGTTCTCCAAGCTCTGCACCCTTTCTCGAAGATCAACGACGTTGCGCGCGTGTTTCTTGTTCAAGCGCTGGATATCCTGCTCGTGCTTTTTCTGCTGCGCAGCAATCTGCTGGCTATGGGCGGTCTGGAGGCCAGCGACTTGCTCGCTAAAGGCGCTTTCCATGCGGTTGAGTTCCTCGGTGTGCTGCGAGCGGAGGTTGGTGATGGTGTCTTGCAAGTCTTTGGTCGCCTGGGCTAGCTGCGTCTCGTGGGATTGGGACTGGTCGGCGAGTTGTTGGTGAAGGGACTTGACTTGGCCCTCGTAGTACATCCGTTGGTCTTGCATCTTCTTGGCGTATCCTTCTTTTTGGGCGCGCAGTTGGGAAACATGATCCGCTGCCGTCTGGTCGCTCTCCCGCTGGATCCTCTTGATAGCAGCATCGGAAAGTTCCTTTTGGTTCTCGCAGCGCTTATGGAGCTCCTTCTTTTCGCGCTCGAGACGGCTGAGGTCGTTGCGGAGGGAGCTTTCTCGGGCTTCAAGCTCGGTGGCTCGCCGGCTGAACTCCTTGACTTTGCTTTGCAGACCAAGGAGGTCATCTTCAGCAGCCCGCAACTGCCGAGACTTCTCGTCGACTAGATCCTCCACCTCCTGGCGATGCATCTTTTCACGCAGATGAGTATCTTCCCAGTCCTTGTTTTCTTTGGCAATCTTTTTACGCTCTTTGCAGAGCTCCTCGCAGTAAGCAATTACCACGCCGATGGGATCGCCTGTGTGCCTTTTACTATGGCCTTTGTCGTCCAGGTAATTGGTCAGACGATTCAGGAGCGCTTTGTGGTCGGCTTTGACATCGATAAGGTGGTCATTAAGCCTTTTGTTTTCCGCTTTGAGCTCGCTGATTGTATGATCCTGGATTACTTGATGTTTGTAATTTGGGTCGGCGTCATCGTTTGCACTCGATGATATGTTTCCCTGAGCAGCCCGAAGCTTGCGTTTGGCAAAAGAGGCTACGTCTGGGCTTGATGAGGTTGAGGTCGAGGTTGGAGACATGGATCTGGAATCTTCTTTGGGAATGATCTCTCGAGATTCCTTTGGAGCCTCTGTTCGCGGGAACTCTTGAGGTTTGTCATTCCAACTCTCTGCTCGCTTGATATGCTCTGAAACGGAAAGACTATCGAGGCGAGAGCTCGATCTTGGCGGTGGTGTTGAGGGTCCCAGCTCAGAGACATCTCTAGAGAGGTCTGCGAACTCGATGGGGCCAAGCTCGGCGAATTTCACCGAACCTGGTGTATAGGCCTGGTACTCCTGATTTCGATCCGGTCTAGGACCGCGGCTGGATGAACGTGCCCGAATATGTGACCCCCTGGAAACACTACTGTTCCTTCTCGGTGCATACGATAGCCTGTGATCCGAGGCTCTTGGAGGGTATGCCGTTGCTTGCACAGTGGCAGATGACCTGACAGTATTTGGGCTGCTCCGCCCGGGAACTGTATGAGCTGGAGATGGCGGACTTGTGTATGACCGGTCGGCTGAAGAAGAGAAGATTGATGTGTCGACATTGGCAGGGTTGTAGTGAGCATTTGGGGGCACCACACTTGGCTGCTCATAGCTTGGTTGGTCATGGCGGGCATCTGAATAGAGGTATTCAGATGGCACTTCAAGGCTATGTGTCGAGGTCTGGGGCGGATCAGGCGGTAATGACTTCTCGGGCGAGATCATGGAAGACTCCCGCCATTGAAGTGGAAGTTGCAGTGGCTCAGACGGCAGCTCAAACGGCAGTCTTCTGATCACATCAGGTGGAAGTTGCCTCAGCTTGTCGTGGCCGATTCGGTGGATGGCTTTCTTCAGTACACGAAGATCATCTGAACCAAGGACGGGCAAGGCGCAAAAGAGGACCTCTGAATCGATCGTAGCCAGGCTACTTATGGGTATTCTAGCCAGAGCCCATGGAGAAAGTGTAATCTGTGCAGCAGTAGACAGTTTGGCGATGGTTTTGCCTGGTAGTTGATTTAGAGCTCGGGGGCTTAGTGTGGAGAGGACTTCGGCAGGTAGGACTTGACGTCGGTCCAGTGGGAGGGATTCAAGGTCTTCTTTGGAATACCCTTCTAGTTGCTCGGCCCTGAGTTTGCTCAGTTGTTTAAGGTCGTGGCGCAGGAGCACGTCGATAGAATGATGTTTCCCGTCATGAGATCCAGATCCGTTGCCGTCACGGTCTGTCTTCTTTTTGGCGCTCTTTCCCAGCTTGAATCGAGGTAGAGTGAAACTCATGGTTCATAAGGTAGCTATAGAGTGTCTAAGGGAGTGTATGGGATCACTGGAATATGTGAAGCTTGACAGTGTTGGGGTTAACTTTCTGGAACGTTGACATCTCACGAGTGCGTAGGCTTCTTTTTGGTCCCGTCCTTCTTTCGCCGTGTAAACAGTTGGAGACGCAACAACACAGCACACAGTCTCTGGCAATGTGATTGAAGACTTTGGTTGCCATCTCCGCAGTCCCATCCAGCTCCAGTGTCTCTTTCGGAGTGTAGGTGGCTCATTCTGTCCTGTGTTGTCTTGTCCTCAGTCAGTCACTCTTTCTCCAAATATTCGGACCCCGCAGCTGAAAGCTTGCCATGTCACCACAACCACCACCAAACACACCACATGTGCACCTCATCGTCCCCGACCGCCCAGTCAATCCATTCGGAGAAGCACAGTGCCAAGCAAGAGCTGAAGACCTCGCGGTACTTTCTGGTGCCCGCAACATGGACTGACCTGTGATCTTTGGCGGTTTGGGATCCTGCAAAAAATCACTAGTCGACGCCACCTGGGCATTCTCGACCAGCCCTCGCCAACCTGCGATCCCAATTTGACGCAGCGCTTGTGCAACCACATGGAAATGACACCTCAGCCTTGTGGGTCGGTGCTTTTATAGCAGTCAATTCGGCATGTATGGTGAGGGGGGCTCGAACGATGGTATCTGGACTGGATGGGTCACGCTGGGTTGCTGGGAGCGACGAGGACGAGAAGGGTGCGGCGGCGTCGCGACTGGGAGAGGCGATGGTTTTGGTACGCGCAGCCACGATGGGTGGCTGAAGCTGGTGCATGGTAGGAAAGGCTGCCATTGAGATGGTGATATCGGGGTAAGATTGGGCTGGGAAGTTTTCTTGGGTTCACTGTCAAGGAATTGAACGCTTGAAGAGGTCATAACTGTGCTGCACACTCTTTGACGAGTTGCACATTTGGTCAAATTACATGGACCCCAAGGAAACCAAAGTGTGCCTACTACCGCGCATACCGGTGCCGAAGGAATCAAATCACAAGCCAACATGGCCTCTCTCCCAACTCGCCCTCCCCCTCCCCCGCCCATTTCTATCTCCGTCTCCCCAGCTTTTCCAGGTACTCCAAAGAGAGAGGTCTCGCCCATATCAACAAGAAGAAGCGAGGACGACGTTGATGAATGGGATGCCTACGATGATCCCCAAGACGCCCTCCTGAACGAGGCCGCAACGCCATCAAGAACCGATAGTCCCCCCCGCTTTCCCAATTTCTCCTCGGCAAACATTTCCACACCAGAGACGCGCATGGTCGTTGCCCTCGACTACGGAACAACCTTTAGCGGGATTGCCTACCTCTCTGTCGCTTCGAGGCAAAAGGACCAGAACCTTGATGCTCTTGCCGATGACATACGGGTGCTCCAAGGATGGCCAACACATGAATCGGAGAAAGTCCCTTCGGAGATTTCGTACTCCCCTTCGCCCAAGGGGTGCCGGCAATGGGGGTACGACATCGATGACAACTCCAGAGTACTCAAATGGACCAAGCTGGAGCTGGAAGAGACACGGAGTCGAAGTTCTGAGCTAAGAACATTGGCTGAGACGCTCTGGGGTATGCGGTTGCTTGACTTGAGCGAAGATGCTGTCATCAGAAATGATATTCCACGGCACCTGGCCAAGGAGCCGGAGGATATTGTCAAGGATTATCTCGACAATATTGCCGAGCAGACTCTGGAGGAGATTTGCACCCAAGTTGGAAGAAGGGTTGCTGACAATATCCCCATCGACATGGTCATTACACATCCTGCTGTAAGTCAAGCAAGGAATAATCACCTTTGCAAGCCTCAAGACTGACGCCAACAGAAATGGTCCGACAAAGCCCTGAACTCAACATATCGCGCCGTCCGCGCCGCCTTCAAGGCCGATCTCTTCCCCAAAATCCGCAACTTTTCCTTCGTTTCCGAACCCGAAGCCTGCGCCCACTATACCCTACGAGAAGCACTGCGCGAGGATCGTGTAAACTTTCGCAAGAATGACTGCTTCATCGTCGTCGATGCCGGTGGTGGCACTGTTGTACGTCCTCCTTCTCATCCTCTCACATCTTCGCAATCTTACAAAACCAGGACTTGGCCTCCTATAAAGTTGTAAGCCTCGATCTCGACCAGAAGCAGTTCAAGCTTGAACAAATCGGCTACCCGATAGGCGACAACTGTGGAGCTACATGTATTGATCGAGCTTTTGAGCAATTCATCGAACAAAAGCTGGGCCCGGAAGACTGGGAGAGGCTGATTGAAACTGATGCACAAGACCAAGCGACGGGAGGACACTCCATCATCAAACCAAAGCTGCGCATGCTACATGGGAGATTTGAGGGAATCAAGCATCAGTTCGATGGCAAGGATCAGAAGCTCGGGTTTCCCATTCAGTTGCCCCGAGGAATCGGTACAACAGATGATGAAGAGCGGGGAATCATGAATGGTGCGATCAAGATCACTGTGTAAGTGCGACCAGTTCTTAACAGCCTGAGGGAGTTCATACTGACAACATCAGTGATGACCTGAAAACCATGTTCAAACACTCCGTCGACAAAACTCTCGTTCTCATCAGTCAAGCAGCCACTCACATTCAAGTCATCCAAAAGCTCAAAATCCGCAAGATTTTTCTTTCCGGGGGCTTCGGCCGCTCCCCCTACCTCTACGAGCGCGTCAAAGCCTGGGGTATGACCAGCAGTATTCAGGTCGACCGCGGCGATGACTGCTGGTCCGCCGTCACGCGAGGCGCTATCATCAAATCCCTTGGGGTTCACACCTCGCTGCCCCCAATTATCCGTCCTTGCCCGAGGCACTACGGCATCAAAGTCCGCACACAGTACGCCCCTTACAATTGCCATCGGCCGTCAGAAGTCGATGTGGATGTGGAAGGAGTCAAGTGGGCGACGGATCAGATTCGGTGGTTCATCAACAAAGGGGACGCCCTGTTCCCTGGGAAGCCCATGGTATCGACGTATGATTGCCATTGGAGTATGCGGGCTACTCACTTTCCTGCTCAAAATGGGACTGGGAGAGCTCCAGCACAGAATCCGGGGTCGGTGTCGCAGCGATTTGACAAACGGGGCGGTGGTAACATCATGCCTCCACCGCCGCCGCCGGAGGTCTTTAGAGAGGTGGTATTTGTTGCGTCGAGTGCTGATGAGCCACCAACGAGATTTGCTGCTGTAAACAAAGGTTTGTTCTTACATTTCTTTTCATCCATTATTTCTGCTTCGCTCTGTTATCTCCCTTCTTGTAGAACCATAACTGACAGTGAGATAGGCCGAGACACAGTGGTCACGCTCAAGTGCAACTTGACCAAAATCCCAGACACGAATAGAAGCGAGTTTACAAATAAGGAGGCTGGAAAGTTTTATAAGTTCTGGGTCAAGGTGGAGATTCACGTTACGGAGAAGTGTGAGGTTAAGATCACGAGTGGCGGGAAGGTGTTGGCGAGCGCGGAGGTGCTGTTAGGGGAATCTGATATCTCCGCGTGATGAAGCACAATGTTGATGATGAGAACGGAAGTCAGACGGAGCTGGAGTTTACGATGGAAAACCAGGTTGTGATATTGGCAAGGGATACCTTCTACGTTCATCTGAGCACTTCAGTCTGAATTTTTCCAATGATACCACTGCATCAACAGACATTGCTCGGAAATCCGCACTGGAGAATGGTACCCGTTCTGTAAGGAAGCTTCCTGTTCGCATTTCAACCCTGCTGTTCATCCTGCCATCGATAGGTACTTCCATTCATAGGTAAGCATCGGAAACATTATAACTACAAGTTACCTGCCAATAACACCACTTGCACACCCATTCCCTTTTCGGGATGCTCTGCGAGACGCCAGGTTGATAGCCAAGACCTCAGCCCTTCCACCCCTTCCCTCCCCATCTTCCACCACAATCACATTTCCCTTCCCCTCATTCGAATCAACTGCGATTCCAATACACTACTGTTCAATATCAGAGTCTAGAGGTACCCAGAAAACCCAATGAGACTCTACGAGCTAACGAATGCAAGCCACACTCATCACATCCTCTTCATTCGTTCGCTCCCAGGCCACAGCCGGGCTAGCACAGTGCGTCTATAAAAGCCAATACATCAAGAGACTTTGACCAGAAGCTGCACACCACCGCTTTATTCATAGCACATATACGATCCATGCCGGAACTTGACTGGACACTCGTACAATGCAATGCGAACCAGGCGAGGCTTTCTTCATGAAATGTATGTGCATTGCCAACTCACCCGGATGTGCGCCGAGCCAGGACGGATACGGGGTAAAGCCGACAGCTTACAGGATGAGGTAGTGGTCATGATCCTGATGGTGGTGGTGTTCTGCAAAAGCGCCCAGGGCCAGGAGTGCTGTGCCAAGGTCAGTACATATGCCGTGGGCGAAAAGCCAAGTCGGGTGGACTGGAGCCAAAAATGGAATGTGAGTGCCTGGGGCTATGTTGGTGGCTGCTTTATGGTTAACGAGAAGGGAAGTGGGAAGCGCTGGCTGTGATGCTTTATTGTTGTGTTCTGCCGCCATGAAGAGTGACGGTCAAGTTCATGTTGGACGCGTTGATTATGACAAGCCTCCAACCTTTTGATGTGTGTTAATCTCAGAAAACTTGGTTTTTTCTCATCCTCCATCTCTTTAGCTTTGGGATATAGGAATCCTGTGGACTTCTGGACCTGACCCTGGTGTGTAAGCTGGATTTCTGATATGCGTTCTGAACTCTCTTCCTTCTGCAAATCTTGAACTGATCATCCGAACTAGAACCAATCTCAACAGTTACCTCTACGCCTCGCTCTGAGTTCAGTTTGCTATCCCAAGCTCCCAGAGGCACAAAGGATTGTGCCAAATACACCCGTGGAAGACATCCCACATCATTTACGCTTCTCCACCATCAGAAAACATTCAAGAAGCCACCACGACACTCCCATTTTCCTCGCCAACCAAATCCATAATCCAAACAACAGTACCTATCTCTAGAACACAGTCATGGGAGGCACCGAAAAACTCCGCAAAGTCTTCGGACTCAAGCCCAAGTCCTCCTCCGCCAACCTTCAACCTCAGCCCATCACCCCCGACAACTTCAACGACAACGATCTCAACGCCAACGGCATTTACTCCACCAACGGAGGCTACCAGTCCTACACCCCCAATGGCTCCTCCGCCTTTGCCTCCAATAACTATGGCCAGACACCTGGATTGAGTTCCATTTCTGAGTTGCCAGCAAATGATTACGGGAATGGCTACACCCATCATTCACCATCGCATCAGGGACATGGACACCAGCACAGGAAGTCCCTCCCTGCACAGGCAAGACCCGGTCCGAACCCTCAGTATCCTCATGATCCGAACGCCTATTACCAGCATCATGATCGAAGCAGCGGCAATCTTTCTCCTCAAGATGCTGTCCATTCCCAAAACGGCAGCAGCAATCGCGACCGCCGCAGCGCCAGCCTCGGTTCCCGCCTAAGTCTGAGCAACTTTGGCAGCACAAGCAGCAACAGCAGTCTCGGGAGAAGCAGCGTAACAACCATGTCCACCATGTCCTCCGCCGCCACTTCGCCCGGCCCCGCATCTCCCCACCATCTGTCCCAATCCCAGCACCCGCACTGCCTATCTCCGGGCTATCAACCCGGAGGAAGTCAAACCCAACAACCAAACTCCCCTCGCTACCCCGGCCAACCTGTTCATCAGGACCCCCAAGCTCAGCAGCAGCAGCAGCAGCAGCATGACCAAGCCAAACACCGTAACCCCCTATCGTCGTCAAGACACAGAACCACAAGCCAACAATATCCCCCACAACACAACGTCCTCCACAAACTCATGCCATCCGTCCAACCCCCCTACCCCGTTTCCGAGCGCGGTTCCCCCCCTCCTCCCCCTCACTCACGCTCTTCCCACTCCACATCCACCTCCACCTCCACCTCCAACCCTCTACACAACCTACACTCCTTCGCGAACCGCACCTCCTCCCATCCATCCCACCCCCATCCATCCCCCCTCCAGCCTCTCAACCCCCTCCATCCAGCCCAACCTCAGCAACAATCCCCAAGCGCAGCCGATATCCGCCGCACAACCAAACTCCTCCGCAGGATGTTCGAACTCCGTCTCGAACAATGGGCACTCACCCACTCGCACGAATCCGATCAACATCTCCTTCACGAAAAGCAAAGTCAAGTGGATGCCGTCCTCTCCGACATTTTAGGCAACGTGCGGGGTTGGGGAATCGAAAGGGGACGAAACGAAAAAAACTGGACGGATGATGAGTGGGAGGATATTTGTCTTGTGAGGGATGTGTTGGCTGAGATGAGTGCACCGTCTGGTGGTGGGGGGCAAATGGGGATGGGGATGGAGATGGGGATGGGGATGGGGATGGGGATGGGGTATGGGATTGGAGGGAGACGTGTTCAGGTCGAGGTTGGAGGAGG